>NC_088886.1:91842347-92166597 GCF_037157495.1 Lathamus discolor | reverse complement strand
TTAAGGCGACAAATAAGTCTAGCATATTTTTAGCTTGCCAACATGAGCACCATGAGTAAGTTAGGAGCAGCCTGTTCTTACGCAGTTCAAGTGCAACTGCAAAATGAAAGAAAAAAAAGCAAAAACCAAAAACCCAACTTCATTTCCTCTACCTTTCCCCTTATTTCATGCTTCTTGGTAACTTCCCTGAGTAGTTGTAGCTCGTCCCTTTCAAACCATGGCTTTGAATTTGGCCTGGGTGGGATGCATTAATTTGTTTGATGTATATTTGAAAATATGTTTGGAAAACCTCATTTTCATATGCATATTCAGTTTCATGGTGCAGCTCTGTGGTAGCAGATTCTTGTGTGTGCTGTGTCCTTGCTGCATCACTGGAAGAATGAAAAGGTAGATAGCACTGGGAAGAAAAGAGAGATTGCAGTGAAGGGAGTGGAGGACAGAAGTCTGATGGAGAGGAAAGAGACCTTATGGGCAAAGAGGAGATACGGCAACTGGCCAGCACCAAGGAAATAGAGGGAAAAATGTTTAAATACAAAGAGGAGGAGAGGGCCGGTCACAGGAGATTAGAGATTTTGGAGGAGCCAAGGGGCTGGGGGCAAATTGTGCATGTAAATAATGGAAGAGTGATTAGGAAGCAGCTGGTACAGTTAGAAGAAATGGAATGCGTCAGGAATGGAGCGTATATGTTGGTGATGAGTGGGGTCACTGAAGTGTAGTGGTTGCTCGCAGGGCGGCCTCAGGAGGGGAAGAGTCTCGTACACAGACCGAAAGGAGGGAATTGTCTAGAATACATGTACATGGGCATATTTAACAAGTAGGAGCAGAGCTAGGCAGGTGGGCTGGGAACAGAAGAAGCCAGTTGTGTTTGGTGTGTTACTGGGCTGCTTGGTAAAACTGGAAATTACTTAGCTTTAGAGGTCCTAAGGCTCTACACTTCCCTGCTGTCTGGAAACAAGTGTGAAGGTGCTGTCAAGGTGTGAGGCTCAGCTTGACTCCTCTGCTGTCTGGTCCATATGAAATAGCTGAGTGCTATTGTATCAAATGACAGAGGCTTGTGCTGTGGCTGCAGCTGTTCAGACCTTGCCAAGCTGGCAGGCTGTATGGCTCCACACAGCAACATCTGTGTATGCTTGAAAGACTTAATAACTTCAATTTAAAACATTTTTGCATATGTTAACAGACTTCTTTTTTTCGTTTGTTTAATATTCTTTTATCATTTTTAGTGTAATTTCAATCAGTAAAAAATTAAAAAGTCATACGAGAAATTCATCCAGCTGGCTTGTAAAGAAAGACTTGATCCTCTCATGCCAGTTTCATGTTGTCTCTGCAGATTTACACTGAACCTGAGAACAGGAGAACAAGACTCAAAATAGCGAGATATGATATTATTGGTGTGTGAAGTGATATTTCATGTCATTCGTGTGACTGTTTTACCTTAATAAGTCCTTAATTGGGGCTTGACATACTTCACAAGTGTTTACACATTGCCTGTGTGTACTTGTACGTGCCTGTGAGGTTTTTCATTTCAATTAACTTTTACGTGAAAAATAGCCTGAATTTTACACGTTAAAACTGCCTTCATGATTAGCTTAGTGCAGGTAAGTAACTAACAACTTAAACCAAGTTCATAATAGTCTTTTGTGGTGATGATACTGGATGCAATTCAGTGAAGTGTGAATATGTCAGTATGTTTACTTTAAATGAAAGATGTCTCTTTGTTATGTTTAGTCCAAAATGAAGACTAACTGGAGAAAGTTCTATCCTGTGTTCTTATGATGTATAGCTTTTCTTTTTCTCTACCAGAAATGCTTGAATTTTTCATACTACGTGTTCTATTACAGAAATATCATTGTATGCCATAGATTTGCTCAGATTTTCTGTAAAATGCAGTGATGATTACTTAATATGCTTCTCTTTTCATCTGTGTGATCAGAATTTGTCTTCAAAACCGGTATAATACAGCATTATATAGGAAGAACCAGACAAGGGAGGTTTCTAATATTTCCCACAAAGAAAGAATAAAGTGAAATTCAAACACATGTTTAACAGTGATCTTTCAATATCCATGGAAGTAATTGATATTTAATTTCTTATGAACAATGGAGTTATAAAATTGGTTATTTGTACAGGTGGTTGAAGTTTGAAGAAGATGTAGAAGATGGTGGAGAGAGGTGGAGCAAGCCTTATGTTGCCACACTGTCCCTTCATAGCTTGTTTGAGCTGAGGAGCTGTATCCTGAATGGCACAGTCCTTTTGGACATGAGAGCTAATTCCATAGAAGAAATTGCAGGTAAGTATTGATGCTGCATTTGTTAATTATGAAAATAATTGAAATGCTTACAAAATAACTATTGCATAATGATCAGTTCAATCCTAGGAAATATTTTACTCATATATTAGAAAATATGTTAGAAAAGAATCTGATGTCTGTCACAACTGGTAAATATTTATATTTTTTGTATAAACTTTGCTATTTACATTATCAACTTTTATGTAAAGGGGAACATTAAAATGAAGCAGATTGGACAGTTGAGATATATTTCTATATTTCTCTGGCATGTTCTCTGCTCTTGCTGTGACACCTCACATTGTGAATGATGTGTGTGCTAGCTTCCACAAACTTAATCTATTGCTATGCTAATTGCAGACATTCTATCTTAAAAAATATGTGTATATATATATAGGGAAGTGTGCATCATAATTATGTAACACAGTTTAAAAACCATGTCTCTGAACTGAGAATAAAACCAAGAGTAATCATATAAAGTGTAAGTTTTAAAACAATTTTCAGGTACATGAATTTCTCTAACTGAAGTTGAGTGTGGTTTTTCCAATAAAGGTGTATTTGGCAGTTGCAATTCTAGAGCTTTTGAGAACTGCAAAAGCAGAAAGCAAGAGAGAGCATAATGGATGATTCTTGTCTTCTAAGAGTATGAGTGAGATTGAGACTGAATGCCATTTTCTGCTTTCCTGGTGTTTCCCATAAAGCTTATAACTAGTTAACTGCAGGGGCCTTTTTTCATGGCAGTGCATTTGTTACTGTAATGGAGCAGGTTTTTATGGGCTGTATAGTACAGACCTGTAATAGATGATCTTAGGGAGTCCTGAAACTACAAAGGTTGCATAGCTGTGTTAGAATCATGCAATAGTCTGGTATATTAATTTCCCTTCCTAAATACAGCAGCTAATTAGAATTAGATAACTTATAAATAAATTTGTTAGTAGACAAGAACTGAACATAAAGTTAGTTTCTCTAGTCTGTCAAGACAGGGATAATATATGTATTATAAACATATTTGCATTAGACTTTATTTAAAATTCATCATTAAAATGTTAACACCCTGTCCAAGGGTTTCTAGTGGTTCTAGAGGGTTTCTAGTGCTCTGTCCCTTCCTGCAGAGAAGACATAGAGCAAAGACCAGTACTACTTTGTGATCTGTGGTCTCTAATTTTCTTTTTATCTGCCTTTAGTATGAGCCAGTCTCACACTCCTGACGGTTACTGGACTGGTTTCGTTACATATCTTATGTCTACTTGAAAGTTTTTCCTTACTTCTACCTTACTCTATTTCACAACATTTCTGAAAATGATGCTGTATCTGTAAATCATACCTTTGACACTTTATACAAATTACACGGATCTTGTTATTTAATACAAATACTGTATTAGATTTATGGTATGCTCTGTACTGCAGACTTTGCTGGAAGATCAAACATGACTGAACAGGTGTAAATTTGGGAAGGAGCACCTGCACAGAGAAATGGTGCATGAGTGGCTGTTGGGGCCTTTATGTTGCCTTGTCAGAGGTGTAAAGTAGCATGTTAACAGAGAATGTAAAATACACAAAGAAAAATAGTGAACTTTGTTTAGGTAGAGGTAAAAAAGATATCAAGAAAAAATTCTCAAGTTGTCAGGAAAACTGCTTTATTGGTGATATATGTCTATGTAAGGGCCAGGTAAAATTTTAGTTATTTACATTATCAGGTAAGGGGGCTATTGTTCATTGGGCTATATTTAACAATGGAAATAAATTGGCTCAGGTAGTGGTAGCTGCTTTTTGCATTTACCTGTCCCAAATCGTTTATGTCAAACTGACGCAAGATATTATTAATTCCAATCTGCAGAAACTTGTGTGGGTTTCTGTTCTGTGTTGTGAGCCGATTTTCCCATGAATCATGGTCTGAATCAGAGCCTGAAAATTTGTCTTTATAATGATAAAAGATAAAATGAAGAATAAAAAGCAGATGATTCGAAAGAACAAAAGTTTACCAGTACAGAGTCATAGAATGGTTGGTCCCAGTATGCTGCTTTATTAATATTTTTAACAATCAAGAATTACTTAGGTCAGCTGCTTGATGTTTTTATTATTTTTTTGCTAAAATAGCACATTAGAATTTTCAGGTTCAAGCTTTACATTTTTAATTGAGAAATCTCAACTTCTTCTGTAGTCAACTAAGAGATCCCTTCCAAAATTATTTTAAGTAGATAAAAAAGTAAGGATTAATGCAATAAAAATAACTTCAACAAACTTCTCTTTTTTCCTGGTTTTGGAAGATACTGTATAGTAAGACCACAATGCATTCATGTTTATAATCTTTTCATCCCTAGTTATTAGCTATAGTAATTTTGTTCGTTTGTTTAGTTAACACGTCCAAAGATTTGAGCATTCACAACACTAGCTTGATTTGTTGATTAGGAAAATGTGTTCTGAGAAGAGACTTTCATGAATGGGCGTGTGCTATTTTCAGTTTAAAAGTACCCGTTGTTTTGTCAGATTTGGGTGTATTTGATTTGTTGTCGTATTTGACCTGGTAGGCGTGCCTTTCTGGTAAGGTGATCTGACATACAGTAAATTTGCATGGGTCTTGCTTTGTCTGTGACAGAGGATTCCCACTACTCTCCCCTCCTCTCCCGGCCCTGATTCAATACAGAATGATGTAATTATTTTGCAGCAGGTTCTTCTGGCAAGTGAATCAGTCTGTAAATTGCCCACGTTCTGTGTTAGGTTTCTTTGAACAGATTTCTTCCCCTGACCCCGTGAAATAAGGTTGCTGTTCCATTTGCTTTTCTCTATTATTTTTATTTGTCTTGTCGTAATGCTGTTTTCCTCTTCCTCAATCAAGTTCTTTTGTAATTTGTTAGTCTAATACTCCATATGTAGTTCATTCTCTCCAGCACTTACAAAATGCTACAGAGTGTAGCATACATTAAGCAGTGCTGGGAGGAGGAGACTTATACGAGTGGTGACCGTATGCCACCAAGATACGTGTGCTAGGTATGTTAGAAATTTGGTTATTGCAAATAATATGACAGCCTGCTTTTTTTCCATATAAAGGACAACTGAACCTAAAGATTAGACAGAACATGTATTTCTCAGGAAATCCTTTCTTGTCTGTTCTACTCAGTAGCCATTCACTGCCAGTAGTTACAATCCTACTTACTGTGTGCTTCACAGTACAAACATTGTTTTCTGGTGTTGCTATGTATTGCAGTTTGTATCTGACAGTCTCAACACTTTAGAATGTAAAGAAATGGTTGATCTCACCTGTTGGCTTAATTGGTTCTTTTCCCTACCTGTCTTGTTTTGCTTGCTAGCCATTCTCACGGTTGCTAGTCCAGTGATACTGAAGGTCACTTTTGGTTGTTCTTTTCAGTGCTACTGTGTATACCACATATAGAAGAATTTGCCAGAATAGATTATACCATGTGGTCTTAAGTGTTACTCCTAAAATTAACTTTGGTTCTTGTACTTCTGGTTCATAGTTTATTATTATGTTTTTTTTTTTTAATGCAATCTGTTGACAGTTTTACTGCATTATATAGTGCATCATGTCTTTTGAGAACAAATAAACTAATTTTGCATGTGTACTTTCTTTACACTTAACACTTTGTTAGGAAGAAAAGTGTGTGCTGTGTATTTGTTGGTAATGTCTTCCTATCTGGGCTATATTCCAATATCAAAGTACATTTCTGCAAATGTAGTGCCAGTCTTTGTATCCTTGACAGAGGTGTACTTAATCTTCCTTGCTAAATTGAGACAAAGAATTCCTGTTTGTTTTAGTCAAGGCTTTTAATCTAAAAACACTCACTAAGGCATTAAACTCTCAGCACTTAGGCCTTGAAAATTTCTTTTATTAAAGCCTATGTTTTAAGACCTTAATGGGCTTGTGGCAAAATCTACAGATGAAAAATGTCTTTTTTACTGTTTGCATGGCTCCCAGAACATTTTGTATTTCATCCCTGGAAACTCTGATAGCTCTGCATAAAAATATTTTGGCACCAGTGATGTGGTGAGAATTTTTAAATCATCCTGTCTTCCAGCATGTCCATTCTTTATTAGATTCTTTTTCATTCCAACTGTGTTATTATAAAATGACTTGGTCTACAAGACTCTAAATTTCTTTGGACAGTCACCCAGTTTTCTTTGTTGATAAAGAGTTTATTTGTACCGATGATGCTGAATTCACACTCACAATGTCATAGTGACTTCTGAGATAAATTTCCAACATTGTCATCATGCAGCAAAACAGCACATTTATTCTTGAAGTTTCTTAACTATTTTAAGATGGATTATACTTTTTCCTTGAAAAGAGCTCAATTCCTGTGTTGAAGTTTTCCTGTTTTAAAATGCGCTTTTAATTAAATATATTTTAGAGGGTTTTGTTACTATTTTTAATATGCAACAGTTTTTTTTTCATGTCTTTACAGTGGCTCCTATATCAGTAAGCTAGCACTCCATGCACAAGGAATTCCTTTGAACATTTGATGTAGTGTAATATTTTATCGATCACTTCTGTATAGAACATATGTTAAAAGGAAGTCTGAAAAATCTATGTAATCAAAACAATTTATTTTGGAACTTGTCTCTTGAGGAGGTATTTGCCAGAGTCTGGCTGCACCATTAGAGAGCAGCTTCACAGTGTTGTTCAAGTTGGCAGATTAAAATGTTCTCTTTTGATATTTTCATTTAATTCCTTTGAAACCATGTAGATTCTCAGATTACCATCTGTTTTTTGGTTGTAACCACTGAATGAACCCAAAAGGTTCTTCTACTTAACATATGATGCCATTTTCTGCTGTTTGGTTCAAAAACTGTTCGGTCCAGCCTTTAATGGCAATACTTTCTTTACAATATGAATCACAGATCTTGCATTTTCTTGGTAGCTGTGCAGAGTGTACTGTGAACAAATGTCAAGCCTTGTCAAATACAAACTGTGGCCTCAAATACAAACTGTGCACAGCAGTGTATTGGGGACTTACGCATGTTTCAAATATTAGATAGTCCCACTTATTTTAAATAGATTAAATGTAAAAATGGTTTATTTTTTTAAATTTAATTCTAAATATTCCCATGCTTTCCAGTCCAGAGATCTCTTTTTTTTTTTTTTTTTCCACCCCCCAGTCTTTCGTATGTTTCTCACAATCGAATTTTCAGTCTGGGTAACAGCTTAATCTTGTGATTGAGGTCACTCGACTCTGTGCTCAACAACTCAGGGTATTACATCCCAAGTGTGCAGTTTTATTGAATTCAGTGATATCATGTTAAGCTTTCAATCTGAACAAGTAGTCTTTTGCCTCTGTTTGCTTTAGGCTATATTAAGTGAATATTAATGATATATTTAAACTGGCTTCCATTTAGATTTTATTTCACTTGGAGCCTTTTGTTTCAGTTGCAACACTTAAGTTGTGTTATATTTTTGTCAGTGCTTTTATGGTAACTTTAGCTTTTAGTTCAACACCGTAACAAAGTATGGAATTGCTTGTGAGCAGTCTGCTTCTCTGTTTGACCCTACACCTGTCTTTTGTTCAGCTTTCACCTTCTCACTTACCCAGGTTTTCACATTTGTTTGCTTTATTTATAGCTTACTATTCAGTGATTATCTCTACAAAGAAACCTCTGTCAGGTTTTGTTCCTTTGCCTATGGGTGAATTGTAGTCTAGTGTTTTGGTTTAGTATTTTCCCATGATAACCAGAAACCTGGGAATTTCTTAGATTGCGCAGGTCAGTCGCAACATTTGTCTTGTGTGTAGAGACATTAATCAGTGTTACTCATGGCTCTTGCTCTGTTTAGAGATGCAAAGTATATTGTTCTATAAGGTCTCCATTCTTCTTTTGGTAGCATCCACTGTGGCATGTTAGAGTATCTCTGACTTAGAACTGTGCTTGCTCTCTGAGATGCAAGCTGGGAATTTTAGCCTCATCTCTAGATTTTACGATTTTATGAAATACTTGCTCTTGTTCTTCAGTAAAATTGCTTTGCTATTAATTTAATAAGAAAAAAGGGAGATTTTTCACTCTCTTGTCTTTCTTTTTCAAGTAATTCAGCGGAGAAGTTGAACAAGGTAATTTCAGGTAGAGCTGGAAATAGAATCTGTCTCTCAGTGCACTGGAATGTTCTGCCTCCTTGGATGAGTGGGCTAAATCCATTGGCTTAGATAGCTTGTTTATAGTCACCATTGTAAACACTTTAAATGGGTCTTGGTTCACAAGTGCAGCCCAAGAATTCTAATAATTAGTTTTGTATTGCTTCTAGTGTCTAACTCGCTAGGGAAGTATATATTTGGGTTCCTATTAGAGACAGCTTAAGATAAAGGACAACATTTCAGCTGAATGTGTTCTATAAAACACTGTCTTAGGTTTACTTGTTTTTTCTTCTCCCCTCTCTTTAAGGGAAAGAAAACAACCACAAACCAAACAATCCTTGGCTTTTAAATTAGGTTTTGTAGTCAGCTGTCAAGGCAGTCATGACGCACACAAAAACCCATGTGTTCTATTTTTTGTCATTAATCTCTCTTTTTGTCTTGCAGTTGCACAGTTATAAAATTTGGAAGATTGAAAGGTGTAAATACTGGCAATTTTGCCAGTATATATTGGGTTCAGTTTCTTCTGCTGTAAACTGTCAGTGCCAGCCTTTATCAGGAGAATATGAGCCCAGCAATTCAGACCTTATATTCCTTCTGGTACACAGCTCAAAAAAAACCCCAAACCGAACCCAAAAACTCCATCTCTGGATGTTGGTCCTTTACTCACCACTGCAAAAGTCAGGCCCAGTTTAGCCTGTTTACCTGTTAGTAATTTCTTTTCAGACAGCACAGTCTACCTTCTATATATTTATTCTGTTTTACCTGGGAGTTTTGTGTATGTGGGGTGATGGGCACACTGTGAACCTGTGACCTGTGGCCACAGTTAAGTGTCTCCATACTGCTTGTTTGCTTGGACCTGGGGTGGCTCCACGTGGATCTGGCTGCATGTCTATCTACAAAACTGCAGTGTGTGATAGGCATCTCCAGAGTGAGTGGAAGCAACCAGTCTGCTTTTGCATCTTTGCTGGCTCTTGAGGTGGGACAGAGGCATTTTTCTGTGTGGGGCAACACAGGAGCTGCAATACTGAACTGATTTGATGATGCTCTAATTTAATGATCACCTGATGCTCTAATTCACACCCTGTGTAAATTGTTCAAAGGTGCTGAGGATTTACATTTGAGTTCCTACAGTAGTTTTAAGTTCTCACATTGCCCACATGTACTCACAAAATCAGTTATATGTAAATGATGTATTGTAACTGAGTCTGAATGGAGAAAACGTTCTTGCAATGATATGAAACTGCAAATTTCTTTGAATCTTTTCAAACAACCAGGGCAGGAAGAATGCCTGTCTTTAACTGAAATAAAAACTGATTTCATGGTTCTGGCGTGAATCAAGATTCCTTAAGGAAAAAACATCCTACTTCAGTGTTTGTGATGTCAGCAGAAATGGTATGGTGTGAGCAATTAGTAGAATGGGTAACACTATGCTGATGGATATTCCACACATATTATCTTGCTGAAAGCTCCTTATGGTTATGAAACATCCTTGAAAAATCTTAAGGTAAGCTGTATCTCTGGCTGGAGGAGGGCTCTGTGGAATTTAAAAGGTCATTCAAGAGGAAAATTCTTTAAAACAAACAATCCCTAAACCTTTGTTGCTGAGCATAGAAACCCTGGAGAGTCTCTGTTGCTACACAGTAGTGTGGCTGTGATACAGGGGTGTGAAGTTTCAGATCTGTATTCTTTACTGTCTTTTGTCGTGTGGAATTTGGAGAAATGGCCATGTGCTCTAGGCACAAAACCGCAAAAACAGGGCTTTGAAAAGAACATGCAACTTCAGCTGGTGGGACCATGTAGAATCTTCTCACAGGATTAAGGAAATAAGAGTTTGTTTTGAAAATGAGATGTTTAAAATGCTCCTGTTTGCCATTTACTTTTGGGCTTTAACTGTGTTGCTCTTGTTTTGAAGCTTATCTTTGCAATCAAGAGTGTTATCACTGACATTGCAGGTGCTTGGGTTTATAAAAGATATGTTGAAAAACTTGGGAAGAAACTGAAGTGGAATCCCATAGTGATAGGTGCTGAAGGAGACAGTCTTTCTTATTATTATTCAGATCTGTTCACGTCCTGAAAAAATGGTCAAAATACAGCAATCTGGCAGTAATTTGACTGCATTTAAACTCCTACAGCTGCTACTGCAAGTAGGTCTGTATTAAAGGAATGACAACTGAAGGGGAGTATCAAGGCAAGAAAACACGTCTTCACTCTTTCCAAATCTGAATGCATCTTCTCTCTTTACATGTGGCAGAGGTGCTAAAGTAAAGGGGAAGTTGTTAAAAAAAAAAAAAAAAAAAAAAAAAAGAGAAAACTTAAGGTAAGCCACTTTCTTGTCAGTTTTGCAGGAAACAAAAATTGTTAGTCACACTGGCACTTAGCTCCATGGCTTGTGTGACTGTTAACGAGTCTAGCAGAGCATCTAGGCAAGAAAGAGGATAAGGGTATGATTTTCCTGGCATTTTTGTCTCCTCAAGTGGATCATCTTAAATATTGACATCATCCTCAGCAGTTAGTATGTTTTAATATTTACTATGGAAAATGCTGTAATTCCAGGAATGACACCATACTAGTAGAGTTGCATTGATCTGTAAGCAAGGTGATGACCACAACCTTAAATTTGCCTGCTCTAGAGGAGTCATTTTTTTCAGCTCTTCCTTTTGATTTCTGTCTTAGAGCAACTCAAAGAAGGTAACCTTTGGTTTTGCATCTTCTACAATTTTTCTTTTGGTCAGTGGGATTTAAAAGAAGGGGGGAGAGGATCACTTCAATTGTGCTTTAACACATATGTCCTAAGTTATGTATGTATTATTTATTTTTATCTTCTAGGGATCGCCTTTCATGTTACAGAAAGTACTGGACTGTTTTGGGAACTGTGACATGCAAATTCATGTACTAAGGCTGTCTAAAGGGACGATGGGCTTATCCTCAGGGCAAAGGCAGTTCCTGAAGAGGCAGTAGAGTTGAGCAGGAAAATGAACATTTTTCTTGGAGCTGGAGCTTTCTTTTCTTTTTCTCACATTTTGCAAATTCTTGGCTCCTCCTGACAAAAAATTTACTGAAGACTTTCTCTTGAACTTGTGTTACCTTCTTTTTTGCCTTTCTGTCATTCATCTTGCTTCTATGCCTCTCTATCTCTTCCATTAGAGTCAAGTGTAATGGAAAAACAGTGTTTGTCTAGGCTGGGAGTGTGGAGGTAATTGACCTGCTGGTGAGTTGACCCTGGAGATAGAAGTTCCATTCAGAGTCAGGTGAAGCACCCTGAAGACAGGTTTTACTAGTTTAGGCTTGCGACCAGGAAGTACTATTCTTCAGTATTAGCTGTTTGATCAGCAATGTCTACTGCACAGTATGTAATTGCTGGACACAGTCAAAGGCAGTGTCAAAAGCCTTTGCATTACTCTTCATTGTGAGATGTGGATACATCTCTCATGTTTGCATCTGCCGACAGCTGCATTTATCTGTGGTCCTAGCATTCTCTTTTTGTGTGTATGTGTCATCATAGAGGTAAGAAATTCTTTCCTATTAGGGTGGTGAGACACTGGAATGGGTTGCCCAGGGAGGTTGTGAATGCTCCATCCCTGGCAGTGCTCAAGGCCAGGTTGGACGAAGCCTTGGGTGGCATGGTTTAGTGTGAGGTGTCCCTGCAGGGGCGTTGGAACTAGATGATCTTAAGGGCCTTTCCAACACTAACTATTCTATGATTCTGTGGTTCTAAGATTTGTTGGTGGCCTCTACATAGCAAGTGAAACATGCAGGTAATTTATTGTTCTGCTCTTAAAGCAGCCTATGTATATGATATATTGGCTTGTTACGTGGATATTGAGAATTCAGAAAAACTGTTGTGTTTTTTAAATGTATGCGCAGGGCACAGTTGACTGTTAGCAATTAAACTCTGCTTTTAACCAGCATAATTGTTGAGTGCCTTTTATTATCTCCCTTTCTCTTGCTCTTGGCAACTATCAAATACCTGACAGTCTCTACTGATGATGCATCTATGCATCTGCTTTTTCTTTTATTTTTTTCTCCGTGCTCTGCTTGCTTTCCCACTGAGTTTACTGGTAGATATGAATCTGGCTGCAGCACACAATCATGATCTGTCTGAATTTTCAGTACATTTGACTCAGCTTATTATATCACTGTTTTTGTGCAGTGCATTTCTTCAAATTGATGTACAAGGACAGTGTGTACTTAGCTGCTGTTTTACTTGCTTTGGTACAGATATTTTTTCTTTTTTTTCTCTTAAGCGTTATTACTATTGCTAGCAAGATTTCCCAAAATAATAATTCAAAGAAAAATTCTCAACGGTTCTTTCCCATTTCGAATATATAATGTAAATATTTACCAGTAGTTTTAAATATGAATAAGTAAGAATATTTTCTGCCAGTGGAGTGCAAAAATGGTTGTAATTTCCTAGCAGGGGGATCTGTTTCACTCACACCTCTGTGTAATGGTTCTCTTGCAAGAACATGTACGTCTGGCAGTAGAATGAGATTCTATTAAGTATTTGCAAATGATGCAGCAAAATTTCCTGTATTGTCTTATCTGAAATTTCTTTATATTGTACTGAAAGTATTGTAATTATAGTTACAAGAAATAAAGAGCTAAGGTGTGATATGCTGTGGTAAGTACAAGGGAACAAAAAAGTTGTTGTTTCCTGACAGCATACATGTCCTTTGTAGCAAATAGGGTAGCGTTTATTTTTGGGGTGGGGGAAAAAGAGTGCTTAGGGACTGACTTCAAAGCTACATAGGTGACCTTAATTTAGGAACTACTTACTTTTGAGGGCTTGACTCTTTTCCATTGATAGTAACCTTATTTATTTATTTATTTATTTATGCATGCTGAGAGTGCAACACTTCTAGATAAAACTTAACATTTAATTTGTCTCGTTAAAGAACTAATTATTATAATTGAAAAATTAAAATGTTTCCACTTTCCCCTCTTTTATCATGTTTATGTATGTTTTCAGATATGATTCTGGACCAGCAGGTGGGTTCTGGGCAGCTCAGCGAGGACGTTCGTCACAGAGTGCATGAGGCATTACTGAAACAGCATCACCATCAGAACCAGAAGAAGCTGAGTAACAGGATACCAATTGTGAGATCCTTTGCTGATATTGGAAAGAAGCAATCTGAGCCTCATTCCATGGATAAAAATGGTAATGCGTTGCTTTAGTTTGTGTTTTGGACTTCCAGTAATATCTACCTGTTGAGTATTGCATGTGCTTTGTACCCAAAGCTTGAACTTGGCATGATTCTGCTCTGAAAAGCTACTGTGTGAAAGTGGTAGCTGCTACATGAGAGCTGTTACTCTAATGCATTCAGTAACGCACCTGTTTAAATTAGAAATTCAGGTATCCTGCACAATTCAGGGCTGTGCAGAGATATACAAGGGATCTAGCTCAAGTGTTGGAAGCAGGTAGCTGTGTTGGTGTGCCATTGTGTCCTAGATAATTGGCATGGCACATTACTTATGGTGCAGCAGAGCTCAGGGGCACTTGTGGTGCTCTAGTAACTCTGTGATCCATCAGATTGAGCTTGGGTATCTTTGCTCAGTGTTGCTCTGAATTGTGGACATGTTCCATTAGTCACAGAAATGGGGTATGACCGTTTTTTACTTCTATTGACTATCTGAGCCTATTTAGTTAAAATGGAATGGATTGTTGGAATAGTTTCTATGAGAGTGTCTGCATTAGCCTAGTGTTCAACTGGTGCTTCAGGCTTCATAGTTGAGTTTGAGGGGTTGGAAAATGAGAAGAATATTTTCAAGATGACAATTTTGGCGAGATGCTGTAAGAACTGTACCTTATTCTTCCAGAAGACCACTTTTTGAAAACTCAAGTTCATGGATATGAGAGAACACATTTGTGGAGTTGTTCCGCAGTAAAATATTGGCTTAACCTTTTTATTTCTTGCTTTTACAGAAGCCTTTATAAGCTGTACTGTTGCTATAGGTTAATCATAATGAAAATTCATTTCTTATTGCCTCTTTCTTATTTACATAAACATGGGCCTGTTTTTTCCAAAAATTTCAGTCAAATTTTGCAAGTATTTACTATTAATTCAGTGGAATTACACATTGCAGTGTTAGTGAGCCTCTGTATCTAGTATCGTCACAATACCCACAACACCTTTGTCTGAAAACCATTGGACTATAGTGACTCTGATTCCAGAAATCACCTTAGCTATACCAAAATCTCAGTCTCTTCTGCTGTCTTTCTGGTTTAGGGCCCTACTGAGCTCCCCTGTTATCCTGGGAAGCAGGGAGTGAGGAAGGAACCATAGCAGAGAAAAGGTGCTGGGTGCAAGAGTCATCTGTGTGCTGTCAGGTGTAGGGTGGAAGGGAAAAGAGTAGTGCAGCTGATGTGGAAAGATGGGGCTGTTGGTATAAAGGTTAACCTTGTTTTCAAGGAAGGACCATTTGTTTCAATCATTGCCACGTGAAGTTTTAATAGGTACTTATGAATCTAGCTGCTTCCCAGGGGAAGACTTTGAGACCTAAAGGCAACGTATAATTTCACTTGAAGAGGATGTTAAATTGAAACATATTGATTATGCCAAAATATCATTTTAAGAGTAAAGAAAAAATACTATTTATTGGAACAGACTGTCCAGAGAAGTTCTGGATGCCCCATCCCTGGAAATGTTCAAGGCCAGGTTGAATGGAGTTTGGAGCAACCTGGTCTAGTGGAAGGTGTCCCTGCCCAATGGCAAGGAGTTAGAACTAGATGATCTTTAAAGGATCCTTTTCAACCCAAATCATTTTATGATTTATTAAGATGTATGTGATCATGTATATTGATGCACAAGGGTAAAAGTAAGTAGGATGAACATCCATCATTTTAAAGGCAACTTTCCTGTTGATTTGTGCAATTTGTTGCTAATGAATGATGACTTTAAACAAATATTCAGGAGAAATTTAAAGTTAGTGCTATAATATTCCTGTTTCTCAATTTGCACAGGATGCAAGATGGAAACTTGCATTCCATAAGCTTTTTGCACTAGATCTTATATAACAAATAAGCAGCAGATCTCCTTAAAAAGAGCCCTTAGTGCAAGCTGTGAAAGTATCATAAGCTCAGTTTTTTCTGACTGTTAGTGGAGCTGATGCAGCAATTCTCTCCGGAAACGTTTCCCTTCAGCGCAGGTTTCTTCAGGGAACCTTTCAATCTTGTATATGTTTCCCCCCAAGTAGATTCTGGACAACCGCTAAGTCCATATTAAGCACACTAGTTTTATATATTCAGTGGTTAAGTGATTCTGTAGGTAAGGAAGCACATTCTTACCGGTTTTCATTTGTCTGTGCTTATTCTGCAAGATGAAAAATTGCTGAATTCTAGTTCACGTGTGTATGTAGAGATACCTCAGAGCACTCAAACCCCAGGATAAAAGAATCACTTGGTCACTTTCACTATGTTAGTTTAAATTAAATGCACCATAAACAATACAAATCTAAATAATTTTAGGAAAATTTATGTAAAGGTGAATCAGTGTTTTATCTAAAATACAGTGAAGAGTTCCAAACCCAGTCTTTTTGGACACGGATGTTTTTTAATCAGTTTAAAGCATTGCTCTTCTGCTTGCATCCTTTAAGTGCTAATGCATATTTGGCAATCTTCTGCACTGTCCTCTTCAAAACAGATGATGGCCCTGTAATAAAGCAAAGAGGGGTTGGTTTATTTTAAGCTTCTCTTTTGCCATTCATTACCCTGTTACATTAAAATTCTGATTCTTATTTTATTGCCTGAATTGTACCAAGAATTAGCATTAGCTTTAGAAGAGGAATATTCAGTCTAAGTTTTTGTTCTTAAAAGGAATCACAATTTTTTTCTCTTCAGGACAACAGCAAATAAGCAGAACATGGGATGGAGTAGCAACTATTGCCTCACTAAACCAGGGTTAAAGGAGTGAGGAAAGGGATGGATCTTAGAGCTGCGTCATTTCAGGCCAGGCACACCGAGTACTACCTCTTCTGGCATACTCTAAGTTCTTTCTTTACCCTGACTAACTTGCTGTAGTACATCTTATATAAATTATGCATGAATCTACACTGAAATGCTTGGTTTTCAGGAACTCTGCTGTCCCTAGAAGCTTGACCAGAGGTAGCTGCGAGGTTTCTGATCTTCTTCTGCCATTGCCTCATGACCCAAATGCTAGAGTTCAGCGGCAGTGTTACGCTCACTGCACCTATATATTTCTCTTTAGATTGGAATGCCTGTGCAAGCCTCTCGTAATAATACAAAAAAGATTTGTTAAAATATAACTTTGGATCAGGTGAAAGCGAAAGAAAAATCAGCTAAATATGCATAAAAGAAAGCAAAGCAAAAGGATATAAAGATGTTACATTGTCAAGAGTGTGCTGAGACTCACATCTTTGTTACCTAAGGACAAACTGGTAAAATGCAATCAAGGCATAATTTTAGTCTGCTTACTCCCATTTGTGCACAAACATTATGTAGAATGTATGAATGTAAAATGTTCCATATATTGCGAACAGTGGCAATATTGTTCTCTCATTTTAATATAAAAAATGCATTAAAATAGTAAAATATCGTATTGCTTTTATTTTCTGGATGAGAAGCTTAATACCTAGAAGACTGCAGAGAGAAAACCAGATCATCTCAGGTACTACTGATGAGCTTACAGCTCAGTTCACTGCTATCAGAGATCAGAGTTTTCAGAAATGGCAAATGCCGGGAGCTTTAAATGGGCCGCTTGTTTGTCCCCGTTGAAATTAGGCAGGGGAACTTGGACATTATTTCTGGAACTGAGTTGGGTTAAATTTGGGTTTAGTGTACAGAGTTTAACTAATAACCATCCTTAGCAGTCTGCAGTGTGTACAATAGGTGATTCAGAGACAAAAGTCTTTGCCATCTGTTTTGTATGGTACAGCTGAGGATGCAAAACCCCTTCTTTGTCCAAGTTCTGGACTGTAGTAGCTAATCAATATATCAGTCTTCAGATATTCAGGATCAAGGCCTGAAAACAAAGACATAAACTTCAATATATGGCTGTGCTTCTGACAGACCACTGTGATATCTTTGCTGGAAGATAGTTGTACATATGTTCTCCCTCCATCTTTTCTTTGTTTAAGAGTCTGTCAGACCATCTAATTAATTTGCTTTGTATTTAGTAGTATTATCTTTTGTTTACAATGGCTTTTCTTCACATCCTCTGCAGGGCTAAGATGTCAGGGTGCTATGGATTTACCATGCATTTTTAATGCTGCCATGCTGTGTTTAACTTTCACTTTTCATTAAGCATCAAAACTGTGAGAATTAAAAGCCTGCTTTTGATGTTCCAGTAAAAACCGACAGTCAAATTTGGCATAAAAGCAGCAAAAATTATTTTTTTTAAGTCTAATTTGACACCAAATACCCAAAATAGAGGGTGACAAGTAATTTTAGCATAAATACTGTAAAAAGCAGGTAGAATATGAATATTTGTCATTAGTAAACTTTGAAAAGTTTGGTTTGTGAAGCAATTTAAATTGAGATCAATAGGTTTTTTACTCTGAAACCTGAGAGCTGTGTCTGTAAATTCTTACAACATGGTCTAAAAAGACAAAGACAATTGCAAATTACAACTTCCTGTTGTTGGAAGAGTGCTAAAATGATTTCATAAGCCTTTCCCCTTTTGTAAGTGTGCGTGGCATCAAAAAGTATCTGATTTGATGAAAATGTAGTTAGAAAAAGAAGTTTTCATCGTGTAAATATTTTAGTTTTTCGATCGGCTGTTTCACTTTTAGTCTAGACTTCAGAGTATGTGTGTATGTATATATATGTAAGGAATTCTAACAGACCTTTTACTAATTAAAATCAAAGAGGAAGGAGCTAGGGGAGAGGAGCATGGCAGGATAAGTGACTTGTAAATTGTATGTCCATGAACCTTGCTGAAGTGTTCTTTATCTATAACATGAGCATGTGCCTGTTTTCTGTTCCATACTTATGCTGTTTATAACTGTGTTTTCTCCTTTGGTGTCAGAGCAGACACATTATTAGTGTAGAAATTACATTATGCCACACATGATGTCCCATTTTGAGAAATTCTGAAATTCCAAGGTTTATTGATACACCAAAGAGCGTGAAGAAAGCAATGGCATATTAAATTTGTGATCTTCAGAGTTAACACCATGAGCTGCAGGGGCAGTTCATTTAGAGATGTTCTTTTTCAAGCCTTATCCCAGTTGTTTCAGTTAGCATGATGGGCTGGTCTGGGCTTCTTCGTTGTTTTATGGCAGTATGAGCACTCATGGAAGTGTTTAAGACTAAGCTTGGGTGGCTAATTTTGGACAGTATGCGTGTATCTCAATAAATCTGTATTACCAGTTATGTGATGGTGTTTGTTACTTTCCTCAGTTTTATGATCTCTAGTAAAATACAGTTCAAGCATTTATGCCACGACTCAGAGCTAGTTTACAGCATGTAAAACTCTGATGTCAGTAGTACCATGTGGAGAAAGATGGACATTACTTGGAGGAATATGAAAAGGGTAGGGAGGCATTGCTAGGTTCATGACAGTTTTCCTTTGTTTTGGGAATAAGTCACAACAAATGTCATCTATATACCCAAGTTTTCTGGCAATATTGGATCTGGATCAGGTGGATTGCTTGAAGAGATTTCCTTGAAGACAAGGCAAAGCTAGTTAATTCTAGCTTAAATTGGCTAATGATCTATTTCTTCTTTTATATCCTTCTCAAATGTATATGTGTTAATCAACTTGTCTTATCCACAGGTTTTGGTATTAAAATATATAACTTGTATTTACATTTTCATTGGATATTTATTATTTCTTTCTCCACATTTCCTTTTACCCATGATAAAATGTGTACGTATAATCCAGTACCGTTCATCTTTGTATTTCTTTATTTTGCTGTCTTTGTTGTGTCTGTCTCTAAGAAGCTCATCTCTCTATCTCCTTCATCTCCTATCCTTTGGGTACTGTAAACTCCCTGAAGGTTCAGAGGTAGTATAAATAGCTATTCTTGCCTGAGCTTCAGGTTATTTCAAATGTTACACCCATGTCTTTGTCGCAGTTTCTTGAGCATGCAACTTCTTGGTCTAGTGATAAATAGTGAAAAAATACCTCAGGCCTTTGTCAGCAGCTGTGGCACACTTAAGAGAAGCTAGTGTGGAATGATGAGTTTGGGAAAAAAAAAGTGCCATTTCTTTGTAAATTCATGTTCTTGCATCAATTTGTAAAACTTCTCTTGTAAAATCTCTTAAATTATGTATCATTAGTAAGTACCAAATCTGCTTGTGGTTGCACAGGTGCAATGGGGCTGACATGGTTCTTCA
The DNA here is from genome assembly GCF_037157495.1 of Lathamus discolor. Taxonomy (NCBI): domain Eukaryota; kingdom Metazoa; phylum Chordata; class Aves; order Psittaciformes; family Psittacidae; genus Lathamus; species Lathamus discolor. Next base: position 92,146,937 of record NC_088886.1, on the reverse strand, counting down.
TTGATTTAAAATGTTATGCATTAAGGTCTAAAGGTACATATATAATTCATCCTGTGAGGATTGTATCACTGCTCTGTTATATTAGAATTTTGCCATCTACTTAGGAAAACTTACTTTTTTTAGTCCTTGGTTTTTGATCTGGACAGTGTGTCCATTTAGATTCGGAAAATTGGTGAATAGTTGCAGTGAATAGGTGAAGATTGTAATAGCTGACTTGCAAATAAGATTATTTTTTTTTAAATGGAAAGGAATCCGTATGGTCTAGAAAAATAAGCAACTTATTTTCTGATTCAGTTTCCTTTGGTGTGTCAGTTGCATCCAGCTTGTTCCTGTTAACCTTGAGTATCTGAATGAATTGTTCTTGTTTTCTGTCATTGACATTCTAGATGCCTCTTGGGTTTTGATTAATAAATACAGTAGACACAGTTGAGTGTCTTGAGCTTTAAGTTTTAGGGAGCTAATAGTATGTTGCATGTGACATTGATTTGCTGGGATTAATTTCCTGGTTTTTTTTTTTCCAGCTGGACTGATAGTCTCAAAATATGGTATCATCAAATGCAAACTTCTATTAGTGTAACAAATATTAAACTTATTTTGTTGGATTGCAATTTTTAAGTGGCTTGGCTTCCCAGGATATAATATTTTTATGTGAATTCTTGCTCTAGTCAAAGCTCTGGTGATTCCTCATTATCTGAACCATCCCCCCCCCCCCCCAACAACCACTCTCTTTTATGTATACCAATTGAAAATATAATTTTAAAAACTGTTCTGATACTGGCCCTTTAATACCTACATAAGCTTTAGCACCCATTTTAGTGTGGTTTTCTGTTAGGTATTAAGTTCCTTTGTATAGCGGCTGAATATTTCAATGGTACCACATTGTTCATTTTTTTGACTGATACTTTCAAAACTCTGAGTGGCTCTGATGGATTCTTAAAGAACACAGCTCTTCAGATGCTTTATCTAGATGGACTGCAGGATAAATCAAGGCTTTTAGACTTCAGATTTATAAGGACTCAAAGTACTATATTGCACTCTTAAATACTGTATTTACTCCATACAATGCGTAAATAAATTTTGCTCAATAGAGATGGAATAGAACTAGCAAGGACAGGGCATGGAAGAGCTGAATAAGTGGCAAGGCTGTTGTTGCTCTTATTTACTCTTAGAGTTTGATGGTTTATGCCTTCCCCATTCTTACCAGCTTAAACCCTATATTGCTGACTCAAAAGTAATAAATCATTGTGTTTTTTTTTCAGAGCAGGTATTTCAAGCCTAGCTAGGGTTCGGTGGTGGAGTTTTTTTTGTTTATTTAATAATTTCTTTTTTGCATGTAGTGCTTTTAAAGCTCCCGTATCATAAAGGTTAAATTTGGAGAAAACATGGATTCAGTGTAGTCTATATATGATGTGATAGCTCTCCTCTTCATTCACATAGCTCTTGAATTGATTGTTGCTTCATGGGACCATCATGGTGCTAAAAACTCTGTCCTTAAGTCAGAGAAAAAAAAAAATCAATTCCTGAAATTAAAAGGGGCTTGAAAATAAAGTGCATCTATAGTTGCCAACATACTTTAGCTGAGTGTTTTTGATGACTTTGGAAAACCAGTCTAGCATGGTGGTGCCAGTGTTCACTAGGTTGTCGTCAGTGTGATTCTGGTCCTAACCCATTGAGAGTTACTCATGTGCTTCACAGTATTCACCCCAAAGATACCTCCTTTAAGTCAGTATGAAATTATACATAAAATTAAATTGATTTATGAATTTTTGTGACTTCATTAATGAGAAGTAGAGGAAGCTACCCAATATAAAACCAACCATGTAGCATTGCAGTCCTGCTGCTAGGGAGAGGGTCACCATAGCACTGCATCTACCTACTATGTAGTGCAAAATATATAGACGTTTAGTAAACTATGTGTATAGGAGCAAAACTGTCTTAAAAACCCAGTACTTTTAGTCTTACTTTTCTGTTGAAGGGCCATGCAGAGACCAAGTTCCAGATACACATTTTGCTGACTTTATTGTTGCACAAGAAACACATTCCTGCAGTTTAAGATGCTCTTTAAAAAACTGTCTCCATGTCTGTCATGTGAACAGTAAAATTACCTGTCTTCTCTACCATGTATTTTGTTTGATATTCAATACAGTAAAACCCCCAAACTTCTTGTTCCAAGATTCAGAAAGCTGTCTTAAGATGCAGAGCTATTTAAACATCTCTTACTGCCTCAAGGTAAAACTCATGTTCTTTTGGATTACTCCAGCATATGGGTAAATCAAAGTTTGAGGTCTTCTGTTGGCACAGAATAAGAACATATGCTATTCTTATAAACTTCACATACTTACTGGTTGTGGCTTTTATTTCCTACCATGTATATTTTTACATGTTTTTCTCCTAAAAGGAAAGTGGACACAATGTTTAAAAGCTAGCCTTTGGACTGTTATGCTAATTGCTTAGAGGCTTTTGACACCTCCAATTATGATGTTAAAGTTTCAGTATTTATAACAGGTGGTCCATGCTCTGACTCCTTTGTTGGTCAATATTTTTATCTCCCTGGCAGATATCCCTGCTCTCATTTTCTTGAGTTTTTGGTTCCAGAAAAAAGAAGTATAAATGTAAATCTCTAATTAGCAACAGAAAGATAATGAACTACTATTTCTGTTGCTTTCTTGTAACATCTTTGTAATATAGTATGTACATTAGTATGAGTAATTATTACAAGTATTTCTCTTTATATAGATCCTAAAATATGGAGGAGTGTGTAAAAGGAAGAAATTAAGAGTTAAGAAGGACTAATATTACTACATTTGAAGTTTTCTGGGAGTAAGATAAGGGAGGAATTTTCCCTGAGCATTTTAAAGGCTTCTCTTTTAGAATTAGTGGAAAATTTGTTTTTTTTTGGTTGTTTTTTTTTTTTTTTAATATTATTTAAATCTTCAGAGTGGTACAGAAATAAATTTTTTGTGTTAATTATTTTTAATAGTTATACAGGATGATTTCTGTAAAAGTAATCCTAAGTCTGCTAAATAAACAATACAGAAAAAATTACAGTGTGAATTAGTGTATGGAGATACATAGTGTAAAGGTGATGGTGTAACAGTGATAGAACTCAGTGTTTTTCTTTAAGTTCTAATTTAAAGTCAAATTGAATGACCATTTATAGGCATCTTGCATATTTGATAATTTCTAGCTTCAGATTTACAAAAGTTGTATCTTGTGACATTAAGGAATTAAGTCTTTAAATGTGAACTCCTTTAAGTTACATTAACATGGTGCTTTCTGAAATCAGTCCTTTGTTCTTGCCATATGTAAATTCTAATCCTGACTTATTTTTGTCTACTTGGTTAGTTTAACATGCTTGTCATGTCTGCTTTTTTTACCATTCTCCGTTTATTTCACTGTACTGCTGAACAAAAGCCGTAATTTCTGTTCCTGCTTTGATCTGTCTTTGTCCTGAATCAGAAATTGGACTATTTGCATTTTTAAGATTGATACATTTAAAAAGAAGATTCCTAGCAATACATTTGAAAGCATTTTGTTCCTGTACTTCTTAATCAAAGTGAAATATCTCTGGCTATGCTACCAAGACAGCACAAGTCTGAAAACTGTTTTGTGTTATGGGAGATTTGCGTAGTGGAAAATGAGATGTTGATTTTCATGAAAACCAACCTTTTCCTTGAGCAAGTGTTACAACTGGGAATTCATGACCAGCTTAGACAAAGATACTGTAGTGGTCAGCTGTGACAGAAGCTGGATAGTTAAGTAATTTGGCAGTGGCTGAGATCCTCTTGCAGGTTTCTGGTCCTGTTTAGACTGGATCCAGTGAAGTGCTCTGTTTCCTGTTTGTGGCTGAGGACATGCTTGGACTGCAGGCATGTGTTTACAGTGGTGTAAGGGGACACACCATGGCTTTTTGAATCGCCCAGACAACATGCCTAGCTGAGGACTTTCTGACTGTCTTTATCTTCAAGTATCGTGAACATATGGTCTTAGTTACTGTGCAAGTTTAGGTTGATTTTCACCAGAACCAATGTTTTCACATCATCATTTCTCAGTCATATGAGAGACTTTATTTGCTATGGAAACAAATATATGCTGGGCACGAGATGCTGACTCTGGGCCAGTTGGACTCTGTGGTTATTCCTGGGTATGTGTTAGGGCAGTAAGAGATACTTGGCTCACATATTTAGTACTTTTTCCTGTACTTTGTTGTGGTGTTCAGAGCTGTGCACGGTTCTTGCCATGCCAGGGAGGGAGGAAGAGTGCAGGCAAGCAGGGAATGGCCCACCTGTGGGGTTTGTGTGCCCTTAGTGTGTGGATGGTGGCCTGTGGCTGTGGACAGGGGCAATGTTGGCATGAAGTAAAAATGTGCTTTGTGTGAAGTATACTTGTTGCTTAATCCTGCTTTTCTTTTTGAGCTTTTGCTGGGAGAATTTATTGGTCAAAAGGCTTTACCATTTGCTTATGAGATTGAGGCATGTTTAACCATTTCTCATCTTGAGATATTTTTATAACTTCTACAAAATACTAAAGCCTCACCGGAATTTTTTGAAAGTGTATTTGCCGAAACATTTGGTTTACACATGACAGTAATCCCATTGTTCAATACTGAGTTTTTAAATCATCTTGATTTCCAATACATCTGTTTTTATAGCAGCCCATTTTTATTCTGGGTTTTGTAGCTGTTGTTATAAATAGGGCATTATTATGCACGAGTGAATTTATGAAAATTAAGAGTCCTGTTTTATTCAGTAAGGAGTATTCTTGTAGAAGGATATTACCCCAAATTGGCAGCTCCTGAAATTGCTAAGAAACCCGTATGAATAGCGGGACTTTCATAAAATGTAATATATTAAAAATCACGACCTTTAATTGGCATAGAAAGCTTGTCTTCCAATATATTAAAGAGTATCTCTTGCATTTTTAAAATGACATTCTCCCATTTCTAACTGCACATGATGAATGTTCTGTATTTTGAGAATGTGCTGTTCTCAGTAAGTATTTAATTAAAATGCCATGTTTGGATGCTTCATATACATATGATATGAAATGTGTGTAGGTCTTTAACAACTATTTCATTGGATGTTGCTTTATTTATAGAAGTAATTGTTAGTAGTCTGTAATAATGGTACTTCTTTTAGCAGGTCAGATTGTTTCCCCACAGTCTGCTCCAGCCTGTATTGAAAACAAAAACGATGTGAGCAGAGAAAACAGCACTGTTGACTTTAGCAAGGTGAGTGTTCGCTGACAGTGAAAAGAGCTTTCTGACTACCAAAGAGATCTTTTAAATTAAATCACATGAATCCATGTGAATCAGCAAATGCTATGAAGTGCAGATTTCACTTCAGCATTAGTTTTGTGTTCACGGCAACACAGTTGTATACAACAAAAAAGAATTTTTCGTTTTCTTGATAAATTACTGGTAACAGGAAATCACAGTTTAGAAGTGTTGATAAATTTATTGCATGACAATATCATAGGTGTGCAATTTGTAGGGGGAATTTTTACAAGTTAACAGAATTACCTAAGCAGGAAGGTAATTTGGAATTCTTTTAATTCAGATTTACCTCTCAAATTTTTACTTTTTTAGAAGTAACGCGTGAATGCAAACTATGCTTTTTATAACCTGAACTCGTGGATTCCAGATGTCTCAAACAGAATGTGTTTCTGTAAACCTATAAGTTAATTCTTCTGGCAAGCCAAGATATTTCAGTACGCTTCACAAAAGATGTTAACTGTGCAGTAGTGGAGATTGCAATGACAGTTCAATGTTAGATAGCAAAGAAAAGCAAACAGCTTCTCAGCTTTAATGTAGAGGAGAATCCTAATTTGTTTAGGAAGTCTCTATGTACCTAAAACAAACTGTCACATTAGATACAGATGACAGACCTGACAGGGATAGTTGACTTCAGCTGACACGTTAATACAACAAAGGTTGAGGAAGTGAAGAAAGGTGATTTAAACCAAAATTCTGAAGAACAGCACTTTGAGTCTGTTGAATCTTAATGTTAGTGCAATTGTGCTAAAAGTAGAGTTATGTGATTGCTCCATCTGGTGCCAGACTTATTTCCTAGCAGCAGTAGCTATTTGCACCATTTGAATTCTTGACTGAACATGCCAGACTAGGAATGGTATATGGCTAAAATAAAGATGAGAAACAGATCTTTTTGTCAAAGACAGAAGAAAGGAAACTGGCTGGGGATGGTATTATGGACCACATTTCTACAGAGGTAGCAGGGAGATCTATAAACAGCAACAAGTTGTTAAAAATTTAATGCTAATACTTTAAAATTATTTAAAACTAAGATTATAATGCTTTAAAAAGTAAAGTATGGTTTTGTTTTCCTGATGTTTATATTTAAAGTGTTAAATAAAGCTAACTGTTTTGGCAAGATTTCTAATATCAAGATAGAAAATTTTGTAAAGGATATAAATAAAGCTGTCTGTTCAAAATTAAGCTGTGCAGAGGTGAGGCTCATAACAACCCAAAGGGAACAACATGGCTTTCAGTAGTGCTTTTCTTGCACGTTTCCCCAGTTGCTTTCAGTGTTGTGGGATCAAAATCCCAGTCTGTTATCTAGCTGTATGATGTTTGTATCAAGCAGGATTGGAATCTGCATCCTTTGAGCCTTCACTCACTATTTTAGTAGTACTGCAGCTTTTCTGACCAAAAGAACTCTTCCTATTTAAATTGGCCTGAGAAGAGATCAACATGTAATTTTTTGACTAGCTTTGGCACTGTTGGATACCCACAAGGATGTGAGGAATATGAAAGGAACAACTTTTGTTTGCAGGAATGAAATAGCAGTAAAGGATTGTAATCTAAATATCTTTTTTTACTGCCTTTAAATAGATCCATTTATCCTTTTGAAGATGCATAAGTACCATTTCCCCTTGAAATGTGCTATTGCAATAGCTCCCAATGGTTATAATTGGAATTATATGCACAGATTGAGAGGAAAGTAGAGCGGTACACTAATTTTCTCTTGGGTATTGTGATTTCTTGCTCTAATTTTGTTCCACATATTAATTTCATTTATCTTCTGCAAAAAAGCACCTTTGACTACCTCACATATTCTCTCCTTGCTAATCTGTCTCCCTTGGGCTACTTCAAATATTCCAAATTTTGGAGTGGATTCAAAAAGCTGACTTAATCTGAATACAGCACTGAGACTGTTGATTATATTGGCATCTATTTATGAATAATGTAAGCCATGGCACTAAATGCTGTCTTGAATGTTACTTCAGCAGCACAGAGAGGGAGACATAGTTTCTGGTGTTTGAACTTGTAAATGTGTCACTCCTCTCCCTCTTGGGTCACCACTAGGACTTTGTATTTTGGGGGCAATAAGGAGATGATCTGTCACAGCACCACTTGATCCTGTGTGTGAGCAAGATAGGGATGGCAGTTTAACAACTGCATCTGGCTGATCTCTGCCTCTTATGCCAGAGTCTGAAGGGAACTCTACTTGTCCTTAAATACAAAATGTATGAAGAGTCCGTAGTCGCGTCCCTTCTCATGGCAACATTCATATGCTCCACATGGAAACATTATTTCTGAATTAAACCCTGATCCCATACTGACAGTTTGCTCTTTCAGACACCATGTGAAATAATTGACTTGCTTTGAATAGTGGTTGGCTTTGCTTGTAAATGAATCTGGTCAGTATGTGTCACGGCTTTCCTAAGAATTGATGTTGGGTATTTTCTCTTTGTCTTCATGTCAATTTATGTTTAGTTCTGGGGAAGGGCTCCACCACCATTTTCAGTCCTTGAGTTGCCCTGGAGTGGAATGGCCTCCACATCAGTTGTTTAGATCCATGTTTATTTGGAGCTTACTGGGACTATTTAGTACCAGGTCATGAAATGTGGCTCATGTTAGGGTGCAGATGAAGATCTACATGAGGTCTCTACAGCTTAAGGCTTCTTGTGATAAGAGATGTATAATGGATAAGTCAGATGAAGCCTTTGAAAGATGCAGATTCTGCCTTTGCCCTGAATTCACTCCAGGGCCACCTCTGCTGTTGTTGTGTAGTGGAAGTAACACCTGGAGTTCGGGTGTATTTGCCCAGTTTGATGCTACTCTGCCAGCTACTTTCCTTTTAAATGGGGCTTCCTTTACTACCTAGAAGATTGTGGAATCTTGAGATGATAACTAGTACAGGAAACTGTAACTGGAAATACTTTCTGGTAGACAGGAGACTGAATGTTTCCTTCAGATCTGAATCTTGATTGTGTGATCTGTGTGTTAGTGGGACCTTAAGGTGACAACTGTAACATGTTGTACATAAGACATTAGTTATTAAGTGTTAAATCTGTACACAAGGTAAAATCTGTACCGAATGCACATTGCTATAGACCTGAAAGACTGCTTCCTTTCTCTCAACTATAAATGATCTATGACACCAAAATTAGGTGCAGAGTGAATCTGTGTTGATTTTGTATTTAACCCTGAAGACTTATTTTGTGATTTCAGTGAGAAATAGTATTTACCTCACTGATACTTTACCTGGAAAAAGTACTTGATTTCCAGCCTTCCAGGCTGATTTGTTGCTTGTTTAGCTTTATGAGGCGTTTGGTCATGGTTCTAGGTTAGTTTTGGATAGCATTAGCCATCTCTCTGTGATTTCAGAAAAATAAGATTTCATTACACAGGCAACTGTGTTATATCTGAATTCTGATTTAGTGCCAGAGCCATTTGCAAGAAAACAATTTTCTAAATATTACCAAAAACTATGCAAACTAGTACTGACAGATGGCTGTAAGATAGACATTAAAATGGTCCACTTTAACAGTTTATATTGGATTTGGTTGCTGTTGTTGTGTTTAGATTAATAAAAGGAAAGCAAACGACAAAATTCATGCATTTTGAAATGTAGACAATACTGGTGCATAATGAAATCAAACATACATTATATATGCTATTACTGCATGTTGAACTTTGTTACAGAGCAATACTAATACTAATACTAGGACTAATACTAAGGAAATAGATACAAATGAACACATTCCTAGGCAAATACTTCGAGTTTATATACCATGTCATGGTGAAGCTCTTTGTCTTTTCCCGATTTTCTGCTGTCCCCATGAAAGTCAACATCACTGACTTAAATCTCCAAAGCTTTTATTCTGCTTTGTTCTTTCAATTTACTCCTCAGACAGTCATGGTCACAGCTCATTTTCTGTTACTTTCAGCAGAAGGGCAACCATCTTTCATTAAATCCCAAACCAAAAATTCATCTCAGTCAGAGTAGTAGAAGGAAAATTACATGTAGTGGAACCTGGTTTTCTTCTCACTGAGATTACAGTATGGCAACTGTGAAGTATGAATTCATGATTTCCAGAATTTTTAGTTATAGAAAAATAAGGTGTCTTCATTTCTTCTACTGTTATGACTTAGTGATTCTGTTATGAATTTCTGATGCTGATGTGGTTATTGATAAAAAGTACTATGAGGAAATTGGTATGGTATGCCTAACAAGGTTTCAAATGTGATTTTTTTGTCTTTATAAATTAATTCTGCAATATTTAAACTATGTTTCCAAGAAAAAAATAGTCAAAGAATGAAAGACCAGTTGCTTGGTTTTGAGACACATTTTTACTTAAAAAAAATATTCAACAGACAAGAATAGTAGAAACTGTATAATTGAAATGTCTAAGATCATAGTGCAGTGACCAGAGATTCTCTATCAACAAATAGTGGAAAAAATACCTGTGAATAGCGTTTGGGTTATAATTTAATATACTTTTCCCAGGTTGACCTACACTTTATGAAAAAGATACCACCTGGAGCTGAAGCGTCAAACATCTTAGTTGGTGAACTAGAGTTCCTGGACCGCGCGGTTGTTGCTTTTGTTAGGTTATCCCCTGCAGTGCTGCTTACAGGACTAGCAGAAGTTCCGATTCCAACAAGGTACAGTTGGTTTTATTTCTCTTCACGTTTTTCTCGGTTTGTGGAGGCAGGGTGACATGACCTTCAGCTTTTGTCAGTTACTGAGTTGCGAATTCAGTTCTGTCTTTAACAAAGATGTTTATTAGACACATCTCTCCACTCATCCTTTAAATGATTTATAGGAATATTCAGAAACATGCCATTTGTGTCTGCAGATAATAGTTTTTCCACAGAAGTAGAAATGATTGCTTGCTAGGTTGCAGCACACAGTTTATGCTATACAAATTGGTAATACTGCAGATGAAATACTAAGGTGAAATATTCAGCTTCTTAGAATACTTCATTTGAAACTGAAACTGCTTGTGTGATGCTGCATAATTATAGCCAGAAGAAAGAAAAATGAAGAGGAAATAGAGTAAAGGGAAAAAAGAAACTGTGATTTGATTGACTAGGGAAGAATGAATGAATGAAGAGCATGCTGTAAATGTCATACTTGTCTGAAAGTTACTTTGTAGATACTTGCATGTAGTGAATGTGACTTTTAACCATAAATTTTTAGTAGATTAGTTTGTTCTAAGTTGAAACTTTTTCCTGATGAAGTACTTCAGTTGTGAGAACACATTATGAACAATTAAAAAAAAAAAAAAAAAAAAAGAAAGTCTAAAATAAACTTTGTAGTCAAGTAGAAAGCATTTAAATAGGCCTTCAGGTATATTGTTTCCTGCTAGGGTTGATTCAGATCAAAACTCCAAAGTGATTCACCCATATCTGAGTTCACTGACCTAACTATTATTGCAGTCTTTCACTTTTTTCTGTATTTGTGCATATGTTTATGCATATATTCTGTCTTTTGTTCACCTTCCCTCTTTTAATGTCTATAGAACTAGGATTCTAACAGAAGATGGTGGTGTCTTCCAGTTGTTAGAGATGCTCAGGAAAGGAGTGTTACGCTATAAAATGCAAGGCTGAGACTCAGATCCTTACTCCTAGTCAGATAAACAGTATAGGATTTTCTTTTACCTTTTAGTTACATTCTAGTTACTTTGTATATGACTTTGTGTTTTCTGACTTTCGCGTGTGTGTAAGGAGCATTGGGGGACTGAGCTTTTTTCGGAAGCCTTTCCTTGTAATCTCACCCAATTTCCCACAAAGAAAACCCCAAAAAAACCTACCAAAAGAAAACAAAATTTTCTTGATTCTTGTGTAAAAGAAAATGAAATAATTAAAATTCAGGATAATTAGGAATTTATGCAAAAGTGCTTACTTTTAAAAAAGTTAATGTTAGTCAAAAAACTGTCTTTTGCATTTTAGCACAACTGAGAACTTCAATTATTTCATGTGGACCTATCCTCTGCATTTTATAGAACCTTGCTAGCCCCAGGCCTAGAGTAGATGCTATCCAGAGCCCTAATGGGAGTAAGAATGATTTAAAAATTCTTTTTATTCAGGGTAATTTAACTTCCCCAATATTGCACTAAAATACCCCTATCAGAAAATAGTTGATTCTATTGAGTTAATAGAATTAAATAAATGAATGTGTTCTGTACATAGACTATAATTGCATATATTTATTATGTAAGATGTAGTTTGTTATGTAAGGAGGCTTTGATAGTCTCACTGAAGTCTGACTGTGAAGCTTATGGTATATTTTTGGAAGTTATTTTCATATTTTTTTCTAACCAGAGCTTCATGTTTAAATGCATGTGTGAGGATCTTGAAGGAGATTATATATAATATTTCTCTTAGAGGTTCTTCTAGTCCAGTTTAAGTTTTTCTGCAGTGTATATAATTACTTTCAACCATCTATCCTTTGAAATATTCAAATTTACCTTTTATTTCCAGATTTTTGTTTATTCTTCTTGGACCACTGGGTAAAGGACAACAATACCATGAGATTGGAAGATCAATTGCCACACTAATGACAGATGAGGTATTTTTATTCATGGCTTGGTTTTAGTCATTTTGTACTAGCTGATGAGGTTTAATATGGAATCTCCAGTGTGGAATTGTCCAAATGAAATGTAGCTAATCATTCTAATGAGGCGCAAAATAGCATTCTAGTTCATTTCATGATTCTGTAACAGCCCAGATTATGCTGCCATAAGGAGATAACAAAAAGAGAAGCAATGTTCATAAGCAAAATTATCCTTAAAGAGAAGATTCCATTTTACACAGTTACTTTCTTGTTGAATTAATTGTGTTTAAACTGTAGAGCCTCTATAACATTTAGCACCCATAAGGATGTTTTTCCATAGCAGCTGGAACTTCTATGAAAGCTATTTACTACAAACTCTAGTCAGTTGAAGCCGAGATTGTTTGGTAGGAGCTGTATGAAGTGCTTTCTGTTTCAGAGAAAAGGGGCCATTATGAAAAAGGTTATGAGAGTATTCTTTCTCCATCTCTTTTCCTCCCGCATAACTGTTTCCCGTTTTTCACAGGTGTTCCATGATGTTGCTTACAAAGCAAAAGACCGCAATGACTTGGTGTCTGGAATTGATGAGTTTCTTGATCAGGTTACTGTTCTCCCTCCTGGAGAGTGGGACCCAACAATTCGAATAGAACCACCTAAAAACGTTCCCTCTCAGGTTTGTACACTGTAAAATTCAGACACTTTTAAATGCTGTGATGAATTTTTGCTAGGTAGAATTAAGTCTCATGAGTTACCATTTAGCAGAGTCACTATATAGACATTTTGTGTGCTCTTTTGTTTAATTTGCTTTAAAAGAACTCCTGTCTTGCAAGCATATGGTATAGGAATGACATTTTGTGTAGATCAATACTAATTTGCTCCTGAATGAAGATAGATAGTTGTATCTAAAGATTCAAGGGTAATTGGTCATAAGGATCTTTGACTATGTTGATCAGACATTTGCTTTTCTTCTAAGCTTATTGCAAGAATTGATCAAAGCTGCCTGGCTTGCTACTCTTTACAATGTTTTCTGATACAAAATTTTCTGCGATCAATTCTTAAATTTCTTAGACCATAATTCCTTCTGTTCTGGTTAAAGAACTTCTCTTAGAATAAAATTTGCATGTTGAGTCTTTCAACTCTCAAAGCTTGTTTCCTTTGCTAAAATTATGTTTTGGTTGCTAAGACCCATGCAAAATATCTTTTCCTTCTGGTAGGAGAAGCGCAAGATCCCAGGCGTGCCAAATGGAACAGCAGCCCATGGGGAAGCAGAGCAACCTGGAGGACACTCTGGACCAGAACTGCAACGCACTGGAAAGTTAGTGAAAGCATATGCAAGAGTTTAGGCGTTTTAAGTGATGCACTTCAAATGAATTATAATGGTCTGGTTCTCGCTCAAATGACTGGCTTGTCTTATGATTTTTATTTGGGTGTTTTTTCCTGATTCGTGTTACCACATGGTTGAAAAGGACAGTACATGCTAATTTGCAGAGACAGGGAGAGGACAAAAGGATTTGAGTTTTCACATTGTATTTATTGCAGGTTGCTTTCTCTATTATTTATAAAGGTCAGACCTCTCTTAAACCTGATTAATATTTCTTACTGTTGCACAGCACAAAGGAAAAGTTGGGAATAGTCTTGTGCCATGTGTTACGAGTGCTTACAATTATTTTGTAGTTGAAGTTTCTGGGTTGTGCTGCTCTAGCATTAGTTTTTTATCTCAGTAAGCCATACGTCCTGGTACATTAGGCTATGATTACCACGGTGGCTGCAATACACACGCATCAGAAGCAAGAACTTGCCCCAAGGAATACTTAAGTTCTCTCATCTAATATCTTGTGGTGTACGTGCATCAGCTGTTAGTGGGGACCATAGTGCAGTCTAGTTGTGCTATAGGCTTTTCTTTTACCTTGTTGCCAATTCCTGCCTGCATAAGGCTAAAGATTCAGCTGCAGTTTTGGTCTACACAGTGAGGCAAAGGAGATGATGGCCTATAAGCTGTTCTCTCACCAATAAACCTGGTAATTGATGGCTTGAAGGATTGTTCTGATATTTAGGGAGATGGTAGCACTTTATCTTCCTCTTTAACCCAGCAACATCTGATACTTTGGGTGCCTGTGAGAAAAAGAGCATTGTGGGGATGTTTACTTTAACTATATTGTAAGGGAGCATCTGTTCCTAAATATGTGATTATATTTAGCATAGTGTAAATGACAAAAGATGTCAGTTCTTGTCCTTGGAAAATTGTGGCCTACATTCAATTCTATCATCAAGTGTATTGAGGAACAGGTTCTTAAATAACGTGAAACTCTGTATGTAAACGTGTATGCAAACGGACACTATGGTGGCTGATTAAACAAATGGAAAGAATTATTCCACATAATAAATAAGGTTTTGTGTGTGGGAGCTAACAACTATTCAGAAGCTTTGCATCTGGATGATCAGATGAAGATTTTATGAGAGAAACAAGCAAATCAGTTTGTTTTAAAAACGCCATTTCCTGATTAAAGTTATCAAGACAGGGTTCCCAGAAGCTTTTTTCTGGGAAGATGAATTGTAAGAGTATGTATCATTTGATCAAGGAACAATAACTTCTCTTCAGTATATTTAAAGCAATATTGTGGAAGACAGTTTGAGAAGCCCTTTTCATTAATTTGACTTCTAATTTTTTTTTTTTTTTTTTTTTTTTTAGATTTTTTGGAGGATTGATTTTAGATATAAAAAGAAAAGCTCCCTTCTTCTGGAGTGACTTCAGGGATGCTCTCAGTCTGCAGTGTCTGGCATCATTTTTGTTTCTCTACTGTGCTTGCATGTCTCCTGTCATCACATTTGGTGGTCTGCTGGGAGAAGCAACTGAAGGTCGTATAGTATGTGTTAAATCTGAACTTTTAAAACAAACATTCCTAGGTTTGTGGTTAGTATTTGCTTACTGTTGCATGAATCACCTTTAAATATTGGTTTATAGTCAATGCTTAGAAGGCTACAGAGTAAGATGTTGCAAAAAGAATCTGTTTAAAAATATATGGACACTTCTTTCTGTATCATATTCAGAGTGCAATAGAATCGCTGTTTGGAGCATCCATGACTGGAATTGCCTACTCCCTCTTTGGTGGACAGCCTCTCACTATACTTGGAAGCACAGGACCAGTTTTAGTGTTTGAGAAGATCTTATTCAAATTTTGCAAGTAAGTGAAGATCATGATACGCATCATCCCTTGGGTGTTGCTAGGTAGAGACACTGATCCCAAAGTTCCAACATCTGCAGATGAGATCAGTTTGTTTTGAGTGCACTGCTTAGGCTTTCAAAGTCTGAAAATTACACAGGCACTGAGACGAGTGAATTGGTGGTAATGCAAAAAGGTTGATTTGTTGTTTTTTGGTTGTGGTTTTTTTATTGTATCATTTTCTACTCTGAGACAATACATTTTAATCTGTGGTTTTTCTCATCCCTAATTCCTGGAAAAGGTTTTAGCTCTCACCCAGGAACTAAGTGCAGTGGCAGTGGTGCCATCTTTCAGTAATCACTAATATAGACCCTGCCCTTCCTCCACCTAAACAAAGAAGGGGTGAAGCATCATACCAGAGCAGCATATCCCCATGTTTACGTTAATGTGCTATACATGACATGCCTCTGCCACAGAGTAGGTAAAAATTATGTTTGCATGTCAGCGACCATCATGCTTCCCTGCAGTCGTATTTGCTTTTCTGCCTCATTGCTGTGACAGGGACTTCTTAATCAAAATCTCCTGAGCAACATACAGTCGGAGACCCTGCTTACCACCCCAAAAAGCTCTTTTCTCACTTTCAGGTAGACCTTTCAGTTCTCTGTGATAGTGTCATGCAACATGGAGTCTCTACTGTCAGATTTAATAATCATACAAGATTTTGATGAAAGTTGTTATTATAGCTACTCTTGCAGCTTAAGAAGAAATTGGCAGGTGTTGACTGTTCACAAGACAGAATATGGGATAAAAGTGGGTGGACCTTGCGTACCTCATGAGTGTGACTACTCTCAAAGCTGTTCGCTCATTGTAGTACAGATGGAGCTCTCTTGTGTCCCGTTAACTCGGAGGAGAGCTCAGGTCAGGAGGTGACTTGACAATGTCTTCAGTTCACAACAGGCAAATAATTTCTGTTTCAGACTGCCCCCAGGATCACACATCCATCCCTAGGCAAAGGAAATTTTAGAGGCATCTCTTTTTGCATTACTGTGGCTGGGCAAAACATAACATAAACTGTGATTAATGTTTTTTTTTTTTTTGTGGGGGATTTTTTTTTGTTGTTGTTTGTTTTTGTTTTTAGAGAGTACGGGTTGTCATACCTTTCTCTGAGAGCTAGCATTGGACTGTGGACTGCAATCCTGTGTATCATCCTTGTTGCAACTGATGCAAGCTCCCTAGTCTGCTACATTACCCGGTTTACTGAAGAAGCTTTTGCTTCTCTTATCTGCATCATTTTCATTTATGAGGCCTTAGAGAAGCTATTTCATCTCAGTGAGACATATCCAATCAACATGCATAATAATTTGGATCTGCTGACAAAATACTCGTAAGTAAGATTTTTTTGTTTTCTGTTAGCACCATTTTGGTTTTGTTTTTTCACGTGTTGTGTTTTCTCTGTGAGGAAAGCAGACCAGTGCACAGCAGGAAAAGTTTGCGGTAGTTGTAAACTTAACATGGGGAAGCTGTTGAGTTAGGCATGATGCTGGCATATGGAAGCAGTAATTTTTAGAGGTATGTTTACAAGCAGTAAGCATTTACTTAAGTGAAAAATGTCTTGGTTTGGAGTTTGGAAAAGCTTACACACATGCAACTCGGAAGACATAGATTGAAAGAGTAGGTCCTTATTCACATTTTTGTTTAATGAGGTGTAGTTCAGTGATCTGTTACTATAACCATGTACTGATGATTTATGATATTTTATTGGGTGTTCAACATTTTAATATAATATTTATCTGTTTTTTTACTTGTTGGGTTGTTTTGTGTTTTCCCCTCCCAAACTGAAGTATTGATCTACCTAAAAAGGATATGATTTAATGTATTTTAACTCCTCCTCCTGTATTTTAACCTCCCTGACAGTTAGGGATCAAGCTTCAATAAGTGAAGTAGATTTGGAATTCTTAGGTGCTTCTCAGCAGTGATTGATTTTGTCGTAATCAATTTGTTCTTAATAACAAGATTCTTAATATAAGTCCATTTAAGCAGCTTTAGTTTATTCGTGGAGTTTTGACAGGTATTATTCTACCTGGGGAATAAAAAAGTGAATAGTTTTAATCAATACAGTTTCATTTCGATGTAAACCCTCTTGTTTCTGTAATACGAGAACAAAAATGTTCTTCTAGTAAAGGACAAGATCCTCGTCTGTCCTGAGGCCAATTAAGCCTGGTCACCTCAGCAACTAGAATGTCATTAAAAAGCATTTCCAGAGAAGATTCCGCTCTAGAAATGTCTTTGTTATTTCACTGAACTCATTTGAACCCTCTTCATGAGCAGGGTGGGGCCCAAAAGAAACAATGCTTGAACAGTGCCACATCTTCTGTTCACTGGAAAAACAGGAGTGTCTCAACCAAATGTCTCATTTGCATTTTAAGCTGGGAAAAACAAAACACAGTGACGGAGAAAACATTTGAGCTTTGTGTATGTTATCACTAGAAAAATAGTTAGAAAATGCAGAATCTGAATGCACATTATATACCTTAATATGCAGAACAAGTTAAATTACAGAAACTATAGTTCTGCTGTGACATACTCTCTCATCCTGCTGAAAAACATATTTATCTCTGAAAGTTTAATCAGTCGACAAAGGAATAGTAATTTGAAGAGAAAGCAGTAAACATCAAGAATAGACCATGTATGCAGGTGAGGTTATATCCTGGTCTCATTTAATTTCACCTAAATGAAGTTGGTCTTTTACTCTGAAGAGCATCATATAGCACAGTGTTTGTGGATTAAGTTTTCTTCTCCTAACAACTTAAAAGTGGTTGTCTCAAAGGGAAAGAAAATAAGATGTTCTCATATAGTTTTGAAAGACAGATGTTGAAATACTATACAAAGACATAAAATTATTCAGAAACCATTTAGGAAGCAGAGCTGAGGTGTTAAAATATGTCATGAAAGCATAAACACAAATAGCAATACTGATTCCTGGGTATGTAGCTTTATTTGTGGATAGCTGAATCCTGTGACACTGCTTGAGATTCCAGAGAAATAAGATTAACAGTCTTGCTTTTATGGGGGTACATTGTTACATTTCTCTATATTTTATGAAAGTATTTTATTATCACAGTCCTTTTGCTTACAAAGAAATGGTTTTGGTTTTATTTAAAATTCCATTCATTAATCAGAATCCCATATTAATTTTTGAAGAGTGGTGTTTATTTCCCATCTGACCTTGGTAACTCCTTACTGAATGTAGAATCTGCAAAGCATGCAGAATGGTAAAAGAGCGGCAGTACTCTTCCTCCAGTTACAGCTGTTGACCTGTCATGTCTTACAGTGTTGGAATACCAGCACAACAGTTTTAGATTTTTCCAAACACCATTCCTGAAGGAGAAGTATCTTTCAGATGTTTGTAAGAAAGACTTGACCACTGTCTGGTAGTTTCAAACACATATATGGCTATCAAAATTATTTGATGTAATAATTTTGTAGTTATTTGAGGTCATCAATTCATACCTCTCATGTCAGATATTCTTTCACTCTGTGTAGATAGTACAAATAAATTGACTTTAAAACTCTTATATTGCATTTCTCTTTTGGCATTTATGTTGTATCTTCTACTTGCAGCAATATCCTCTTTATTATTGATATCATGTCCATGGCAACTGACCCCGCTAATACCACAATGTTTGTCTCTAAACATAGGTATAGGCAACATATCTCTTATGGGATGTGGCTTATCTTTTTTTAACCTTAAAATTGATGGAAATGCCATCGATTACCTTATAAGAGCACATGTGCTGATTCCAAGGATCTGTACTCTGAACACAGCAAGGTGATAATTCCAGCCTCTTTTATCTTCCCTCCCTTCTCCTTCATCTGAGTTTTTCTTAGTTGTTCAGAACCATCCCAGACAGGTTGGGAGAACAGAAAGACGTGCTCTTTTGGAGTGATTCTACATCAGCTGCCCAAATGACTAGTGCTTTCACAGCAGGCTTGGTGCAACCTGAAGTCGATGGGTTTCCTCTGCAGATACACACATGTTACTGTGTCCAGACACAGTGGCCATTTGCCCAGAAGGTATTACAATTATCATCCCCACAGGATCATCACAAGAAAAGACATTTCAAATAACCCTTAGTCCCTGCTTAAATGTCTGTACACGCCTCGGTTCCAGAAAGATGAGACACAAGAAGAACAATAGGAATAAAAGCTTACTTGAATTAAAAATCTCATTTCTGTGTACTTGAAATTGGGGAATATTGCTTTCACAAGGAATTAAAAGCTTTTTCTGCAGCATCTGACTCCAGTCCTTCTACTTGCAGTTTAAATTGCTAACAAACTTGGGCTGAAACTGGTCCCTTCCTTAAAGGACCAGCATACTCTGTTACAGAAGCTAATTAGTATCTGCTGTTTTGCTAATTAAAACAGCTGTTTGCATTTTCCTCTTTGGGGATTTTAAAGACAAGTTTTTAATTGTTAGTAAAGCCTTGGCAGTTCTTTAATTAGCGATGGGTGAACTTCAAAAGGTTGTGCGACTTATTTCTCTTTGAATGCTCAGCCAAAGCTTACGTAAAACTTTATCTTGGATCTGCAATTCTATGCTAGAAAACTCAGGTTATACTGTAAAATTTCTGTATTTTCCATGTTCTGTCTGCTGCCCACTCAAAAAGTTGATAATAAATAGGTCAGGACACTGTACACATTAAAAGCATTAAGTGTATGCTGTGGCCCAGCTCTCCTCTCTTCTCCCATGGGCTTTCTGAGGATACTCTGATGATGTCCTCAGGTAGTCCTACAACCCAGTACTGTTGCCTTTGCCCTGGAGAAGGCATGAGTTTGACCCAGTAAAAGTCATTGGCATGCTGTTAGTACTGTCCTTTGGAGTACTGGAAAAACAAAGAAAATTGTAATTTAAAATGGTCGGTATTTCAACCAGATTGGAACCATATTTCAAGTGGGAAAGAAAACCCATTCTGTATTTTGGGTGGGTTTGAATTCTGTCATAAACAGTCTCTGTTGCAGGAGTTTCATGTAAAAGACTGTACTGCATGCATCTCCTTGAATTATATTTGAGTTTAGGAGTTACTACTAGGATCTGCCATAACAAATCTTAGAAGACTGTAGAAAAAACAGTCAAAACAATTGTTTGTTTGGTGTGTGGGTTTTTTTTTTTTTTTTTAATGAAGCTGACCCAAATATTTGAAAATCATCTGAAAGTTCTTGTAAAAGATTTCTCAAAAATTTGTATTTTTCATTTTCCCATTTAGGTGGGAGATGCGAGTCTGAGTTTGTTACAGAATTCTGTCTCGAAGAACCAAAAATTATCTTTATGCATGATCTAATTAATGTAGAACTAGTCCTAATGCACTTTTAACTCATTTTCTTCATTATGCTTGTTTGCAGTTCTGTGTTGAAATATTTGCCCTAATCATCAGGTGATGTACCTGCAGGCCAATCTATTAATTCATACGTAACTTTTCCTTAAAACACCATTTTAACGATAAGGACTCTAAAGAATAAAGCATTTAAGAGCTAAATCAGAAGAAGGGACAAAGACAACCTGATTTTCAGTGTGCTACTGTGCTACAGTTTCTTTTCTTTTCAAATTACATTGTTTTGAAGGAATTTAAATACAGTGGCCGTGTTGTTTAGTAAATGTAATACACATACACTCTGATCTGGGCTTTTCTTTCTTTTTCTTCTTTTCTGTGACCTTTTTGTATTTTTCATGCCATTAGCATTTGTGGGTTGGCATAGCAACTCTCTTATTTCTGCACTCTCCTCCTCCCGCTTTTTCCTACCTCTGTAGCAAATATATCTTCACTTAGTGAATCCTGTCTGGTACACTGATGCACATCACTTTTAATGTGTATTTTAAATATTAGGATATCACTTTGCTAGGAAAGGAGAACCTTACATCTCGGTGGATTAAACCCAGAGGTTCTCAAAAGAACAAAGTAAGCA
Organism: Lathamus discolor; assembly: GCF_037157495.1. Lineage (NCBI taxonomy): Eukaryota > Metazoa > Chordata > Aves > Psittaciformes > Psittacidae > Lathamus > Lathamus discolor. The sequence continues at coordinate 92,126,014 of NC_088886.1, read as the reverse complement.
TTGTGGACGAAAAGGACTTGATTTAGAAAGCAATCCAGTATTTTAAAAAATACAAGCATTTTAAGATAGTTCTCTTAGAATACAGAAGATAGTTATTTCTCACTGTGAGGTTGCTTAGATCTTGGGACTCCATATACCTTTTGGTTTTTATTAGTTTTTTTTTTTTCAGAGTGACGAATTTGTGTTGTTTTTAATAATTCTTTACCAGAAGTTACTCAATTATTAACAGATTACATTGAATAATTTTAAAGTGATTTCTTGGCATAGTAATATGCATATTGCAATCTGTCTTGGTATTGACATGCACTTAAGCATTAGGAGTAGAAAATCCCACTCTGATGTAATTAAGGAGCCAAGATCATGTCAATCTTGGTATCTTTTGCAGGCTATGGAAACCATTGCTTCTAGAAGGCACTGCAAAGATTTAATTTTGTGCATACTACTGTTTGCACAGGCAAGTTTTAAATCATTCCTTTCTGAATAACTTAATCTAAATACATTATTATTGGATGCAAATCGTGTTGTTTTATACCCTGTATTCCTTAAGCTGCTGCTGGTGGAATGAGAAGAGTTAGTGATGATAAGCACAGAATTTCTCATTAGGATCCCAGGCATGTAATTGAATTCCAGTTCCTGTAAGGATTTCTTTGAACTCAAATATGAGTATAGATTTTCCTTTTCCGTTCGCTTATATCATTTCTGAACCAGCATTATACTGAATCTCTTCTCCTTGAGTGTATGATATTTTGAACTTTGGAAACATGGTGAAGCAACATCCTGGAACTGTTTTTCGGTGAAAGGTTCTAGATGGATTGTCAATATCACACAGTTACACTGTTCTGCACATCAACTTCTATGTATGTTAGTTACATATCATAGTACTGCTAAGAATGCACGGACTGCATACTGCACCAGGTAGCTAATAAAGACTGACATTTATGAGTGACAGTCAAGGTTAACAAAACTCCAGTGTGATTAAAAATCTGTTTTCTGAACTTTCCCCTTGACAGAACAAGTCTACTCCTGATGTGCTATTCAAAGAAATCTGATTTCTTTGAGATTTCTTCATTCTAACATGAGTTTCTCCCCCTCAGATTTATCTGTGTGTGTGTGTGTGTGTGTTTGAAATTGTTGTGCTTCTGAGTACATTGCCTAGGTACTTCTGCAGAATTTTCTGTCTTCCTCCTGAACTTCACCAACAAAACTATATATACTTCCAACTTCAGAGAATAGTATACACGGATGCCTTCTGATATTCGTGATTGTCAGAAATGGGCTACTTAATGACTCAGTGGTCTAATTCAGGATGGCAGATCTCATGAATAAATGAAGAAAAAGTCTTGTCTTGCCATGACAGCTGTACTTTGAAAGGTTTTTTTGATACTGAGAATAGAATTTAACTGACAAGTCCATTTCCCATCAGTATTAATTAATTTGCTTCCTGTTTCTTCTCCACTGAGACTTTGATCGTCGCTATGAATTCTGACATGAGAAGGAATATGGTAAATTTAATGCTAGGGATATACAGGTTTGGGTTGTTTTTTGTTTTTTGTTTTTTTTTAGGTATGGGATAGCAGAGAAAAGTCATCCTCAATGATATCATTGTTTCCTTTCTATAGCAGTAGTTGGACAAATAGAAGGACTCTGTGAGTGTCCATAATTCACATGAAGGTGGTGTATTTGGAGACAGTTGAAGCATGCATAGCATTCTGCTGTTGATGTACTTCCCTTCAACCTTGTAAATGCAGTTATAAGAATACTTATGCATATATTCTTATACCCTACTTTAGAAACAAAAGTAGTGATGCTACCTTCCATTTCATACCACCTTATTATTCTGTCTGTTATTTGATCAGTGCATAGCACACTTGTAGAGCATACCCTGTGTCTTAGGGGAAAAAATTCCTGCACATAGTGCCAAATACGTGCTTTGGTATTCAGGAAGACATTGTTTAAACAAGCATATTTTGTAACTCATTTGTCATACTTGCTGTTATTTTTTTTTTTAATAAGATAAATATTCATATTGAGCAAATCTCATTCTCTACCTTAAGTGAGCCAGAAAGAGATTTTGCCCTTCTAGGAAGGGTAAATGGTATGTTGGCTAATGATGAAGGAGCTGCAGTTGCATCTTTTATAGATCTGATCCTTAGTTAGTATGAATAGGTGTAGCTTGAAGTATATACATACTGGAAAAATAGGAGCTCCAAAGCAGCGCCTTATGAATTGAATAAAAATCATCAATAGTAAGTGCCTTCTAGTCTTGAAAACAGCACACTGAAAAATGGCAAGAGCCTAAGGATGAATGGCCATGAGGCTTTTGGAGAAGCTGCACCATTTATGTGTGTTTTATTTACTCACAAAACCAATGTACAGGGTTCTTGTTCAAAGCTCTTTTACTGGCTGTAGTGGGAGCAGAACGAACTAGCACCATGCTGCATGTTTAAGGTCTGTATGGGGAGGACAGTGCATGTGACAGGTTGAAGAGAGAAAATGGTGAAGAACACGCCTGAAGAACCAGGGGTAAGATGTGGAAATTTGAGGGATTCCCCCAGCAGACTCAGGTTAAATTCAGTTGAACAAATAGGTATAGGGAATAAGTTTCTTCTTTTATAGTAAACAGAAAGTTGCAGTCAGGTTGAAAGTGTTTTTATTGCAGAACCTTTCACCTGACTGGCTGCGCAACAGTGATGTCTATCTTTATTGGTAATCTATGAAGGAGGAGGGAAATACTCACTGGCTTTACATCTAAAAAGTTCCTATTTTACTAACCCATATTCCCTTTCCCATTTAATGGTTGGACTTGATCTTAAAGGTCTTTTCCAACCTAGTTGAGTCTACGATTCTGTGATTGTCCATAGAAAGAAGGATAATTCAGTCTTTTTAGTGCCATTAAGGGCAGCAATATCTATTCCTTTTGCAGAACAAAGAACACTGCTAGTTGTCTGAGATGTCCCAAAGTTGTTCTTGTCAGATCCTAGCTCTGTTCTTTGAAAACAGGGCAAGTTGTAGGAAATGTTGCACACTGAAGTTATGATGGCTGCCTCAAGTTCATGAGATTTATCAAATTAAGACTTACGAAACAAAACCAAAAAGAGCTAGGAAAAACTTAGGGAAGTCAAAAGGCTAAGAAGGGAAGGGATGTGCCATCAGTGGCCTGTACTGCGTATATTGTTATAGTTGGACTGGTGCTGAAGATTTAGCTGCAGTCATGATCCTCCTGTAAAAGGGAGAGTGGTACAGACTCTATAGGATATCAGATTGTCAGCCAGTCCTAAAGTGTATTGTTTCTAATCTACGTTTGTACCCCATCTTGATTTGCCAGAGACTTCTTGAGCATCTTGGAAGATGTAATGGCAATAAAGATTCCTTGCTGTAGTTACTTTTCTAGCTAGCAGGTTCAGGCCATTATTTTTCTTACTTTCTCCTTTTGTCAGTTCTGATCTTGTGGCATTTCTCCTGCAGTTGCCTGAAGTATGTCTTGTCTGAATTGGTTCATACCTCAGATTTCTAAGCTACTTTGTAACAGGCTGTATTAGATATTTAAACACCCTAGAAGAAATTAAGCTCCACTGATTTCTGCCTAGTTACAGAATATGGACATTTAAAATGCTGTAGAGAGTGACCTGTGTCTGGGTAACTAGTGCCAATTTAGATTTCAGCCTTCATCTGCTTGAAAGCAAAAGCATGAGTCACCATAGATGCTCTCACATATGTGCCAGCTGATCATGGATGTCACAGATACCATGGGGTATATAGGTGCCCATGTTTAGATATGTGAATTGCTCCCAGGAGATCAGAATGTCTTGCAGTAGCCAAGAATGTAAAGACGCAAAAAGAATTGTACTGTCATCAGTGTGATAAAATGAGTGTATTGCGAGATCAGCAGCAGAGACTATTTTTTCACTATAGAATAGTTGGTACTGTATTTGGAGCTGAATATATTGCTTAGAAAATATACTTACAGTATATATATGCTCACTGATAATAGCATAAACTCCACATGTATCTCATAGTGGGCAAGTGCTCAGCACTTTTAAACAACTTTACAAGAACTTTAGAGCATTTGAACCTCCAAGAGGCAATCTGTTTTTTTTATTTCAACCTTCTGAGTAATATTTTGTCAAGAAAGTAGAAAGACTGTGTCAGTGGTTAACAGTTCAGCCTAGCCTGCCTTTTCTCCTGAGTGCTGACCTCTCAGAGTGAAAGATGACAATGAAAGAGAATAAAAGTTTTAAAATATTAAAGTAGAAAGTTTATTTCAGTAATGTGAGTTTCTCCTTACAGGTCAGTTGTGTTGGGAAATAGCCATCATTAAAGCAGTTACATCTGTTACGAAATGTCACATTTTGGTAGATAATCTTTTACGTTCTGGCACCATATGGTACCTCCAATTGTGTTGGGTTTGGGCTTGATAGGGAATTTCTTACTATCTCACTTTTCTATAAAGCTAAATGTTTAGTGTGATGCCGGAAGACAGTTACACCATGGTGCAATCTCACATCAAAAGGTCAGTGTTGGCAAAGGATGCATAATATTGGAAACAATGTAATTTTTATATATGTATTTGTATATATGTTTAAAACCACTGAGGTCATTGTTTGAATTATCTTCTCAGTAGAAGGCAGGATCTGAATTTTACAGTTAGGGCCTAATTCTGTGCTTGGGTGTGGGTGATTTTGGCTTGCATGATTGGAGTTTGCACAAGTCACTTATTGCTGATGAGCAATCTGCCATTGGTAAATGCCTGTGAAATTTGTTAAAGGCTAGACTGGAATGCTGTGAAGGAGGAAAGTGGTATTGGTACAGAAATAAACAGGGTGATGATCTCATTTGAAGGTAAATTACTTGAGCTGTATTAAGCTATAGCTTCAATTGTCAGGTTTCTGACTAAGGTAACAGAAAATTTGACTCTAACTTTTAAATGTAGCTTTGCAATTTGCAGTAAGTGTAGCTGTACCGTGTAGTCTTGGTGACATGCACAGTCTTCCCTTCTAGTGAGAAAGTGACTGTGATTGAACAGCCCACGTCACCTTGGCCTACTGTAATCAAACCCCAATGGGCCGTCGCCTAGCGTCTGGCCAGTCTGCGATCAGCGATGGACATCAGGGGGCAGGGAGCTCCTGTGCTCACAGGAAACAGTAGTAACCTGAAACAGCCACCTCTGTTTTGTTGCATGAACATCAAATACTCCCTCGTAATGATATAGACGTACTGTTGACTTTATTACGTTACTGTAGCTCACCGGTTGTGATGTGCTTCATTTGACCCATTCTGTAATATTTTAAACTCTGCGCACATTCATTCTGCACCTGGGGTCTGATCCAAAACATTAAATACGTTTGAAAGATCAGTCCACTTTAAGGACTTTTGGCTCAGGCCCCCTGTTTCTCTGAATGCTGTTGCTTCATTTTATTTTATTTTTTAATTGCTTTTTGTTAATTGGCTGTAAGGATTTATTCTTTCTTTTGTAGATAGCTGCATTTAAAATAAAAGCAAGGAGTTGCACAAAGACAACCTGCATCTCTCTCTATGTATATCATAAATGCAGCTGTTGTCACATGTATAGTATTGTAATCAAAACACAGTGTCACTATTCTGTACTCATAATGTAGATGGTAGAATTACTTACATCAAAGATACTACAAATCAGATGAGAATTGTCCTTTTGTGGAAATATAAACAGACACATAGAAAATAGATGGCATGGGTAAGTGAATAAACTGATAGCCTTCTAGAACTGGAATGCAAATATATGCTTATTGGATCTCCACTTCATAGTCAGATGTTGTCCTGTCCCCAGCTACTCCTGAAGACAGTATCAGAGAGTACAGAATTTATTTACAGCCATCATAAGCACATTTTAAAATGCTGGCGGGATAGATAGTACTATAAATTTTTAAAGTGGTATTAAAGAGAACTGAGAAACGCACTTGACACGTTGGAATCTATTGAGTATCCTGCATATTTTAAAGGCTTTGTTAAACAAAAAACTTCCCACAGTTGCTTCAGAGGCTTTAAAGACTTAATTTTGATTTCAAATTGCCTATTTGCAGTATTGTCCTCCCACACTGCCTCATCACGTTTTGTATGCTAAAATACACAATATAGAATGAAAAGCATGCTTTTAAAGCAGCTGTGGGGAAAGAAAGAACAATGGACACAGAAGTTCACAGTGCCTTTGGTGCTGGTTATCTTGCAGAGCCCTGATGGTTGACTGGGCAGTTTGGCAGTTTTGCATGTAAAGGTGCTCTGCTAAAGGGAAAGCAAGAGGATACGGACAGTTTGCATTTGAGAAATGTATCCCATGTAGTAGAAGAGTGTTAGGTATAAGGGGGTGGAACAGGATTGGCACTTTCTCAGTATTACAAACTGTGCCTGGAGGTATTGATAGAACAGGAGGAAAATAGGTGGAAAAACTTGCTGTGGACAGTGGTTTAAATATGTCACATTACGTACTATATATGCATATGCACCTCACGGCAAATTATACTCTAGTAACAGCACAGCTACTGAGCTGCAAACTGCTTCAAAGCATGCGTTTCCTGAATTCTTTTGAACTAAAATTATCTGGCAAGGCAGAGCACAATTTCAATACATCATAAAGTTGATAATTTGGATTAATATCTGATAGATTTTTTTATTACTAAGGAAAAAATATTACTTTGTCTTTTCAGATGCAATTGTGTGGAACCAGAGCATCCTAGCAATAAAACCTTACGATACTGGCAAGACTACAATATATCTGCATCTGATGTGCCATGGGGGAACCTAACTGTGTCAGTAAGTGAAATATTGAGACTTAATAAATAAAGGCATAAGCGTATATAATTTTGTGTCTCCTACTACAGCAAATATATTGGAAAAAAACCCAAACCTTTTCTGATCATATTTGTTCAATTAAAACATAAACTATATTTAATTGAACAAAGATTAACAGAGTTTGTAGCGTGATCTCATTGTAAGCATTTTGCAGCCCTTGATGGTACACATTAGAGCAAGTATTGTGCATTTTTGTGCCCTGCTTTGGAAACTTCTTGACACGCTAGTACAAGAGTTTGACTAGGATTAAGTCTAAACATGTCAAATGACAATGGATTTGTCCTAAATTCTGCCAGATGACAAAACCAAAGGTCCTTTGAGTAGGAATATTCAGATGCATTTACTTCCTCTAAAACATTCTTACAGCTGGATGGGCTATAAAGGAGAGTAGGAGAAGAAATTTTGTAACGTTTTCTGTTGAGTGATCAAATTTATCTCTTAAATAGACATTCGGTGTTAGCTGTGTCAGTTGTGTCATGTTTTTTTTGGTAGGGAACAGGGAGGGTGGGGAAGAGCCAAGCTACAGACAGTTTGGGGTGCTTGCATGGATATGCAGCCTGTTTCAAAATGGTGCATTCTAGGTCTAAAAGATTTATTACTTCAGGTTTGCCTTCCTTAAAGCAATATATGCAACTTGATTAAAACACTGTATTGATTCTTTCCCTCACAGATCTATCATTTCATTACACAGCCAAAGGGAATTGAGTGCAAAAGACACCAAATTGAAGTCTTCTTGCAAAAATATATCTGTATTAACCTCATTGTAGGCATAACCAAATGAAACACTTACAAGCCAGTCCAGTGGACTGTCTCCATCACATACTTTTTTTTTTTCTTGCAAAGGTAGGAATGCAGAACTGGTATCCTCCAATCAGGAGTTAAGCAAGAGGAGCCTTCCATGGCTGCCCTGTGTTGATAGCAAGGACTGCTCCTCAACTCTTGTTGGTGTGGCAACAGCAGAGAGAAAGTTGAGAACTGCTGGCCTGAGAGATTCCAGCAGTCCAGAATGAATATTCTCAAAATTGCAGCACAGTCTAAGAGCATCTGTGCAGGGGCAGACTCCTCCTCTCACTTTCTCAGATCTCTGACAGTGTTTTTCAGAGTACATTTGCATCTGAGGAAATCTAAAATAACAGATTTTGTTTTAACTATAAATGTAAAAGACCGGCTGCATTATATAAAGCCCTGTAGAACTTCTGTAGAAGCTTATTACTGAAACTTCAGTTTACACGTGTAGCAGTATAACTGACTGGCTTTTCCCATGAGTCCCTATAGTTGTTACAGAAAGAACTGAAATTTTTCACACTTTTGTGTATTTATTTCTTGTAAGATTCATCTGGAAACTTCAGTTCTCCTGTTCTGGAGAATTGCAGTTAAAGATTAGACCTACTTGTCTGTAAATATTTGCTCAGTTTTCCCCCATTGTCTTTTTTACTACTCATTTCTTCCTCTTCTGTCGGATTTAAGTTTCAAGCTTTTGAAGATACAGATTGGCACTCTCTCTTAAAAAGAACAGTAGCATCAACAGGTTTTTTTTTCCCTCTGTAGGACAAAATGAGTGTGGGCAAAGTCTTTACACTGATGGTTGCAAAAGCCTCTCATTTCTGTGCTGTGCCAACATCGAGGTCTAGCTCAGGCCAGGACAAGTTTTCTATTTGATGTCCCAGAATCTTGAGAATTTCTTCTGGATTTTCTGAAAAATGTTTCCCCACCTGAAACCTTTATTTCATCAATCAGAAGTACATCATGTTTATCCCAGCTTTATTGCTATACCAGTGTAAAAAGTTTTGCACTCCTTTGTTTCACAGTCATCAAATCTATTAACCGTTGTTTTCAAGCCAGCCTTTGTTCAAAGCCCAGGTTTCTCATAACATGTCAAGCCACAGTATTGTGACATGAGTATGATGAGCCAATGACCTAGTTTATTTGTTACTAAAAGATCCTTATCTGGCAGGAGATTGCTGCCTGGAATCTCTAGTTCTGGGTGCCGCTTTTCTTTTTGCTTAATAATAGGCATGGAAGGATTTGGGAAGGATTGCAAATCCAGAGTTTGTAGCTCACATATTTAGAGCTACTCTTCTGCTTGTTAACTTGGAGCAGGTATGATTTTAGACAACTAAGGGTGGTATTGGAGTTTTTCTAGACATGTTTTCTACTGTACCTGTGTATTTGATAGCATATTTGATAGAATGAATGTTACAGATTTTGGGGTTTGCTGCGTTTTATCAGAATGCTTTTAAAGAAAAAGATAATTTGTGGAATGTGCTGCCCCCGTGTGGTATTAAATGTATTGGTCTTCTTGTAGCCTAATACTGTACATTCTAAGAACCTTTTTCTTTAATTGTGAAGTTAAAACTAAAAATCAGCTCTCGAGAATGCACCAGGAACAGCCTTCCTCTTGGTAGCTTTTGAGCTTTCCTCTCTTGGAAAGAATTGTAGAAGTGCAAGTCTGTGCTTGCAAACAGCAAATAAATGTCTGTTGTGTGTCTGAAATGAATCTGGTTTTACATTATTATATTTGGGTTTTAATGACATTGTGATATGTCTTAGTGATGTCATCATTTAATACTGGCTAAAAAAGAGATTCTTTTGAGGGTTTGAGAGTTTTCCATGCAGAGTAGATACAAACATTCGGAGTTTTAATTTTTAAAACAATAAATATATAAAATAATATCCCTAGTAATAAAATCTGCCTGCAATTTAGGTGTGTAATAGGAAAGAAACTATCAGTGTAAGCATGGGTGTTTTTCAGAACAATACTACTTTGCTCTCTCTGATAGGAATGTAAAAAGTTTCATGGAGAGTTTGTTGGACGAGCCTGTGGACATCATGGCCCTTATGTTCCAGATGTCCTCTTCTGGTCTGTCATCTTATTCTTTTCTACTGTAACGCTGTCATCCACACTGAAGCAGTTCAAAACTAGCCGATACTTCCCAACAAAGGTGCGTGCCATTTTTTGGATTCAAAGGTTGTTAGTCGTGTGTAAGCACTAATTCCATACGCGTTGCAAATTCAGTTAACTGCTGGTGAAGTGGACACCGTGTCTTTTACTGTTAGAAACTGTATCAGAATACACATGGTTTTAGCTGTAAGCACAAAATGGCTTAAGGCAATGAGAAAAAAGAAATCCTACATCACGATGTTTTAGTTAAAATTGCTGTTTCTCTCAATAACCGTAGGTACGATCTGTTGTCAGCGATTTTGCCGTTTTTCTCACTATTTTGTCCATGGTTTTAATTGACTATGCCATTGGGATTCCATCACCAAAACTTCAAGTTCCGAATGCTTTTAAGGTAATTGATAAATGATAAAAGAATTGTTATGTTGACAAAGTACTGGGCTATGGTGGGTTTATTAGATTTCTTTATTATCAGGGAGTAATGATACTATTCTGAATTTTTCATGTTCACCAAGTCTACGCAACCTTTCTGTTTAGAGGCCCATGTAAGTGTCTCCCAGCAGGCCCTTTCATGCTTCCCAGTGTCTTCTGTGTGAGGAACAACATGGCTCAAATTGCCTAAACTGTAGACTGCTGTAATGTTCTGGCTCTCCTTCCAAATTCTGGGCTTATTGTATCACAGACAACCAAATCTGTTTTGACTTCATTGTATAACTTCTCTGTTTGGTATCATAGAAAGTTTAGCATTTTTCTGTGCTCTTACATAGATTGATTTTAAAGGAAGTTGTATCCTAGTAATGTTCTTGTGTGTATTCTTGTGAAGTTTGTATGTAAATAATTCTGAGAATTCTGACTGGTCATGCATGACTGTTTTTATAGCCCACCAGAGATGATCGTGGCTGGTTTATTACTCCTTTGGGGCCTAATCCTTGGTGGACAGTGATAGCTGCTGTAATTCCAGCCCTACTTTGCACTATCCTTATCTTTATGGACCAGCAGATCACAGCTGTCATTATCAATAGAAAAGAACACAAACTGAAGGTATTCAGTCAAAAGTTGTATTTTTGCTGTTGCTTTCTGCTCCAGGTTATGTAATGTGCCTTCATCTACTTGAATATGCTGGTTTATTTACACTATATAGTACTTTTTTAAATTGTGCTTTTTCTCTGTTGGTGCGTGTAGTACCTGTGCCCTGTGTCAGTGATTTCCTGCCTTACAGAAGTCCCTATGAATGTAATTTAGAACAGAGATTCTGAATCAAGAAAGTGCTATCCTTTATGCTTTAATAGAGGATGATACCCGCTCACCTAAATTAAAAGAATCTGGAAGTTAATAATTTCCTTATGTACCATAATATTAATTGCCTTTTCAGGTATTGACTTGTTCCACTGGATTGTATTTTGAAAAACTATTCAGGGTTATGTTGTGATACAAAATTATCTTCTCTCCTCTCTTCGTCCTTCCCTGTGTTTCCACCAGTCCAATTTTTTCTATGCCCTTCCTATGTTAAAAAAGGGGGAAGAATAAAAGTGAGCTTTAGAGGCACAATGGGTTCTTAAAACATGGGACAACTTCCTGCTCTGTTCTCTAACACTTTAGTTGCCTACAGATGGAGAGAGAAAAAGGGACATCACCCCTCTGAAAAACTGTTGGGCAAAATCTAGCAGCAGGTTTCTGTACATGTATATGCAGTGAGCTTAGGCTTTTTTTGACATACTTTTAATAAGCAGCAATCCAATCCCAAGTTGCTTTAAGCAAATGCATTTGCAACCTTCACTTTGCACTGCCTCTTCTTGGATGATTGTGACATTTGATATGTTCTTTTTTTGCCCTCTTTGTCAGCCTGGCTCTTCATGTCAATCCATAGCATTGCATGTGGTTAACTTGACAGATGCAGGAATTTGCTGCCAAGCTTTGGAATGCGTTTTTTCAGCACTGGCATCTGGGAGTCAGATGGTCCTCCTGGCTGCCCCCTTGTCTTGCTGCGTTTTAGTTTTGCTGGGGTCTGGTGTAGCATCACCTGTTGCTATGCTTCCTTTTCTTCCCATATGTCAGGTTCCTCAGATCATGTATGAATGTGAGGAAATGCTCTCGGATTCTGTATGCATTAGCAGATACATTCCTCATAAATGTGTCAGAAGGTAAAAAAAGGTGTCTCTGTTAGGATTTAGAATTAAACTCTTTCTTTGAGTGCATTGTGCATGTAACTAATATCTGTGTTTGACACATCGCAGAATTTGTCAGGATGTGTCATGGAGATAAGACTCAAAAGCACTTTTGGGGAGTGAAGGAAGGTTGCTGGAGTTGATTCTTTTCGTTTTCTTTACATGAATTCCCCTTTTTAAGTAATGTAAGCAAATAAGATGGCATTTTCATTTTGATATGTGGCTTACATTTTCATAAACCCAGACGCTTCCCATTTTAGAAGTAAAAGTTGTCTTCAGAAAGAAATGATTTGTTTGCTTCCAACTCGTTTTCCCCTCTTTTTTTATACTTCCCATAGCAAATTCTGAATAGTGCACATTTCAGCTTTTGGCAGTCTCTGTAGCAAACCCTTCCAAGTTTAGTTTAGTTACTTTTTTTATGTCAAAAGGCATTTGCATGGGTTTACAGGCAGAATTATGGTTCAACATGTTCACATTGTTTGCATGAACATCACTGTTTCATCAGACCATGACACTGGATTTGTTGCCATATTGTGAAATTTGGAGGAGATAACTACCTACCTGACTTTTTAAAGGAAGATAGCATGAGTGCACAGTTGCAGCTGTGTGAGTCCTGGATGCTTCCTAAAATTGAAAAGAAATATCCCTCTCAGCTATGGTAACAGGTATCTGTACAACCAAGCTTGATGCATATCATTGGTCATTTTCAAGCCCAGGCTGTACCTGCAGGTTTATAAATGTATCTTAAGATTTTACCAAAGGGTTTTATCCCCTACTATAAAAGCAAAGCAGCATCATCCTGTTGGTAAATTATAGAGTATTTGACTACTACAGAGATGATCCAAACCCAAAGGTTTTGTGCTGACTTCTCGTGTGAATGTTTATGATACAGCTTGTAAGTATTGAATAGGAACACTAGTAAAACAGTGCCTGATGATGAATATTATTTTGTTGTTTAATGTATAGCTTGATTATAATTTAATTTCTTTTAATTTATAGCTATCTGCTCTTAGAGAAGATGAAAGTGCATTAGTACTATCATATGCTTACCCTGTATAAAAACTTTAAAAGAATTTATGTGGTTTTATGGCTCTTTATAGCATAAACTGACTTTGCAAACATTAACTAAAATTTTTTTGTGTAGAAAAGAATCAAAATACATATTTTTTTGACCTCCTGTGTAACGATGGATGGAGTTTCTATTAAGATTAGTGCAGCGGCAAGTAGGCAGTGTGGCTGGATGTTCTGCTTACTGTTATCCACAAAAGAGGTTGAGTTAAAACAGAAAAGACGTATCTTTTGCATTGTCTTCCTAGTATCTCTTTTATAAGCAGGAAGAGTATTTGGTGCCAATTGTAAAGTGGAGTTATAATATATGCACTTAACTTGTAACTGGAATGAGTCTAATAACATAAAGCATTTCTTGTGAGCTAGCAGTAATTCCCCTTAGATAACCAATTTGCCATCACTACTGACCCAACCTGGATAACATATAAAGCTATTTTTTGCTACAAGTCACAAATCTTTCAATTGTCTCTGACTGTTCATTAGGAATGCCTGTGAGAAGTGTTCTCCTCTATTCAGATACCATTTAATATCTTCTTCTTGTCATTACTTTTCTTTACAGAAAGGATGTGGCTACCATCTCGACCTACTCATGGTGGCAGTCATGCTTGGAGTGTGCTCTATTATGGGATTGCCGTGGTTTGTTGCAGCTACTGTCCTCTCTATTTCCCATGTGAATAGCTTAAAACTGGAATCGGAGTGCTCTGCTCCAGGGGAACAGCCAAAATTTCTTGGAATCCGTGAGCAAAGAGTCACAGGGCTCATGATATTTATCCTTATGGGCTCATCTGTCTTTTTGACAAGTATCCTGAAGGTAATTTGGGGCAGTAAGGAGAAGCTAAAGAATACTGCACTGCACTGAACATTTCACTGATATTACTGCATTCTTTAATGAGTGTCCTCTCCAGGCGTGTTACTCGTAAGCGCATGTTACACAATGATAATCTAAAGCGGACTTCTAATTTTGCATAATAAAGTGGTCAGGGTCATCTAACATTCTTAAAACAAAAACCTTGTAATGAAAATCTGGCCTGACTGAAGTCAAAAGGAATTCTGCCACTGACCTGCACTATATAGAGATTCGCCCTTTTTTTATACTTGGGCCCATGGCAAATTATCCTGAAATGGTTTTGCCAAAAGTATACCAAGAAGTAAATTTATTTAGAAAATTTAAAACCATTTTGTGATTTCTAGATAATTTAAAAATATTTTCACAGTTGCAAGAGAAGTTTTGTGGCTCCTTTCTTGGAAACAAACATGGAAATTTGCTCATGCTGCCTGCATACACAACACAACTCACCAGTGTCCTGAAACTGGGTGTCTACTTACATGTCTACGTAATGCCAGCTATATTCATAATATTGTTTCTTAAGAATTACATGGCCACTGGCTTCAGTAAGGCCAGACATTAGCCTTGCATGTTGTCACAGTGAAGGCAATAAGCCCTTAGAACTTGTACTTCTCAGTAGTATTTTATTAAGTATATCATAAACCTTCACTTTGAAAACACATGAAACATGCACTTTATGTATTTAGTATTTAAACCAGATACTTACCTGTGGAAATACTCCTTTACCTACACACTGTACACTAGGAGGCTGAACATTTAAAATAGCCTTTTACAAACCCATTCCTTAAGTCATTTACCCGTATTTAAATGCTTACAGCACAGAACATTTCTTTGAGCAGTATGAAGTATTTTGTGTATGTCTTGAAGATTTTTCTGAGGATTATAGCTTTACTTTTTATTCAGATGCTCTCCTGAGCAGTGTTTCAAGTAAAGAATTTATCTATCAAACACCTTCTTTTTTCACAGAGTTCTGTTAATTTTACTACTAGTGAATAAAGTATTGTAATAACTGGCTGTGAAGGGAAAACAAAACTATAGAGCCAGCTTCTTCTTTTGCTTTATGCTGAGAAACATTATTAATTTGTAATTGAGTGACTCTGAATTTACAACTTGTCTGATTAATGCAGGCATATGGCGCTTTGAATTTCAGCTGCTTAGAATGTCTTTCTAGAAGCATTTCAAATTGATAAATGGTATTTAATATGCTCTTCCTTTTCTCTGCTTGTGTATGCAGTTTATTCCTATGCCGGTACTTTATGGAGTATTTCTTTACATGGGTGCCTCATCTCTAAAGGGAATTCAGGTAAAACGGGTTTATGAAGAGTGTGTTAGTGACGATGCTTTCTATAAAATGTGTAGTTATTGCATTATTTTACTATCTTTTGTGTATACTCTTAAAGGAATATTGCCAACCTTAAATTCTTGAAAGTGACTCACTTAAAAAAGAAAATGGATTCCCTCTAAATAGAGTATTCCCTTTGGGCAATGTGCTCCAATTTTTTATTTTTTAGGTGCTGATTTTTCTGTTCTCCCTTGTTACCAAGGGTATTTGGCTGAGCCTAAAAACTGAGTGAATACTATCAGGAGCTCTTCCCTCTCCCCTGCCTCCCTGTTCGCTCTTGCCTGCTTCCCTTTCAGTTTCCAAGTTGGTGCCTTTGTAGTGGTACACTTGATCTTGAACTTTGCCTTTAGAAGGCTTTCGGCTGAGTTGCCCTCAAACTAACATAGGTGACATTTTGAAGGTATTTCCTGTGTGAATAAAGGCCGCAGGCAGGAAAATGGAACTGTTGCAAGTCCCATGGTAAGTGGAACTGTTGCAAGTTCTGTGCTACTTTATTTCTGGCTTCGGGGATGAAGGACAAGTCTAGTGGAAGGGCAGCATTCCTGCAGTGGCCTTAAGTAGGAGTCTCTGGCCAAAACCAGGCACTCCAGCATTCAGGTCAGGGTTGGTCGTGGTATCTTGTGTACCACTTCTCCTGGATGACTGCAGTGTTAAATGGCATGGTTGTCAAATCTTTTAGCCCTGACACGCTCAAATTTTCAATTGTGCTTTTGTTGAAAGTTGAGGAAGTGTACATTTTCCAAGGCGGTGGAGAAAGGACAATCACATGATGGAAACTTGAATTGTACTGTACAAGAGGCTGTCAAATACAAAGAGCAAAGAAAATGCCCGATTGTTTCTTTCATTGTATTGAAATTCTTTACTGAGAGGTAAAAATGTCTTGCCTTTTTTTACCTATTATTTATAGGCAAAGCTGGGAACATCTCTTGGTTTTTGTTTAGTGTTTTTCTGTTCAGAGGCTTGTTTTTATAACTTTTCCTAGCTCTTACCCATTTGGGTTGATATTCTGAGGAGTGTAGTTTGGTTTTTACAAAGGTTTAGATAGTTTAAACTTAGTATGGTTCAGCTGTTTCTCAGAACAAGGGTATGAGAAAGTACTCAATTGAGGAGTTGTTTTAAGGCATGCTAAAATCTGGCTGTCTTTACTTGGAAAAGTGATAGCATCCCCCTTCCTTCCTCTCTCCCCCAGGCTGGGACAAGGAATGGAGATTTGATAAGATGTTTTTTTGTGGGAGGATGTGCTTTTTGCTGTTTCTGTGAAAAAGAAATCTGCTCAAATCTGGCCAAGTTATCTGCCTTTAAAAAAAACGCAGTTTGAACATGCTCAGTAAAAATTCCTGAAACTTGAAATTCCTGAAGGCTGTTTGAATATAGCGTAGCTCATCCATGCAAGGAGAAATGGTGCATTACCATCTTCACTGTGCCATAGCAGGTGACACAAAGTCTTGGGTCAGTGCGGAACCAAATAGGTCTGAAAAACAATAACCTCTCGTGTACATGCCTGACAGTGTGACAGTTGGCTGTCTGGCATTCCTTTAGTTGGTTGGTTGGTTTGGGTATTTTTGTTTCTGGTTTTGTGAACAAAGTATACCAGGGAACAGCCTGGGATAAAGTGTCTGCTGAAGTACACACAGGACCTGGAAGGCTGAAGAGATCCCTCCATGATCAGCTTTTTGTGTGCTAAAGAAAACAGAGCTTAGTTGTTGAAAAAACAAAGTTTAGAATGTATTGGAAAGATGGTGTAATAGTGGGTTTGCCCAACAGGATCAATGAGCTTCCATTCAGTTCGAATCATAATTGATTCATGTCTACTCTGAAGTCTGGCTTTGCCTAACTTTAAGAATTCTTGACTTGAAATCTTAGCAGTATTATTTTAAAACAACTGTTTTCTTTGTGTATAACATACAGTTATGAGCAGGATGCTTCTTGGCATATGACTATGCAGTGTAATTCAGTGGAATCCAGTATCTAAGCACATAGAAATATGTAAGGAGACAAATGTGTATTAAAATTTAAAGGAACTTAAGAAGTATGACTGACTAAATTCTTACAGCTTAGCTGGAAAGAAGATGAGTCCTTTACTACTGTATACTTTGGACTAGTATAGATTCATGGCTCATGTGCTCCTAAACTTCTGCACAGTTTTTGCCTTTAAGCCAGAAATGAAGGATATAGAGTCAGTGTGTCAATGTCAGCATAGGTGATCCTACAGCTCATTTAGATGCAAACTTTAAAAACTTTATCTTTCAGCTTTTTGACAGGATAAAGTTGTTCTGGATGCCTGCAAAGCACCAGCCGGATTTTATTTATCTGAGGCATGTTCCTCTTAGAAAGGTCCATCTCTTCACCATCATTCAGCTGAGTTGTCTTGTGCTTCTGTGGATTATAAAGGTTTCAAGAGCTGCCATTGTCTTTCCTATGATGGTATGAAATGTCTTTTAATTCTTCTAAAAATGACTTTTATTTTACTTGTGGATATTTATTATTGAAGAAAAACATTTAATTGTGGGCAGGTAATTACAATATTGCTTCGACTTGGTGTTCAAGAACAGTTCATACTGTATTAAGGAAACATTTTACACATAACCTCTTGCTTGAGTCTGGGTTGCGCTCTGTTTATGTGTGGGGATAGCCCAAGTGTGTATTCTCTTAGGGAGAATTCTTCCCTTGGAAAAAAAGAAGATATTTTTATTCAAGCTGTAGTGCTTAATCCTTTTACAAAAAGAACATTCACCCATTAAGGAGACTGTTCATTGCACTGAGGAACTTTACTGATAGTTCTGTGTCTTGCTGGCAATAAAAATCTATTCTGCTGCTTAATAGATCTCTCTGATTATCTCACTAATTCAAAACGAGAAATATCTCTGACCTCAGTGATTGTTAAATGTTTCAAGCCAGGCTTCCTCTGAACAAAGGAAGACCAGCTTTTGGCCTGTCCAGATTGAAGGATGAAATTCTAGCTGTAAACTGTGGTCACTTTTGAAAGTATTTCTCTACAAGCGTATTTGTCAGTTTTATTTGCTTCATTTCTTGTTTGAACTAATATCTTTACAGGTCCTAGCTTTGGTATTTGTCCGAAAACTCATGGATTTCTTTTTTACTAAGCGGGAGCTCAGCTGGTTAGATGATTTGATGCCTGAGAGCAAGAAAAAGAAACTGGAAGATGCTGAGAAAGAGGTGGGTCATGGTTTCAGGGTGTTTTTTGGTGTTTCTCCTTCATTAAAAAGAAATTTAGGGAAAATTCTGTAAACAAGGCATATTCCATGCAACAGGCAGACTTGTTAATATTATCCAAAGTTTAATATTGTAATATTTTACAGAAGTCCTTTTAAAGTTGCAAATCTAATTAGATTAGGTCTAATCCCACTTAGGTGGGGATGTCTAATAGGTATAGATTCTTATGCTACCATACTGTCATAGAACATAGTATCTACAGTGTTCCTGGGGATTGCTTCTGAGACCTGCTCAGATGAACTGCAGGGGTGAACTTCTAGGAAAGTCCCCAGATGCCTGGGGCACTGTTGACTGTTTCAGATCTGCACTCCGTGTCTTCTTTCAGAGAATATGCATTTAAAATCATTTCTTATAAACTTGATACAGGACAGATTCTTACACATTTCTACTCAGAATGTTCCTGTGTTTTGACAGTGAAACAGTGATTTTTCTGACTGTAGCCTTCTAACCATTTTTTCATCAGTTTGATATTATTTTCATCTAGTTGCTGCTTTGTGAATTGCTTCTTTGAATATCTCATGAAACTGTGGTAATATTAAGTAACTTTATGTGCAAAGGATGGAGGTCTTCATCCTTTGTCCCTGGTTATCAGCCACCTGGTCAGTGTCAATGGTCAGGGAATGTCAGTATTGGGCCCAAATAAATGAATGTCAAATCACTAAGTGCAGGAGCAGTAGGTGTAGAATATGTTGGTGCCAGGCTATTTTAAATGGGAGTTGTGTATTCTGCATCAGCACTTTTAAATGGTAGCATGGTGTGAGGCTGAGATGGCAGTGTGAAGTGAAGGTGTAGATAATGGCATGTGGTGTTGGCTGGCTGTGGTCACTTCTAGGTGGGAGTGGTCTTCAGACAGTTGTGCACATGACCTCTAAGATGCCCTAAAGACCTGTGAGACTTAAATCTTTTGGTGGTACAATGGTACCGCAAAAACTAGACAATGTGAATGGATAGATCAGCAATTTATCCTTAGGGATACTCTGAGTTGTCATCTAAGACTAGTGAATTGGTGTGTGTAAAGATTCCCATTGGTAAGTCTATTTGCAGAAATAGGACATGAGCTAATAATTTGAACATGTAACTATGAAAACTAGATTTCTCTGCCTCTAGGATTCTTCTGTGACCTTTGATGACTCACTGCCTTATCTTTAAGCTGGAGAACAATAACTTTGCTTTCCTTGACACATTAAACTTTTTATTTTCATAGAGTACGTTTTGGGGTAAATGTTTTACCAAGGCGATAAACATCATGATGACTTATTTACTATTTAGTATGTGCCTGTAAAACTACCATCTGCAATTAAAATATGTGAGTCATTGTATTCCCCCTTGAATTGAAGAGAGTTGTTTCATCACAGTATCTGTTGTCATCACAATTCAGAGTAACCAGAAGTAACCTAGGTAGTAGCTCTTTTCTTGTGGCTCTGGTTACTGGAACTAATTCCTTGTTATCCTTACGATTTGGTTATATGTCACTTTCCTTCCCATGCTTGATAGGATGGCATCAGAAAACAAACCTGGGGAAATATACTGGTGTTACTTTATTTCATTCACTGTCTATTTTGAGAGGTTATTTTTACATATTTTGGCATTTCTAAATATTTGGAGCTATTATTAAAACTGTTCAACTGTCAAAAACTTAGGAAGCTGTGAAGCCTGGAAATGACAAAATTAACTAGTAATAAAACTTCTGACATGTAGCCTAAGGAATTAATTGGAGAGTTGCTATCACACGGCTTTTAAAAATAGAAGTATTCTACCCACAAGAATATTCAGAAATATAGTTGACAAGATCTGAAACTTATTTGATTGGATCCTCATTTCATCACTTAAGTTGTTTTTATATTTTTAGGCCATGTTTTTTCAAGGCTTTAGATTTATAGTGGATATTGTACATGCCTTCTCCTCACAGACCTCCTTTGGAAGCCACTTTGATGTTAACCAATTAAGTCTTTTCAAGCCAGGAATGAACAAAGTGACTTCTCCCATTTGGAGAAAAAGAATGTTGTGACTTATAAAATAGCTGTAATAGTAAAACATAGAAGGGGAAAAAAAAAATATCTGTGCATAGAGGACTTAAATTCTACTATTTTGGCTAACTGGGTCTTCCAGCTAATACCAACTTATCAGTGTGTGTGATGCATGTGGGGTTTTGGGTGATTTGTCAGGAAATGGTAAGCTCTCTTTTTGGGAGAGCCTACTCACACTTTCAGACAGGCACCAGGGTAAACTGTTACAAAGCCGTATAAAGGGAAAAAAAAGATGTGGAGGTCTCTGGGCATCTTGTTATTATGCTCATAGTGTATACACAGTGCAACAGTTTAGGGCAGGATTTGACCATTACATTCATGTGAAGGCTCCTGGGTGTGGTTTTCCTGACCTAACAGAGGTGTGAACCTTGAGAATCCTCCTGTGGAACTTTGTGTTGATGTCAGAGAGGCAGATTCTTTTCCTGTATTCTTGCAGGCAGGATGTGGTGTTTGAGGGGTGTTGCTTTGTTCTCCTCCTAAGACAGATTTTCTAAATTTGTAATTATTTCACAAAGGATTATTGGTAGAGAGGTCTTCACTTCCTGCTACTCAAAGAAGTTTCTTCCCTTTATGTGAAAACTGATTTTGGTGTCTTGTTTCACTTCCTTTCGCTGCAATAAAACTTCATCAATATTAAAACTGTGTGTGCAGCCTTAAATTTGACTTACCTGTTTTTTTGCATGTTAGCAGTACAATGCATATATCCTCTTATGCATGGTATTCAAAATTTGCCATACAGTTGCTCACTTAGTGTTGGTAAGTTTTCTCTTTCTTTCTTGTTACAAAAGTGTCTCCTCCATTTGGCATTGGAAAATAACATTAGGTGAAGACACGTACTTTAAAATAGAAGAGGTTTTAAATGTCAAATATGTATGTACATTAAGAAAGTTGAAAAGTATGTTATTTTAAGAAGTTCAAATAAATACTTAATGAAAAATGGAAAGAGGATTAAAGTACATAAATCTCACATCATCGTATCGTGTCTCATACCTAAATTCCTTCCTTCTAGGAAGAGCAAAGTATGCTAGCAATGGAAGAGGAAGGAACTGTTCAGTTACCACTGGAAGGACATTACAGGTAAAATATACCTTTCCTCTTTTAGGTGAGTTGCAATTAAACAAATCAAATAAACATGCCACAATACTAATTCTTAATGCTTACTAAACGTTGGGAGGGTGTTTGTCTGGTAGTAGAGTACAGTTAGGTGAACTGAACCATATACTGCTGCATTCAACAATCTCAACCCTTTTCTAGTCTTTCCACACGATCTCATGGTCCAAAAGAAAAGGCCACATTGGGTGAAGTTTTCCCTTGGGCAGGACTGCAGGATCAGGCCATTCATAATGAGCTTTCTGACGTGCACAGCAGGGGGAAGGAAGATGTAGAGCAGGTTGAACCATTCACTCTGATGCTAGCAGGGAGCCAGGAAAGGTTTTGAACACAGCCCAGAAAAGCTAGGTTCTTACAGTATTACTTTATAAAACATTCTAATTAAGATGCTATCCATTTGAGATAATAAATGAATCAAGAGCTGTCCAGGGTAGATAAAGCATAATGCGGGGTTGACACCAACTTAAACACCATGAGGATCCATGTTATAGCTAGTAATAATACACATGGCCAGCCCATAAGGACTTATTTTCAGTTTTCAGAAAGTTCTTAATAAAGGTGTGAAATATCTGGTGATAGTAACCTCTGCATTAATGAGAGTTTATAGAAACACTGTCTCGGAGTGGCCTTCTCTGTTATATTTTAACACAAAGTTACCCTAATGTCTCCTAAGGCAAGTAACAGTCTATGTCTCTGAAAAATCCCACTCTATTTCTTACTTTTGATCCATCACACCACCCTAAATGGTCTGTTTTTTGTCTTCTTTTGTCCATACCTTTGTGTTCTACTCTATATTAGCAATGGTTAGCTTAATTTATTTTGAGGTGTGATCTATATTGATCTGTAGTTTATTTTGATAGAGTTGCCTGGGTAATACCTGACTTTCTCTACTGTCAGCGTCATAGTCCTACAGCTAAAAAGAAGTCAAGATATTGGTTAATAAAGTGGTTCCCCAAAACATTATGCAAACAAGTTTACCGAGGGCTTACTGAATGTCAAGCCATATATAAACTGTGAAGGACAAGCAGGCCCTCTAAACATTTAAGACTATTATTCCTAAGTGTATAAATATGTATTTGGAGCAGTCAAGATTTTTGATTGCTTTTAAAATTGTTTTAAAAGCAGATGGAGTTTCAGAGCATAAGTACTTTGAGAACTGTTATAGGAGCTCTTAGGATTCTTGTTTAATCCATCTATGCCACTGGCATGTTGAGATATCTTGGGCAATGTTTTAATTTCACAGTTCCTCATTTTTCTCTATTAGTTGGAAGTTACACAACGTATTTTATTGACATTACTGTGATTAATTGCTGTTGGAGGAGGAAAACACTAAAAAGTGCGAAGATGTTTTAAGAGAATATTTAAGTCATTGCTCAGGATTTTTGAAGTTAAACATAATGTAACTTACATTGCACTTACTGTCATCACTATCAATTTTGAAGAACTTTTATAGGTAATAAGTAACAAAGACTGATTGCTCATTGTTTTATTTTGTATTTATTTTTATTCTTGCCTAGAGATGACCCATCTGTGATAAACATTTCGGATGAAATGGCAAAAACTGCTGTGTGGAAGACATTGTTGATATCCTCAGAGAATGCAAAAGATAAGGAGTCAAGCTTTCCTTCTAAAAGGTTTTATTTTTTTTTTTTACTTCATTGTACTTTATGTATTGGTGTCAAACCAATATCAGAATATTGTGAATATTGTGCTAGGGATTAGAAAGATTTCTAGCATCTTGCAGTTTTATTTCTTGAGGTTTCTTTTTATTTACATCCAGTCATAATATTCTGAGCTCAAAAAACCACAAATGCACCCTTTATTTAAAAAAATAACCAAACCACAAGTATTTGCATGCTACTTAGTTATGCTACAGGGAAAAATGAAGTTGAGCATGAGTGATGCTTGTGTGATGAACCACCAGCCTACACCTGGATATTGCACAACAGCTGTTGCGTGTTCTGCTTGCTTTTGTTCTTTCCTCTTGAAAAATAAGTGGTCATCACTGCCCTGGAAATATTTATATGAAGGACTCAGTACTCTGAATGCAATCGACTAATATTTGAAGTGAAAATACTTTCAAGATTGCATTACTTCATTTCTTTTGCCTTCTTGCCTTGTACTCAAAACAGTTAAATACGTTTAAATTGTAGTCGAGACAAATGTAAAATGAAGCACTGATGTTCTATCTGTGCTATAGTTATTATGTGAATAATAGTAAACACAAGCACAGTAGGATCATAAGATAAATTTTCCTCTTAATAGATTTTAAATTTATCTGTTTCTACTTACTTGTTCCATATCACATTTTGTCATAAGCTCCCCTTCCTAATTACTCTAGAGGCTGATTCCCCAAAGGTAAGACCCTATCTCCCAACCTTTTCCTTGACTGTATCTTTGAATTCAAAATTCACCTAGGAACCCAAATGACTTGACTTTCTGTAGTTTTTGGAGAGACAGAATGAAAAATTTCAAATAGGACTGTAAAATGTATTAAAATATTAAAATATTAAAGTCCTTAATATTACAATCTAAAATTTATTTTGTATTAAAAATAGAAGCTGTAGATGTAGTATATTTAAATATTAAATGGAATTTATTCTTAGAACTCTTAATCAAATATTTCAAAATATAAAGTTATATTCTGCCTGTTTCTAAATCTAATTTTCAAAACAAGCACCATGTTTGAAAAAGCTACTCGTCGTCCTGTGGTGAAAACATGCAGTAAGAGAAAAAATCCTGTAGGAAAATAAATTGTTTAAAATGTTATTACCCCAAAATGGCATGCTGCCTTTCAGTGTTGTTCCTACCCGTAAATAGCATAAACAAAATGATCAGCTGATGACCAGATAAATCATTTCAGACACCCATGGAGCAGCTGATTAATGTGATCATTTTAAT
Organism: Lathamus discolor; assembly: GCF_037157495.1. Classification (NCBI taxonomy): domain Eukaryota; kingdom Metazoa; phylum Chordata; class Aves; order Psittaciformes; family Psittacidae; genus Lathamus; species Lathamus discolor. The sequence goes on along the minus strand of NC_088886.1, from coordinate 92,101,599 downwards.
GCTGTTTCACTGACAGCCAAAATAGCACTGTAGTTCTGATTTGCTTTCCACCCTCAGCTGAAAAGGACCATGTCACAGTGAAATCCATGTGGTGCATGGGAGAAGAATGTACAGTAGGGTCTTCTTACATTATATGCCTCTCTGTCCAGGCTGTGAAAGCCTGGAGAGAGAAGAAACTGATGTGGTACATTCACAGCCACTGGGTATACTGTAGTTCTATTTTTCTCTAGTGCATATTGCTTTCTGTGATGGTATAATAGATTATGTAAACACGTACTGGTTTTAGCTGAAATTTTCAAAGATTCTTTGAGCAAAGAGCATCTACGTAAGACTGTGGCTGAGACAGTATTGGCAAAAAAAGATTTGACCTTTCCACTGCAGTAAAATAGTAACTAATTTTCTAATGAGCTCATTTTCAATCTGTTCTTTTATCTTTGGTAGTGAAAACAAAGGCTCAGGTGGAAAGGAACAGTTTGATGGTTTTAGGTATAAGTATCCTGTTGTAAAGGAACAACCTCTTAAAGAATCTGAAGCCTGCTTTTTCACATGCTCTAGCTTGTCTCAGATTCCCAGACAGAAGTAGATTCAAAGAACTTTAAACCTAGAAGGCTTGCTTTCTGATAAGGAAAAACTTCAGACATTAATCTTAAATCTTACTAGAGACAGAGCTAAAGAAACATTATATTCCTAAACGAATGTATCACTACATGAAGATATAATTCAATCCTAGGTAAGTACTGAGAAAAAGAAAGCTTGGAATGGTGGCAGTTGTAAGGATAATTTTTGCAAATGATCAAACTCACCAATATTACATTACACAATTCCCTTCAGTGAAGGGTATCTTACTATAGGGGCAAAAAAATCATGTTATTTTCTGATTAATTTTACTGATGCCTTTTGAAGTTCAGCTACAGCAGTGTTTAGTACTCTTTTTTCCTCTTGTCAGGTCTGCTTTCTTATACTAATACCCCAACATACTACTAAATGGGGATAATTAAATTATGATTCTGTACTATGCTTTTATGTAAGGCACTGATCAATTAACAACATAGGGTGATTTTGTAAAATCTGGAAATTCTTGGTACTAATTAAATATCGAGTTGACATAGCTAATGAAAGACTGGCCAATAATAAACTAAGATCATCTTCAAAGGGATTTTAAGCACGAAGGGTTTATACAGATGACTTCTCAGCCTGATGCATGGATAATAGCTATCATACTGCTATCTGTGTAGCAGTACAGTTGTGTGACAGTTACATCCCAGACTCATAGCACTGTTTGTCTAAATTTAATCAACTGTTGTTTAACTATACTTTACAATTTTCCAACCTTAATTTTTCACTATTATAACTCCTAGGGCCCTACAGGTCTCTCCTTTTGAGCATGTCTTGGTAAAATTGAACACCTAGGCACCTATCTGAAACATAGCACTCTTTGGTACATATAATTAATTATTCCTCTGTCTTTGCTTATAACATTAAGCCCTTCAGACAGCAATGTCAAAATACATGCAGAAGATTTGACCATGTATAGAAGGAAAGGTGCTGGAGAAATCTATCACTTTGTAGGTTGTGTGAGTCCCCTTCTCTACCTGAAGATAGAGATGATACAGAAGATGTAGGATGCAAATCCTTCATCCCAAACCTTCCATCTCAGGCTTGATAGACTACTCCCTCAGTAGGTAGGAGTAGAGTGCCAAGTCTCTTACAGATCCAGCAGTTATCTGTTTTACTGGTAAAAGATTGGACTTGTCCTTTTTTGGTTTCCAATTTCTCATGACACTGAAGCCCACATCTGCAGGTGATGCTCAGAGATGTGAATCCTACATAGATAGAAGACTTTCTTGGTATCATGGAGGCCCCTAAACCACAGGAATATTATAAAAGACTGTAAGGCCAACACCGCATCTTCACTGTTTGCTTTTACTAAGCACAGGTAACTCTCAGCCTGCTGTACTGCTGCACTTTAAATTCACCCCCCAGGAATTTGTTTGCATACCCTTTGTGTGCAGAAAGTGCAACATACCCAATTCTATCACTGTTCTACAGAAGGTGATAGATTTGGCAGTTGAAGTGGCAGAAGTTGGTATTCTTTAGCTATTTCCATTAACACCTCTGGAAGCTGCCATAGGCATAGAAGTAAGCTTTGGCTGAACTGAATTGTATCCTTAAAGCAATTTTTATGTGAAGAAAAATGTCAGATGATTGTAAAATTGTGCATGAATCACCTTAAGAATTTGAGAATTGATCTTGCTTTTTTTAAGCCTTGTGTAACAGCCTATTTCTCATTCATTCTAGTTAAGGAATTATTCCCATGAAACCTGGTAGGTTATGTGCTTGATACAGGTTTGTTCTCAGAACCATCTTTTTTCTTTTTTTAGATACCCTGCCACTCTTTGTTAAAGGCTTGATTTGCCCGTGTCATGGAAGCCTCTTTGCATTTTCCTAGTGTGACTGAAACTCATTGCAAGAACGTGATTTTTTTATTTATTTATGCTGTTTTAAATTAGGACCCTCTTCACCAAAAAAAATCATCTGCTTTGCACATATATTGCTTTCTCTAGGCAAATCAACAGTGTCATAACTGGAAGGAAGCTGAATCCAAATCTGAACTCTGCTTCAGAGTTCTTATTGATACGGCTTTTGTAAGATCTTTCAGGCTTTATGGGTCAAAAGGGGGAATACTGTCACTCCCCAGCCCCCATGCTTTTTCCTGCCAAATACTACAGCTGAAAATTGGCTTGCACTGCTATAGTTCAGAGACATTCCTTCTAAATTTACATTGAGCAACAGAATACATTTTAAAGACAAGAAGTACTTGTGACCTCTTGTTTGTGCCATTTAAGAAAATGCCGGTATTGTCTGAGAACTGTACCATTGCCATCTTCTAATCAATTAACAGTTGTATTTGCCAAAAAAAAAAAAAAAGAAGAAAGTGGCTGCCTTTGCTTGCATGCTGGCTGATGTCTGTCTGTACATCTTCAGTTCTCTATCTACCTCATCACTAAAATGCTGGCTGATGTCTTCTGCACCATTGGGCACAAACTTTCACTTGCTTCCCAGTTTGTGCTATGCAGCATGAAAGAATAAGTAAAATACCAGTGCAATGTTGGTTTTGTTTAAATCACGACACAGGTACATCATTAATATACACAGTAGTGCTACTGTAACTCTTTTTCCCCCCTTCTTTTCCTAGTGCTGAAATCAGGAAAGAGAAGAAAGCTGACTCAGGGAAAGGTGTTGACCGGGAGACTTGTCTATGACTTGTTCTTCAACTAATTTTTTTACAAATGAACGAAAGGAGTGCCACAACCACTAAATATATATGATTTACTGTGTAACTTTTGTCTTTCATCTCAAACTAGCACAGGTAATGTAGTGCAATATTTGTCTCATTTCACCTTGTCTACATGTCTGTATCATCTAGTATCTGTGTAAATGTCTGCAGTAGCCAATGCAAAAAATCTTTATGTTCTTTGCTGATACTGGCCATTTATCAGTGTTTGTACCATAAATCTAACAAGCAAATTTTCTTTCAAATTCAACTTTCCTGGTAATAGGTTTGTACTGTATTTTACTACTTTTTCTGTGTGAGAATACTTACTAATCTTCATTCAAGATTAAAAACCACCTAACTCACGTAAATGATTTCAGGAAAGCCAAACTGACAGCAAACATTAAAGAAGTTTTTAAAGTAACAACTGATCTGACCCTGTGAACAAACTAACAAGGATAATCCTTTCCTCCTCAAGCTGTCCTTCTGAAGTCATGGATTACTCTTGCAATGAGGATTGCAGGGTTAGATTCTGTATTTGTGAAATTTTCCTTGATTTAATACAGTGTATTTAATATTCAAATTTGTATGTAGCTGGAACATAGTCATATATATTTAAAAATATGTACTAGAACATTCTCTTACCTTAATTGAAACACTCCACCACATCCTTTGATGTGAAACATGGGTACAGTATTTCTTAATATGCAATCTGTGATTACAGTATCTTATCTTGTATTGTATGAATGTTGCCATCATTGGCCAAACAACTACATTATGTCAATAATCAATCTATTATTTTATAATAAGGAAAAATTTGTAGATACAAGCTATATCCCACATGCAGTTATATCCCCTTCCCAGTGTTTTTCTTCTTCATTGCCTAAAATACAGCCACATAAAGGGCATATTTGTATTGGCCTCTCTACCAACTGTAAACCTCTTAATTTCAGAGTAATAGTGTATAATACTTAAATGAGTATGCTGATGTTGATTTTGTTAGTTCTTCACTATTCCGTGAAGTACATTGATTAAAAGATAAAAACAACTTTACAAAGTAAAATGTGGCTTTAAAGCTATTGCAAAGACATTTTTCATAATGGAATTTGTTACTGCCTGATCCTTCATGTCATTCTTTTGTGTAAAACAAAGACTGAGATTAGGTATTGAATTCATAGAGATGTGGAGAAACAGGTTTTTTGAGTAATTTGGAATTTGCTGATTTTTAAATTTTTTTAAGGTACGTTTTTAAATTATTAAATGAAAGATAACTCTCGTTATTATGCTATTACTTTGAATCCTACCAGTAAGAATTAGTCTTGTAATCTTTGTAACAATTCATCGACAGGAATCTAGCATTCCCCAGCTTTCTAAAATATGATAATCTTTCCACAGATCTCATGCAAACAACATTTCAGATGCATCACATTTTAATTATTCCTTCTAATGTTTCTGTGTGTGTGAGAGTGTGTGATGTTTTACTACTGTAGCCATAAATGATAATTGCATTTTGCTGCAAACTAATAGGGTTGCTGTTCTAAATTTGACTTTGCAGTATCAAAGCCCATTAAAAGCCATTTTTATGGAGGAAAAAAAAATAAATATAATGGACACAAAGAAGGATTTACATTTAATTCAATGTTTGTATTTGTAAATTTAGGAAAAAAAAAAAGCTGATGCATTAAGCTAAAATGCTTTGTTTTGTGTACTTGATAAATTGTAAGATTCCAATTGTTTTAAGATTAGTATAGAAGTTCAATACTGGTTTGTTCCGAGAGCAGCCTGGTGGTGTTTTAATATGTTGCTGACTTTGTTACAGATAACGTATACAATCAAAATGTATTAATTTCACTTGACCAACTCTTAGAATATTAAGAAATCAGTGTATTCAATGGCATTCTGTATTTCTGTTCAGTATTTCAGAGTGGTTTTATTTGAAAGCACTCTGTTCTTGTGTGAATTTAAATGCTATTCCAATGTTAATCTTAACATTCTGAAATCACACACAATATAAAGCAAATGTAGTGCTATATTTACTTCTAATTTAATATTCCTGGTCAAAATTACTCAATTTCTTGGATGTAATTTATTACAAAAGTTTATGTGTACATGTGAATAGACTGTTGTGTTTTTCACAAGACATGTTATGTGAAAATAAATATTTATCCTAAGTAATTTTCAATTTTATTTTCACACTGCAAACCCCAGAAAAACTGTGTAACATGGGACAGTATTTTACATGTCTACCCGATGCTTGAATATGCTTCCCTGTAGAATGCAGTCCTGCTCGGTGGAATCTCACTGAAACATGAAACAAGCCAACAGTGCTAGCGTGCTGTGCATAGTTGATAGAGGTTACAGTAAGGGAATAGGTGTAGTTCTTTAAGTATGAGAGCCTAGTTAATGTAGTTGTTGGATTACAGAAATACTGTTTTGGTCTATATGACACTATTTGTCCCTTGCTTCACAAGCGATCCGGAAGTTCATAATGATCATCTTTTTTACAGCCTGTCTGCACTGCTATGATCTATCTTCATACTGATCTATGTTTCTTTCCCTTCAGTTAAAAGAATCAGAGATGAGGTTACTATAACCTTTTGGAGACAACTGACAGCCTTCCTCCTACCTCTAGAGCTTGCTTTAACATTGATGCCAGTCTGCATTAGAATGACTAGTACTGTGAGCCCAAGATTATATTTATAATTCTCATCTCCAGTTTGTTTTCCCCAAAAAACTTCTTTATTTTGTGAGTCAAGGAGGTTTTGGTTTGTTTATGAACCCCTTCTTTTTCTCATTTACGGCCAAGCTGCATGAACTGTCTTGACATTCTTCCCCACCTCCCTTGTGCTTTATCTGTGTGCATTTAAATTTATCTGTGTACTTTTACATTCAAACCTAGTGTCCCTAATACCCCACAATACATACCTGATTGCATGCTGGCATCTAGTAGCAAGAAATTTAATGTCAGATAATGATGTCACCCTCCATTACATGATACCATTAAACAAAAGCAGAAGTTTCACTGTTATTCTCTCAAAATTAACAGTTTTGGTTTTTTTTTAATTCTAAGAGTTCATTTCTTGAGCAGCATTTTCAGTGATACAGACTACACCCCCTATTCATAACTTAGTATCTTTTTTTATTTAAAAGCAGCACAGTTTGTAGTACATGTGGGTTGTATCTTTTCTGTGTGAAATTAAGAAAACTAATCATCTTCAGCTGGAGAAGTCTACCTGGAATGCTAAAGATAAAGCAGATGTTTACTGGTAGGCTACAAAGAAAAGAAGGTTTGCTAAGCAGCATGTTCACGTGAGAGTTAGTTAGGTACATGAAAGTCCAGCCTTTGCTTGAAGTGACTGCTACTTTTCATTGTAATGTTTTATATTTTGAGTGCAAGGAATGTATCCTTTCATCAGTAAATGGGAAACTTGCAAAAAAACACAAAAAAACCCCACCAGATTTTCTGTCCCATAGAGAAACAATGGTGGGGTCCTAGAGTTCCCAGATAAGAGTTTACCAGTGCAGATTTCCACAGTAGCAGCCTTTTTGACTACAAAGTAAGCAAAACTCACAGTACTATGATAGGAAACAAAGAAATCCAGTGCCACTGGTTTGAACAGGTATCATTCATTAAAAAACTTTGGTGAAAGCTGCTTACATGCCTTCCTTGCAAGGCTTCTACAATTGTAGAAGAGATTATTTACTTAAGGAACTGCAGTAAACACATCAGTATTTTTCTGCAAAGGGTTTCATTCTGCATGGACAATATTAACATATTAATGCACATTAACATTGCAGTATTCCTGATACTATTTCTAAAATAATAATTTATCAAACATTAGGTAATTTCTGCAAAATCTGGTTAAGTTTTTATCAGTACTTTCACAGAAATGATCACAGGGTTGATTTTATTTTTTGTGGGAAACATTATTATATTTGTTCTTCAACTAATCTCCATGTTGGATCCTCTGTGACATTTTCATCATTCATTACCCTACTACAGAAACTGGACTGTTTATGTGTTATGCTGAAATAGCAGAAGGTACTGATTCAAGCAAGTACCGTGCTTTCCAGAAGTCTGGAACATACCTACATTCTGTTGATAAGACCCGATTAAACATAATCAATAAAAGTGCAGTAGCTGTGTGACAAAAGCAATCAATCATTATAAAGATTAGGATTTCGTTGTGTACACAGGTATCCCAAGAGCTGATCCTTATCTCAATTCATACTGGCTCAGTGTACATTAGCTAGAGAATATTCTAGGGAAGTACCATCACTTGCTGGTGCTAGGGCAGTGAGAAACACTGCTTTATGAAATGGCTCATGTGGGTATAAATATGCTTATGTGCTTGACCACTGATGGCATGGTCTTTGTCGGTGTACCACTGTGGGAAAGAAAAATACAGAGAATGTTAGTTCTAGCTACATCTAAATCAAACAAGATAGATAGACATAAAACCATGTGCAGCCATTTAAAATTAGCCCAACATGGAGACATGATACTTCAATCCCTGCTTTGCATGTGGGATGCACCATTTATTCATACTAAAAGTACAAAAGGAGTATGTGGCTTGTCCAAATGGAGGGTAGATGCAGCTCTACAGTTTAGAACAGCACCTGATCTCTTGAGCCTGTAAGGCCTGTGTATTTGTCTGAATGACAACCACGCACTGGTGCACTTCCTCCTGTATTTCATCATTTTCAGCACTGCTCCCCATGAGCTGGGAGAAGGGAGGAAAGGAAGAGCTTGCAGCTTAGTCTGTGAGTTTTCATGTACGGCATAAGAAGGGGCAAATAACTACGTGTCTGTCTTACAAGTTCAACAGAGAAAAACCAAACATTACCACTGGATAGGAAGATAACCTGGACAGATTATCTTGGACTTTAGGATATAAGTAAGGGTTAACTTCAGCTATCTATCTCTAACATACTATTCACTGGACTTTGTGTATATGCAAAGATTGGTTTTGGCTGTTTGAGAGCACAAAAATAACAAGGTGAAAGATTAGGTAAGCTGGGTCAAATACAATTTGTTGCTTTACATTTTTTCTTGTACAGAAGATGCATGGGTGGGTTATGTTAAAATTTCAGTCACTGAAAATGAAATAGGAGTATGTGAACTTTAAGATAGCAGTTAATTTAAACCTTGCAACAGGGAGCTTTTACTATTATTCTCATAGTACAAACCCATTTTTATGATTATAAACAAAACAACCATACCATTGCCTGAAAATCCACTTCAGCATCAACAAGAGCTTTGGAAATCTGTGCTGCTTGCTGAAAGTGAACATTATCTGAAAAGCGGAAGAGACAGAGGAAAAAGGTAAACAAAAAATAGCTTCTGTATTACTCTAGGGGAAAAGCAAAGCAACGAACACAGCAAACTCCCCAGCACTGCTGACTGAAACACAAATTAGTTGCAAAAAGCAGTATTATTTTATTGACGTAAATTTAACAGCCTTGCCCCTTCATGGTTTTGTTTTGTCAGTAGTAGAATTGCGAACCTGTCTGTAATACTAAAATGTCTAATTAACTGCAACTCACCATCTGCTGTTCCATGAATAAGGAGATATTCAACTTCCTTGAATTTTTCAGCTCTGGCCATTACTGTTGAACTCTGAAATTACAGAAAAGGGGGGCGGAAGGAGGGGGGAAGAAAAAAGGTGCAATTTATTAGAAGATGATTTGCTACCAAATGACTTTGATTCCTGTTGACATAGTCTGGGGTCCTTCACATAAAAACAACCACCCCTGCTCCCCCCTCCACACCCCGAAGTAGCATGTTCACATATCCAGCAGCACTGTGCTCGCACTCAAACCATTCTGCACTGATCTGCCATTATTACCAAGGGTTATGTCTGCAAAGTAACAGGCAGTTCCAGAGGGGAAGAGTTTTGTGAGTGAGATACACATTTAATGCATTGCTAACATGTTGTTAGCCTGCAGCACACCACTTGCCATAGGTTTCCTGTGCGACTGCAGACAAGTTAAAGAATGTTGCCATGGCAACAGTGCACCCTATGATAGCAAGGAGGAAATATTGCAGAGCCTACATGTGTTATCTTCCCCACCAAAACATACACTAGTTCACATGTAGGTAAGTCAACAGAGCTAATATTCCACCAGTCTCAAGTAAAAATGGGTGTCAAGAAGTTTAAAACAATGCTCTCCCCAAATACAATAGCGAAATGCCTGAAGGAAGAGAGAGTAGATGACATCTATAAATAGATGTCAAGCTGCATTTTGGGAACTGAAAGACAATACAGTGATAAAGAAAAAAAAAGCTACTAGATTAATCAAGAAACTTACACCACAGTAACAACATACTCCCTAAAACATAATAACCACCTGATCATAATGTGACTAGGTACTAAAGAATGAGGAAAGTAAGGATTGCAAGTAAGATCTTTAACTTGGGAAAGGAAAGGGAATGGGATAGTGCTCTACCATGAGAATGGGAAGATGACAAGGGACAAGAGACAGTATTTTGGGTTTGACAAAGCAATCAGTATAATAGGGCAAAAATACACTGATTATATTTCTTTCTATTAGCAACATTATAGGGATTCTCTTATGAAAATAACTGAATCCGTGTGGACTTTTCTCTGTATTACAACACCTTAAAAGCTACTAGGCAAGGGAAAAAAAAAAGATAAAAATTAAGAATAAAAGAATTTTGATTTGGTTGTGGTTTGTTTTTTTAATTTCTTCTGCACCATGTACTAAGGCTGTATCCTCACATAGGGATTTTCATTTAGTACCCCCAAAACATTGTATTACCAAGACACAGAAGTGTTCAAATTTCTTTATGTCTCTTGTATACTCATGAATCTTTAAAGCAAGCATAAATATTAATTAAATGTCAGAATGACTTACCATAGCCCTCTCATCACTGCAAAGAACTGATTTCCCTTAATTCAACCAAATTAAAAAAAGTTCAGAGGGGAAAAACCAGCACCCTCACAGTCCCTAACACTGCAACTGCCCTCTTTTAATAACAAAAGGCTGCAGAGCACCAGAAATCCCAGCTAATATATGGTGGTAATCCACACACACTGGAAGGATGACATCCACTGCAATGACTTGGTATCATGGAGTAAGAACAGATAGTTATGAGAGTGCCAAAATTTAGAAAGAGGACTTTGATTTAGTGAGCATTGGCACAGCAGCGAAACAAAAAGAATGATTCAGAAAGTAATCGCCCAGTGATATAAACAAGCAAGCAAGCAAACAAAAAACCCCAACAACAAAAGAAATCAGGAAAAACTAAGTAGTATCCTTTGAGTGAATCATTTTCTACATGTGTAGAGGGAAACTTGATAGGTTGCCTTTAAAAGCTTTCTTCCAGCAAATCAGTGCTGGTTAAAGGGACAGCCAGCCGTCTGTGAGTGGGAGCCTGACTTGAGCTATGCTTCTGAGAACTTGACTTTCCAAAAGCAGTTTGAGAAAGGATGTCGTTATTTTTCCTCTCCAAGCCTTAAAAAGTTAAAACTATTTATTTGCTAAATACTTCAGAAAGAAGGAACACACAAAAGAGATAGATACCTTCTAAGTTTTTTTGTCACTTACAAGCGATGTCTCACTTGCTGTACCCATATTCAACAGTAAGAGTCCCTTCCCATAAAACACGCTTTACAGATACAGTACTGCCAGAAGAAAAGGTTGCAAGATTGGGATCAGTCTCAAGGTAGGCACAGTTACAGCACAAAGCAACAACTCCATCAGCTAAACAAACCTGAAATGGCCAGCAAATAAAAATTTACCCCATCCATAATTATACTGCTGGGACAAAGGTTCTGAAAAGGTAATGTGTACAAGTGCTGAGAATTCGGCCCTGCTGAGTGTAACTGCCTCTTCTAAAGATCACCCAGCAGTCAACATTTTATCAGCACTCCACAAACAAGTTAAGGTTTGGCTGAAACTGAAGGTCTCTCTCCCCTTAGCATATTCTCAGATAATAGAACAAATGTCAAATCAGTACAAGATGGCATATTTACAAAATTGTACCCTGTTTTGCATAACCTAATGATGCAGCAGTTCTTAAGGACTGAACATTTCAAATCTGCTAGAAAAAGATTGCCAAATCTATGACTGTTTCAAACACTTGCCAGAAGCATATCAAATTCAGAGTGAACTGCAAAATAATCTTCTCACAAGTTGAACAGTCTCTTTGGTACACTTTACATGGCTACTGCATCTGACCTCCTGAGCTCTGCCCTGATACAGTCTTTAGTCTTTACATCAGGGATGTTTCCTCCCAGGCAGCCTCTGCTCCATTCAGCGTAGGATCCCTGCACAATTGCATTAGGAGCTCCACCCATGCTTATTCTTTTCTTTCACAAATCTCTAATTTTTAATAGTTAACAACTACCCTAAAAGGCACAATCAATCATCACACCTAATGGAGTGGGAGTCATCTCTCAGATATGTCTCTTGACAAAGAGCATTTAACATGTCAGACTCTCTTCCTTGAATAAATGAGAAGCTCTGTGTCCCAGTAACACAAAGGTACTGTGTACCCCTCTCACCATAGCTAGTTTCTTCAGACTAAATGTTCAGTCATTAATAATACTCTGTGCATTAGGAAGGTGCCTAGCAGCATGCGTCTTCTTTAAGCAGGTCTGTAGACAGTCTCATTTCTTTCCAATTAGGGCACACACCCTATAGAGTTTATGCAACCCTTCACTTTTCAAGACAGCTTATGCAGTAGGATAGAGAGTATCTGATGCAGTGCACAAACCTGACAGTACAAAGTTAACAGTTCAAAAAATGCTCTAACAGCTTCAGCTAGGAGAGCTTTCAGTACATGTTTTTGCATTTACTTGCTAAAAAACATTCAGTTCAGGAAACAGCTCTCATCAGAGACAGGGGGCCAGGAGGCTGGCTGTTGGTACTGGGACATTGAACAAAGGGGCTGTAAGCCAGGAACATGCTGGGCTGAAGGCAGTAAGGTCCTCAGCATCCACAGAATCCCACAACCCTTCCACTGATGCTACATGAAAAGCAACAAACTTATTGCCTTGATCTACTCCATCCCTCCAGGTTCAAATGGAAAAGTAAATTCCAAGTAATATGTTATTTGGGGCTTCTAACAATTAATGAGGACTTTGGTTGCATTTTCCTATCTCTAGAAGCAGCAGTGAAGTGTGACAATCTGATCCGTGCAATTACCCCTCCTCCATCCAGCCACCATTCTTCCCAATTAGTCCTCTGAGTAACACATTTGAAACCTTTAGCTCTTTGGTACTGGCAGTTTCAACGTGGCCATTGCCAGCAATGGATACTATGCCAAGAAAATCCGACTCCTGGCTTGAAAGGATTAAACAGTCCTCTGTTGCCATCTGTGCTGTGAAGCTGGTGAATGACTTTGTGCACCCAGAGCGTTAACGTTCGTTCTGCACGACGACAGTAACTTCTATTTACATTGCTACCTCGCAGACCTCCTACTGTTCCCACTGCCTTAAAGAAACAAATTTGGGAAACGGCAGGCAGGCGGCTGTGGGCTGCTGGTCAGCCCCTGGTGAGCCCGAGTAGCTCGCTGGTTAGAGACAGACTCAGCTCCAAGTCTTCCGGCAGTCACTAACATTGACCTCAATTTTGACTGGAGTGTCTCAGACAGCAGTTGACAAAACTAGATGGCTGTGGCGATATGTCAAAACAGATGTTTCAGTCCATATCTGTATGTATTTATATGTTTTACCATACTTTTAAATCAATGCAACAACCCTCACTCTTTCCCCCCCTTTTCCATGACAATCACTTTTTCAAAGCATCAAGACACAAGTGCTAAACTGTTTTCTAAGCCTGTTTACCAACCTAAACACTGAGAATGCCTCACCTCTTTGCCTCCATCACCCATCTTTGGTTCCAGCATCACCATGGCTGAACACCTCTGTAAAACATCCCAATGACCAGGGCACAAAGAACCCCTCAGATCCATCACACTTCAACAGCCACTGTATTTCCACCTAGATCTGAAATTATTTAACAAAACCTTACAGAAAGCTTGGCCTGCTCTGCCTTATGCCCAGCTGTTACCCAGCTACGTCAGAAAACTCTTGACGCAACAAAAAGCAGCTGGCACAAGGAACAGCAAGTCAAACAATTCATCAATGTCATAGTGAGGGTAAACAATCCACAGGTATTTTTCAACCTGGAAATTCTCTCAATTCTGGGCAAACATTAGACCAAACCTTGAACACCCTGTGTTCATAGAGATGGGGCTAAAATTCCAGCTCCAACTTGGTCTGCAATTTGCTTGATATGATTGCAGTACAGACTTGCCTATCTGTCAAATTTTCCTAGTCTTTAGGAGATTTTGCTTTCCCTGAAAGAAGCTCACACATTCCCAAAACAAGAAAGTTCACACCACACCCATCTTTTAAAAGTTACATTTCAAAAAGAACCAGAGTACATTTGTTTTGGTGGAAATGCTGTTTAAGATAAAGCATAGTTTGCCCACGAGCCTATTAAATTTTAAAACAAATTTGTTTCTTGGTGATTAAAATAAAACAGTTTTTACAGCTTGTTTTACAGTCTGCAAAGTAGCCAAATGGAGCTGAATGTAAAAGAAACCAAAAAAAACCAAACACACCAAACAAACAACAGAAAACCCACACCATACAGCAAGGAGTAACTACCTCATGCAAATCCAGACACATGAGACTACAGCCTCTAAAAGCACAATGCAACAGTTAGAGCTGGAAGGAAGAAAAACTTATTTCTTCCCATGGGGAAGGAACTAGACTATATAAAGAAAACCAGAGTGGTTTAGAATATAAAGAACACTTCAAAGAAACAAAGTAATGTATTTCTTACATTATAGTTGTTCAGGTTATCACTTGCTATAGGAAGACCCATGTATCGCTCCGTGTATATTGAATCTGTAATAAAAAAAACAAAAACAAAAAAACAAATCAAAACCAGAATCTGCTATTTGATTTTCAGTCAGTCTGTCTATTAGTCTACCCACTGATATAAAAATGCATACAAAAAAAAATGGAAGATAAAAACAGGTTTTCCACAATGAAGCTTGTAGGTAACCATCATTATTCAGAATATTTAATCTTCTTGTTGCCATGGACACCTGAATGCTGAATATTAATAAAGTAGTTTGTGTCAGTGTTACCTTATTGTTATTCTTTCAGTAATCCTAAGGAAATTACTGAAAATCTTGCAGTAAATGACTAGCATTGGACAAAACACACATTTTATCTAAATGTTTCTACTAAAAATCTGTACAATGAAAATGTAGCAGTAGATTAGAAATCAGCTTAGCTCTATGTTATATACAGTAAATATTATGTATCTCTAATTTTCCAGATTCTTCAGCATGGTCTATTTCTCTTTTTTGCAGATTTGCTGCTTTATTTTTAGCCGTACAAATCAATGCTCTGTTGTCATAGTCTAATGTCCACTTGACTTCTCATGAGTGTCGGTGTTGTTGCACTGGCTGGTTTTTTTTTTTTTTGATGCTGAATATGCATGCCTCCATAACCCTTTCCTTTATTTGATCAACTAAAAGTGGAATTTTAGAGATCCTGATCTTCGTTAAATAAAAAAACCCCAAAAAACAACCCACCACAAAATTCCTGCCATGCTGTAATATTCATGTCCAACACCAAAACACTATGAAATCTCCCTTACAGCCTCAACGGACTACTGCTAATACCTGGCAGTAAGATTTGATCTGTGGAATTAGCCAGAGCACATCATATGCTATTATACAGACTCTGTGCTAGCTGCAGAGTGATAAATTATGCCTCGTTTAGTAGAGGTTTGCCAGGAAAAGCTTTTCTTTGAACATTTTTGGACAAATCAAAACCAGAAAAGATGTAAAAATGTGGTCATATTGTACCAGGATATATTATATTTTCAACTGTATATAATTCTTTTAACCTGGAGGAGAGTCCCTATAACTGTATTCATAGCCTCATGCAACTACAGCCATATGGACTATAAGCTTGAAGCACATACAGACTTGCCCACTTGTTCAGGTTTTCCTCAAATCAAGCTATTATTAAGATTAATTTTATAAAAATCTAAATTTTACACTCTAAAGGGAACAAACCTAAAGGCAATTCAAATCCTATTCTGTTACTTTGAGAGAGTAAGTTATAATGCAAGTTTGATATAAAGCCTCACAGTTCATTCTAAGTGAAGCAGCATTTTGAAGAAGTCTAATAGCCATGGATTTCTGACAGACAATACTGGTCTCAGAATATGTGGCAGCTTCAGAAAGCAAACACAGACATATTACAGTAATCCTACAAAATTACAGTAATTTTTGCTTCATTAGAGGTTAAAGACATTACCTGGAATGGTGGATCTGACTTTTAAAAATGGAAAATAAGATTTAGGGAATTGGGGGTTTAATTTCAAAATGCAGTACCCATGAGTTCATAAAAACAGATCAAGTGGCATTTACATGGCATCTACTAGCTAATCAAAGTTCTGTGCTATGAATCAACACTTTGCAGCATGTGCACTGCAAGACATATGGGAATCCTTGTAACAAGGAAGCCATCACATACCATAATACTGCCAACTTGACACGGGGGCAACCGCTATTCCACACTTGAACACGCCGCTTCCAGAGCCAAGCACCATGGAGGTCACATATCCCCCATAAGACTGAGAAGAAAACATTGCTGTTATTTTAGTAGGAAAGAAAAGGATGGGGCCCATCTGCTAAACAGTTCATCAGACATTTATAGGCTCAGTGTTTTTCATATTAATGAACTCCATTCTGAATTTAGGTCAGATCTCACCCAACCTGCTCAGTTGGGGAAAAAGGCATCAAACAGTGCATGGCAGCTGTGGCGCTGATGAATGAGAACTTGCTGGGGAAAAAGGGTGCAAATGCTGCTGAACTGTGACTCAGCTAAGGATGACAGTGTTTGGTAGCACCGTAGGTAGCAGCGAAAAACAGGAAACAAGACACTGCTGAACTGCTGTGTCCCTCTCTGTGCTGGGGGAGTGGGTGGAAGCAGAGCTCAGGCCCACAACACGCCCAATGAGTAGTTGCACTAGGGCAACTGAAAATTTACAACTCCCTCAGAGCAGGCCTACAGCAGCTCACTCGCTAACTCTCCTCGAAAACGTTGAGAGCAAGATTGTGACTGGGGAGTGAAGGATCTTCTGCAGAGTCTGTGGGAGGAACTGTGCACCAACACACTCCTTGCTATGCACAGAAAAATCACTCATAGGCTAGCTTGATACACAGATGAGTAAATATCTGACACACTTGAGCATCCAGACAGCAAGATACCTAAACAATGTCACTGACCACCCAAATGACTGCCCTTACTATAGTCTGAAGGGGTTATTTAGGAAAATGTGCCCATCCACATCAAAAAGAAGAACAATTTTTTGATCTCACTCCTGTCTTGAAACCAGATGACAGGCAAATGGAACTGTTCAAAGCCCTTAAATGTTCGCTCCAATTTCACACTGAAGCCCTCCCAATGAGATAAGCAAAGTAGCTCACCTTCATAGTAATTAAACCCACATATACATACGTTACCTAACCTAGCCACAGTAAAGATACTATTGCTAAGATATTATTGCTATTATGGCAAACAAAATTAATGTACCGAATGACAGTCTGACAATCTGAAAACTCAAGAGATAACCTGTTTGCTAACAGGTTCAGTATCCACGATGCATAACTCCAACATAACTCTAGAGAGGATTCCACCATTCATCCCAAGGCTCATAAGGAGTAAGATGGTAATGCATTTAGTCCTCCGTTTCTGCAGAAAGATTTTCCCTCCCACTAAAGTTAATACTACTACACTTGACTTCATACAGAACAGACATGTTGACCCCAACAAGAAAAGCTAGTAAAAGTATCATCATCATCCTGTCGTCAAGCAATTTATTCACTGGTGCTTGTCGCCAGCAGTGACCAAATTCCAGCTAGCAATTTAATGCAAGATCCGCATTTACTTAAACATACTATGCTTAAACAGAACATGAAATAATACTCCCCATGACCAGAAAAAACATTGAAACAGCAACCTGGGACAGAAATGTTCAGTTTGAATCAAATAGATGTCACTAACACTGCATATGCACTTAGCCTTGCAGCTGAGGGGTATGTACATTCTATTAAACACTCCCCTCTACTGTGATAAGTTTTAAAGATGCATCAAGTCAGAAAACTGGGCTCTGCTTGGATATAGTGCTGAAATAAAATACAGCCAAGCACAACAACATAGCAGATTTGGGTATTTTCAGGCTGCTAGTAAAAATGACAACCATGGCACACAGCTGCTTCACATGTAAATTTACACCTTCTTAAAAAGAAAAAATTAAAATCATTCAACTAATCCAGAGTGATACCAATGAATATATACTTGGGTCATTAAAAAAAAAATATTGGTTCATCTTGCACACAGGAACCTGGCAGTATCCCTTTAATTTGATTTTAATCCCTCTAGTAATCCTAGTTTCTGTTTCAAAGGCTCCTTAATGCTTGCAAAGAGACAATGTATATGGGCATTGTACTTCATCAGTTCATGTACTGTGCCATGACCCCAGAGATACCTCCCACTTAAGAGCTCCAGCACCCTCACACACACACACCACCACAACAAACAGCTGTTACAATTAGGTAAAAAAAACCAAACTACCAAACTTACTGGAGTACTTACCCAACCCCAAATAGCTATTCTGTCCTTATCAACAAAGCTCATTTCAGAAAATTTTCTAAAAACAAACAGAAGAATTAAATACTTAACAGATTGCAGGTTATCTGCCATTATACAGACATGCCGGTTTACCATCATGTCTGCCTCTTCCTATTGTAGAAATAATAATTTTCTACTTCATCAGAGTGACTGCATAAGAAAACATAAAATAATTCAGGCATGTGTGTCTTTAAAAAAAGTCAGAAAACCATCCATGCTTGTGAAAGTAAACCCCTGGACACTATGTAGAAGCCCTCAAACTACACTCATTGACATTTGTATTGTATTAGGTTAGGTTGCACCACCTGCCTTGCCTTTTCTTTTAATTATTATTTTTTTAAAAAGAGGAGCAACCCCCCAGTTGCAGCCATAAGGAACAGGCCAACACCTGTAGATCCAGCCAGGGTTTAAAATGAAGATTCTGAAATGTAATCTGTTTATAGACTCCTTAACATTTTATAGTCCCCAAAAGCAAACCCTGTAAGATTACTTCTTTGTGATTCTGAGATTTTCATACCGACATCGTTCAGTTAGTGAGGTTCTACAAACATAAACCAAGTGATGAACGTGAACTATGATGCAAAAGCTGAGTAGTTCATAAAAATAACTCCTTCACAACAGAAACTTTAAAAAGCTTGGAGTAAAACTTCCAGCTCTAAGTTCCTTGGTAGCATGCTCTTTTAATGATGTGACAGGTATCTTCTCTATAAAATCAGAGACACAATAAATTTGTATTACAGCATTAAGTCTTCCTTCGTTTTGAGTGTAAAACAATTATTTGCCCACAAATGACACACTTCAGCATAAAGAATTAATGCAGAGTTTAGTTATGCTTTCGACAGTGATTTCAAGATTACCATTCAAAACCTTCACCTTTGCCCCTCCACCCCCCCAATAAGCACAGAAAAGAAGGAGCAGATGTTGACCATTTCACTATAGCTCACCTCGCTGCTGCTATCTGATCTTCCACTTCATATGTCCCCAGCCTTCGGTTTATTGCATGCATAATTTCATCCCCTTGGTATCCACTTCCTCTGCCATCAAAGCTGGCCACAATGATGTGCTCAGTGCTTGCCAGGTAAGTAGCCCAGCTGAGCCCGAAGACATAATCCACTCTCTGACTACAGGGTCCTGCATACCTGGGAAAAAAGTGCCACAGAATTCAGGCATTAATTCTCCACATATTTTTGTATCAAGCATTTGAAATACAATTATTGCTGACAATTTTCAGCCAGTAATGAAGATTATTATCTGACAAATTAAACTGAGCAAACAAGAAAAGCATCACTCACTGACTCCAAACTGCTCCTTTGCCTGCACACTAAAAGCAATACGCTTTTTTAAAACGTCAACTGTTAATCAAGAAAACAGACTGGATTTTGTGTTACTGCTTTCTGCTCCAACAAGAAACTTTTATTATTTTGATGTTGATCAGGTTGTCAGAAATCCAAATCAAATTCTTTTTTTGTGTTGGCATATCTAGTCACCTGAGCTTCAAAGCAATGCTCTTCAACTATTTCTGTTCCAGTTACCCATAATTTATTTGGTTAAAGTCTGAAATCAACAAATAGCCTTCATTTGGGAAAATGAAAGAGACCTTTTTTCTGCATTTTTAGTGCCTCACCAGTGTTCCCTAGAGTCTAAACCTTCTTATGCAGGCTGAGGAAAAGAAAGAAAAAAAGCATTTTTCTCAGTATTAAAAGCAAAGAAAAACCTGGGAATTCTCTGTATCAAGCTTTGTTTTTATACACTATGCATCCTGACACTTCTGAAGTGATTTCTGATTTTCGTATCTGATCACTATGAAGCTGAGGTGATCCTGACAAAGGCCCAGGTAAGTCAACAAAAAAAGAATGAAAATCAAAGTAATTCCTAAGAAGCAAAGAGCACTGACTCCTCATTAAAATGTTCAACAGGCATATCAAAAGTATTACAAGTGCTACCAAATCACATTATATAAACACGTATCTAACAATTAACAGGAGTGTTTTTGTGGATTCAGACTTTCATAAAAAAAGGAAAATATTAACATTACTATTTTAATGCATAGCTAAATTTCAGTAATTTCCAGTTAGAAGAAAACATACCATCATGAACAGAAGTGCTAAGGAAGAATGGACCAAACAGCACATGCTAATGGTCCTTGAATTTATGAAAAAACCCACCAAATGCAATCCTGACCACAGCATGCAGTTTGCCAACAACAGTTGGCAGTCAAATATCATAGATAAATGCAATGTCACACTCACTACTTCAGCTTTAGGATACACAGATTATTCAGAGTTTCATTCTGGAACATAATTTCATTTAGTATTTTTCCTAAGGAACCGTAAGAGCAGAGGAGGAGGAAAGCTAATACTAACATCCTGGCTTTTTATTCAGACACAGAATGCATCTGAGCCTCTGCCACCAGCAAAATAGGTGCTTCTTAAGCATTACATCATCTTATGGTACAGGAATCCATCACAAACTGGGATACACTTCATTTTTTTCATTCCCTCTTAAAACTACTTCAAGAAGTAATTAGAAAACATGCCAGTTTTGTGTTTCCTGATCTTATTAAGAGCATTTGAAGTAGATGAAAGTGATTATTAACACAACATTGCCATGTAACTTGAAGACTTACACATCAAGGAGCAGAGGGTACTTCTTTGATGAATCGAAATGGGGAGGCAATATCATTTGATACCACAGGTCTGAAAGGGAAAGAAGTTTGACTTAGGTCGGTTCTCCAGCAAAATAATTTGGCATGCAGTGCAATTCATGCAAGAGCACATCTGAGTCGCTCCCTAAAAAGTAATTTCATCTGAACTGTCCTAATATCTACAGGTAAATGTTCCTACCTAATCTAACGCTTATTATTATTTTTTTTAAAAATGTTTTACAGCTAGGCTATCAGAAAGTCTGGGGCTGGAGTTTCTACAATAACATAGGTGACTCACCATGCTGCCTTGTAACATTATTCTACATTCTAAGCTTACGCATAAAACTTTGTAAGTCTCTACACTAGTACATCTGACGCTAGCTCAGAAATGTTTCTCTACTCGAATTCCTCTCCCAGCACAAAGAAGAAACTTTAAATATTTTGAACCTGCCAGATAGGCTTTGCATGACAGTTTGTAAAGCATCCCAGAAACATATCCAAATAGCTATTATTTCTCAAGAAACATTGATTCCAGTTCCATCCATGTTACTCTTTCCACCCAAGCTGGCTGAGAGTTAGCTGAATATTTTAAATGCAAACCATGTAAGTTTTGCAAAATGATTGGCTTGGCTGCTCATGCATGAATTCTAAAAAAACCGATTCTGCAAAGGAAGCAATGGCGATGGACTGCACTGCAAGTAATAGCCAGCGTGCACGTCTTGCATATTCGTATCTGGACAAATTTCTGTAAAACATTAAACCACCAAAAAATTAACAACCTAAACCAAACACATGAGAATATTAATTTTACTTCTGTGTACTCTATAGTCACAGCAGCAGATTTCTTCTTTGATTACATACATGGATTAGTGAGTAGAACTTGAAGTAGGACTACATAACTGGATTTACTGCTCCTATTTGTGACACCAAAAAAAAGATTCCCCTTACCCAAAAGCTTTTACCCTGAAGAGATGATTAGTAAGAACAAATAGGAAATAAAAAAAAAAAAAGAAAGAATATACAACTGATAGCACGAAGAACATCTTTAAACCTCCATCTTGCCTGGAAGATTTCATCTTTAGCCCTAGTAAAAATGTGACAGAAAGACAGAAAACACAAAGATAAAGAGAGTTATAATATAAATAGGTAACAATGGAAGGAGGGAGGCATCAAAAAGAACAGTTAACAATGACTGACAAAACTAAGTATAGTTTGTAAAATATAATTCTATTAATTAATATTAATTCTTTTTATCAAGAGGAAGTTTGTCACAAAGATAAAAGCTAGTAGTAAAGGCTGCAGCAAGAACAGATTAGGCAGCAGGCCTCCCACTGCCTGTCTATCACAGCTGATTCCTCAGCCTAGAAGCATACCAAGAAAGCTGCTGTACCCAGATGTGCAAATTCTGAGGGGCACCATTAGCAAAGCATCAGTAGTTCCATTTTTTACCATTTCATTTTAGTTTGTATTCAAAGGTTTATGTAGTCTTTGAGCATGAGTGATTTTAGGAACATTTCTATTCAATCCAAATACTCCCCTACACAATGTCATCTAGTGGAAATGTAGCCTAAACAATTTTGTAAGCTTTTCCATTTAGTTTCTATACACATTTTTTGTTACTAACTAAACTTCTCTGCTTGCCAACCTGCTAACACAAACCAAAGGGACTTGTACCTGTAAAGTAAGAGTTAACTGAATGTATAATTTAATTTAAATTCAACTATGCTTATGAGCTTTGTGCCCCACCCCTACTCCTGTAATTTACTTAATGTGGTGCGAGGGGACTTCTGTATTTCAGGTAAGTATCAAGGAAAAAAAGGAGTTGAGCCACTTCTTTATGACAACATCAAGGTATCACAGGAGGACAAAAGCGTATTTTAGTTAAGAATATTTTGGGATTTCTGGAAAAATAAAACAAACATCCCAGAATGTCTGGAGATATCAAAAAAAAAAAGTCCCAAATTTATCTTGCTTTAAGTTCTGAATAACTGCAGTAATCCCCACTACACCCACCTCTTCTGTAATTGTTTTCATCAGGAGACCTTGAAGCACTTGGTGAAAGGGAGAAAGAAACGCATACGTTTTTGAACTTACTGTATCCACCTATAAGAATGGAGCCAAATTTTTTTGAAGGTATCTGAATATCTTCCAACAAACTTTCCAGTTCAGTGTTGTTTTCCAAGTATCTGAGGACTAGATAACAGTTAGTAAAAGATAAATACATTACTTTCAAATGCATAGCTCTTTAATTGTGAACAACTTTAAAAATTCAATCTGAGATGATGGCAGCCTACACTGCAGTTTTAGCTTACTGCAGTTTTTGTTTTTCCTCTCAGATTCAATGTTTACAATATAGTTTTCCTTCAGTAATTTAGTAACCAGAAAGCTGGTTTCCCTGTTTTTCATGTAAGTGCAGTTTCAGAAAAACTGAACAATTATCCAGTAAATAAGTCATACATTACTCACTGTTTTCTAGCACAATGTAAAATATTATTAAATAAACTATGACTAAATGTATGCCAAGCTATGTAATCTATTCTTCTGGTTAACTATACTAATCACCTGAAATTAAATTTACCCTTTATAACTGACATTTTAATTACTATACTAAGCAATTTACAGTGCAATTTTCTGAGTCAACACAAATTATATTTTAAGACAATCCCATACCTTGATCATTACTGCTTCTGTGCAGAGTAGATACAGGCAGGCCAGGACCTGTTAACAGAGCACGAAACCTTCATGTTTGCATGATGTCTCAAAATACAGCCCTCAAAGTAACTGGAAGTGGGTGACTCATAAAAGCTCAGAATTCGTTTCCCTCCAGTCTGCACAAGCTGGATTTTTAGCTGGGCCCAAACTCAAGTCACAGGATCCTGTAAAATATGCACACTGTCTCGCAGGCGAACCACATGGCTGTGAAGAATTCAACTTCCACTCTTTAGCAAAGTCTACCCATTGGCTGTGGACCACAGTTTGGAAATCAGCAAGCCTTGTCACGGAGACCACAGCAGCCTTCTTCAACCAACCCATTGTTACAACTTGGCAGAACAATTCCCTCCCTGCTGTCTCTCTGCCCTTCTAGCCCATAGGTCAAGGAAGACCTTGGCATCCTAAAAAAGAACATACAATTCAATTTAAGGGAAATTTCAAAGAAGATTTTATTTTTCCCATCCTTTGATTAATTTTTCCCTTGTAGTATCTAGTACAAGCACTTAAAGGTCAGAGACAGACTACAGTCCCACTACTTTAACTTATGATTATGTTCACTGGATTTTTATGAACAGGACAGTCTATCTCAATTTATTGCCATGCATAAAGCACTTCTCTTTACCCAGTCTGTTGCTCGCCTTGTTCCCTGAGCCTTCAAATTCCTTCTACAGAGACGAGCTCCCCATGCAGCTCTTGAGGAGCTACACAGAGAACAGGAGTCTTTTGCACCTATTTCAGGACCACTGACAAAATTTGATAGATCTATCCCTGTAATTTTTGACAAGGTGCTTTTGAAACTAGGAAGGAGTATGTTTTTCTGCTGCCAATGCATTTATCCAACAATACCAACACATATCATTGTTCCACAGTACATATCAAGATCTTGATGAAGTGAACTTCCCCACCCAACTAATCAGTGAGTCATGTTTATGTCAGCTAATTCAAGATATACTCACCACGACAATCTAGTTGATAGTACTGTGCATCTTTGCTGAAGGACACAGAATAATACTGGCACCTTTCTCGATTCAGATCACAGCTAACACATTTAGTAGAGTTTGAACTGCTTTCCAAGAGCACTCTGCAAAACAGACGAGCTTCATTTCAGGGATGAAGTTGGTTTTTTTTGGGGTTTTTTAAAGCTATGCTAAACTAAGGTATGATTTTAAAATAAAATGACCAAATGAAGTATGTTAAAATTCAGGAGTAAAGTTCTTACTGATTTAAAGATTAGAGAAAATAGACTTTAATTTTTTAAGTTCAATTAATACTGGAATTATAGTTATAGCAAAAAAAGCATAAGATATTTTCTTTAGGGGTTTGTTGCTAATTCTTTTCACAATTGTCCTTACATTAACTAAATTTATAGGAAAATATTGTAGTTATTTTTCCAGTTTATACTCCTACACTATTTTTCATTAAATATCCTATAAATGATCCCACATCAGATTGTGAACATCCTAATCTTTCATTTTGCAATGCTTTTTCTTAAAGTTTCTTTTTCATTAACAAATATTTTACTCGTACTGCAGAAAGAAAGTCTTACTTATAAAGATTTCTTCCTCCTGGCATTCCATTTTCATTACTAATGTAGTACCTATAAAAGCAAAACATACTGGTTTTGATAAAATATTTACAGTACATTACAATATTTAAAGGTTTATCTTACAAATTTAGATCAGATTTTCAATGAATTAAATGACACCTTCTCCCTGTTCTTCCTCCCTGCTTGCTTAGACCCTTGTTACAAGCCCTTCTGATAGGAATCAATAGCTTAATTACAATACTTACAAAAAGTTACTGGTTACAGCTGCTATGCTGATTACTTCCCATTTTCCTGCAGTAATAGGCACTGGAGCCTGGAGAGGTGGGGAAGGCAAGGCAGAAAGTAGAACATGAAGCTCCCCAATCAGCAGGGGAAACACAGGTCAGCAGTGACGGTCCTACAATTTATTACCTACCTGTGAGCCATTTATGTAATGGATGTGCTTGTAACCTACTGTATTGCTGAAGACCCTGTAGTAGGTAACGTTGTCGGGTGCAAAGTGAGGGACAGATGGCTGAAACTTGAACAAAAGAGAGACGGCTATTAAAGCAAACAACAAAACTCCAGAATGATAAATTTAGTTTTGATATTGCTAAACAGGAGTTTCAATACTTAAAACAACGCATCACTGAATGTATTGGGATTTTTTTTTTTTTTTTGCCTACTTAACAGGTAGAACCTGGAGCCACTACCCTAAAAATAAACACACTTAAAATATTTTCTTGCTCCCTTCAATAGCAGAATTTCCTGAGTATTAGTCCTGGTAATGACTGAAGTCCCCTCCTACCTTCCTTGAATTTGAAATCCTACAGTTGTTCCTAGTTTCCTTCCATTTTAGGACACAGTATGTGCATGTATAAAGTCACTGTTTTATTCTGTCCAACGACAACATGCAGCTGTAACCTATAGCGATGTCAACACTGCAAATACGTTTTCCTTAAACTTCCCATTTTAAAATGGGCTTGCGAACAAATTCTTTGAAATTTTTCTATTTTTTTTCTTTTTAGCCTGACAATGAAAAATAACCCCCTTATTTAAAGAACACAAGCTGCTTTCCAAGAGGAAATTTTGCTACTAAGTAGAAAAAACCCCTAACTGATTACAGAATGCCAGAGAACCCAAACTGGAATGATATTTTCATGAAAGAACTATCCACTTATCAATTGGGAGTGACAGAAATGAATGGATTCCTTCTACTGACTGTCATTTGGATGTGCTCCATATGGTAAAGAGAAAAACAAGAGGAATGAAATTGAGCCGAATGAAATCCAAGTTACTTCTGTGATAAATGTCCAAACCAGCTAAATTTTAATTAAGCAACTGACACAATGCAATTACCTCCGAGACAGTATACCCATTTTTTTAAACAGAGGTTGAAATAGAAAGATGAAGTGACTTGCCTCTGGTCACTCAATGTAAGCAATGACAACTTGTGTCTTCCTAACCCATGTGATCCAGATCATCTCTCCTTCATCCCTAGCAATATTTTTTGCAAAAAATAACCTGGCAAATATTTTGCTAGCTTCTCCCTTACCACAGTCTTGCTTTTTCAAAGTGTGACTTTCCTTCAACTCAACTGGCAAGCTTTAACTTAACTCATGACCTGGAAGCCTTATGCAGTAACACAGGCTGTTCTGAGCATTCTTAGATTAAGCATAAATTCATCTCTACTTTGGAAAGGGGGGGGGGGGGGGGGGAATTAAAGAAAGAGAGTGTAAAAGAAAAAAACCACTATATATATATATATACACACACAAAGATAGATCTACATATCTATATTTTACACACCTATTTTACTTAAGTTTGTATGTACACTTATATGAATTGTATACATATGTATGTGTGCATATATATATATATAGACACACACACACACACCCTCCCCCCCTTATATATATGTAAATCTCCCTTGTCAAATGTCATTTTAGGTAACAATAAAAGAATAAATATACCTTTCCTATCCCCTCTTTAATCCTACTTTCCACTCCCTTCTGAAATCCAAGAATCATATAGTGAGATTATCTTTTTCTTCCAACAGCTCCTAAGATGTGGGTTGTCTCTTTAAAAGAAACAAAAAACCAACAACCTAGTTTAATGGCACAGACTTGCATTTTGCCCTCTCATTTTGCACAACTGTTTACAAAGTCTGCAGCTTGATCATCACATTGTCTAATTGTGAAGCCTTTGCTGCAGAGAAGCAAAATGTGTCAGCGTTAAGGCCTTCCTTTCCATATCAAATTTGACAGCAGGTGGGTTGATCTCTCATCTTCATACTGTGGATGATTTCATCCCTGCTGTTGCCTCCCTCTTTGCATTTCTTTAAACTTTCATTTTTGACTTCAAAAGTGAATTAGTGACTAAAGCATAATCAGTGTGTGGAAAATGCGGGAGTGGAAAGTGTACTCTGTGTTCTCATCAAAAACTCTGAAACTCATTTCTCCCTCCAAGTCTGAACTTTTGCATCTCTGCTTCACTTCCCCCAGATCTTCTGTGTAGTTCATTAGGTGCCTACTCTCTACCATGTACAAAAGGACTGAGAGGCAGCTTTGAAAGAATCATCCAGACAGTAGCGACTGGTTTAGCAGAAGTTTGGGAAGATTTTAATCTGTCCAGTTATTTGCATCTTGTCCCCCATTCTATTAAATGGGTATTTCAGGTGGGGGCCAATAAATAAAAAGCCCCAAGGAGAACGTAGAATGGTTTGTTGCATCCTGAAATGCTAGAAATTACTTTTGTCCTCTATGCCCTTCCTCCAATAGAATTCAAAGGTTATAGGATAAACTTCTTCATACATTTTATCCCCTAGATCATTCTAGAGGTGGCGAGAAGACTGGAGCGCTGCCAAACCAGCATAGCTGACAACTCCCCCAGAACAGAGGGAATTCTGATTCTGCCTCCTTCACTCCCCTACCTACTGCTACCAAAATGGTAGCTCAGAATTAAAAAGGAGTCTGGAAGGAGCACTCTGCTTTTTGGCAAGCTGAACATGATGCACGGGTCATAGAGGACACAGTTACAGCTCCAGCCCATGCTGCACTGTCAGCCCAGCCTGGGAGTTCAGAAACTCTGCACCCACAAAAGCTAAAAACCGGGAGCAGTGTTGTAAAGGAAAAAATGGTCTCGAATGGAGCTGCTACATGTAAAATGCAACAAGTGAATGGATGAGACCTACACACAAAAGGCACTGCAACTGGCGAGGCTCACGTGAAATTTTCTTAATTATCAGTGTTATTTAGCATGTAACTGTTTTAGAAATTGAACACTTACTCTGCCAATCCAGCCAGTTGTACTTTCTTCTGTATGCTGTTTTTCCTAAAAAAAAAAAAAAACAAAAAAAACAAACAATCCCTGATGTTTATTTTACATCAGGCTATGTTTCTACAATTATAAACATATGGGGATATTCTGCTCCTTTCTAGTTTCATCTATCAACCGTTGTGACTCTCTCACCTCCTTTTTCTTACCTGTGGACACAACCAATTTCCAGTAGCACTTTCAAAGTCACAGACTGTGAGGACCGAAAAATTCTGAATTCTTCTGAGCCACTGCAGACAAATCCTTTCATCCGTCACCCATGTTACAACACTCAAATAATGATCCCTGAAAACACCAATAGAATAGCATTCAGCAATTTACTGAATGAAACTCATCTGGCTATTTTCACTTCTATCGACTCTTCCACAATAAACAATGATGCAAACTTAATTGAGCCATTTTCTTATAAATTGTTTTTGTCACTAGTAGATGTTTTGGTTATTTTCATTCACACAATAAAGAAATAGAAGTTTTGTACATAACCGCTTTCAGAAAGACTGAAATTAAATTCTAACAGCCAGATCACTATCATCTAATGCATAAAATAGCTACTCCAGACTGTTCACAAATCTTGTACTGTGTGCATCTAGAGGAAATTCTTCTGAATATTGAGTTGTACAAGCCCTAGACTTTGGAATTTTATCTTTAGCTGCACGAAGCTGGTTGCTTGTAAGCACTTTGAGTGATACGTATCTTTGTTCACTTTAATACTTATTTCCATGATTTAGAATGGAGGGAGAGATCATACCAAGAACAGCTATTACTATTTGAATATTTTAATTTCATCTTTAGAATACCAACTAGTTGACATGAAGTACTGGAGTATCAAAAAAACCCACCCCAAAACCCAAAAAAACCCTGTAATTTTCATGAATATTCCTATATATTAATTTTAAAAAGGCACCACATAAAATTTAGTGGTTTTGTTTACCGTTATGATCTGTTAGATGTACTCATCTTTTCTTATTTTAGATCTCTCCTATCTCCTAGAAGACTTATGAACTAAAAATAAAACAAACCTCCCCTCCAAGGCAAGTATACATTTTTAACTGGAATTTGCACATTTGACTTAGTTCCAAGTTCATGTTCTCTTCCCCCCCCCAAAGTCAGTTAACAAAAATGTGTGGGAGGTTTTGTGATGGAGTGAGTATATTCATGATCACTGGGGGGTGGGGAAGTGGAGAAAAAACAAAAAGGAAAATACTACAATTAGAGTGGATGGATTAAAAATATATGCCAACTGGTTGCTGACCACTTTCAGGTTTATTTCTAAACTGCAGATTAGAAATCACGTTTGAAAAGGGTCTATTTTTGCATTTATATTTGACTGGGAAGTTAGTAGGTCATTTAATTGTTATTGTCACTGCTTCAAAAGTGTATTTTAGACCAAAAATACTGTAAAAGCATTCTGCAGGAGCTTGTTTGATGGAAAAAAAAAAAACAACCCCCTAAAAAAACCCTAACCAAAATTCAACAAACCCAAACCTTGTGTTCCTCATGTATCTGTAACACCCAGTTCCCCTTTCTTTAAAAGGGGAATTAGCCCCCCAGTTTTTGTTCCCTCAAAGTAAGAGAAGTTAATTCTGGAGACTATAAATCATCTATCAGACAAGTTGCACAGTCAAGGTAAAACCCCCCCAACAAAATTTCTATTTATTATAGTATTATTATAACATAGTAAATATTTTCAGGTTATTATAGAGACTTGGAGGCCACTTTCAGTTTTCAACAGCCCATCAAATGTTAACTAAGCTAAAATTAAGTATAGCATACAGTAGTTCTGCATTGCCCTTACTCATTTGCTGCTGAGAAAGGATATTCCTGCAATAATTGTCTGGAGCTCTCTAATCAGAGGACTTATTTTTAGGACAGATCACTTCATACCAGAAGCATCCACTGCCCTCATCCTCCTATTAGCCAACAGGAGTCCCCTGTACCCATGATGCTAAAAGTGGTGTCTATACACTGCATGGATTTCATGCTGGTCATTTGTGCAAAAACTATCAGGTTTTATTTACCATGATGTGTGGCACTGCCATTCCAGATTCTGGCAGCTTTTCTTGACAAAACTTCTCTGAAACAGAAGTATGCTGTGCCCCCTTCAAATGTGGAGGTGCAACTGCTGTGGATACAAGCTCTGGATAGCGCTGCAACAGGCAACCATTTGCTGGGGCATTGCCCACCCAGGCAGGTCAGGTATGCCACCAATTCAAACTTAGTTTTACTCAGAATCTGACTCCAAGAGAGTAAAAATAGAATTTTCTATCACAAAAAAGTAACCTTTCCTGCCAAATAGTGGTATAAATATACATGCCATGCAAATATCCATTACTTTGCACTTCCAGGAGCAAACCTACCCGACAGCAACATTGCACATCACTTGCTTTTTCCTACTTATGTACTTTTGCTCTTGCAAAATTCCTCAAGAATTGTTCTGGCCACCTCAATGTTTGCAGGACACATGTGAGGCTTAACCATTACCTGGAGCAGCCGTTGTGAGAAAGATGAAATTTCATTCCCTGCACTCATCATTCAAGACTGGTTCACACTGTTACATTAATTTAAATATGGATTAACTCCATATAAATCTCAGGGCTATATATTAGCCAAATGGATACAAGGCTGGAAGGGAGATGATGGTTACTCTCCCCAGGTCACACGGCAGCATTGTTCAGCTTTCATTAGGTATGAACAAAACATAAAATATGACTCTAAGACAGCAAGAATCTAGACCAGAATTGAGCAAAACATATAGGGCTTTTACTTCTGGGGCACTGAAATTCTGAAGAAAACCAGCATACAACAGAAACATAACACCTTGCTATTGCAGTGTTACTGTACAGAAAGGATAAAAAATAACATTAATAAAATTTTGCTTAATGCAGAGATGTTAGTTACACCGTGGTGAGGACTGAAATGGAATAGCACTGAGATTCCAGTTACAATTTTTTGGCCACTATGTTCAAAATGCTGGTTTTACGCACTAGCTAACAGACCTCTCTTGTTTTTCACTGAAGTTTATCGGTGTAACCTATGCTTCCATAACTGTGTTTATAAGTGCAAAGCGCTAAAAAATTTCTACAATGCTGTTAAAAAGAAACAACAAAATCCAGGATCTGGGATACCAAATTCTGTGTGCATGCATTTTAAATCAACTTAGCTGCTCTTTACAAAATACATTTATATCATGTTGTGCATTTCCAGTGGCATTTTGAGAAATACAATTTTCCATTTACTGTGAGAGGTGCTGGTTTTCACCATGTTTCCAAAGAAAACAAACATTTTGAGTAGAAGTTTGAAGATCAGTCATGATACCTTGCCTTAGCAAGGAGTCTGCTTCCAACGAAATCAAATCTCCACTTGCCATTAAGGTTTTGTTTTGTCGTCCCCCCCCGGTGAACTGGAATACATATATTATAATTTGATTATACCAAAACTTGCTCATATTAAAGTTGTACTGTGAAATGACTTCACCATAGTTAGACTCCACTGAATGTGATGAGCCAAGAACTTGTCAAATTCTGAATATAACATACATGGAATATGCCATCTATATATAATCACTAGGAGTATAATCTCTGAGCAGATTTTCGCTGGTAAATCTTGTTGCTATCGGAGCCCCAGGACTGGGAAAAACTGCCATATAAACTGAATACAAGGTGGTCACACATCAAAGCTCCTCCTCTCCCACCAGAAGAAACAAGCAAACATTGAACCAAAATTTCTTACCCTGATATTATTTCCGCAGGTGGAGAAATTTCAGCAGGGTGGAAAGCAGGAAGCGATCTGGTATCCACAATAAAGAACTGCACAGTTGGATTTTTAGCTCCTGCCTAAAAATAAAATTTTTCATTGTACTTTTGAAGAGAGAATATTCTTTGTGAAATAAGTGTATGAAATGATAGCCAAAGAAATTACTAGAGTGAGGTAAAACCAGCCAACTTCAAACATTTGAAAAGCCAAGTTCCTAATGCAGCTCTTAAGATCAGTACATAAATTATCCTTTGTGGGTTTTTTTATATGGAAGTGTTAGTTATGCATCTCTAGATAAGAAAGACTACTACATTTAGAAACACTGGTAACTACATAGGGCTTGCTGTACCCAAAGCAGTTTTGGGCAATATTTCATCCCACATGCCACACACAGTACCTGATGGTGAATCAAATCCACTGCTAACAGATAAAAAAATTCTTCTTCATGGAAACCTTACACTAAGTGTTCACATAATAAATAGCTGCCTATATCACAATCAAAGCTGTGACTGCAGCACACATCCCATTATTTTTAACGTAGTATTACTGACAGTAAAGTAACTGTGTCAAGAAGGGATTCTCTAGAATTTAACCAGTCAAGTCCTCACCATAACGGTTAAATAGCTGTAGTTGACCCCCCTACAGAAGTCAAACAATATTCCAAACACAAGGGGTTTTATAACAATCAAAGGTGCAATTTAAATTGGCAGCTCATTCCACACCTATGTCTGTACAGAGGCAGCATGCTCAGAGCAGAGCGCCTGCAGTGGTCCACAAGCCCAGTGCCTCACTGTGAGCAACGGTGACCTCTCTGGGGGAGGCTCCAAGGGGACAGGTGAAGGTCATGTGTTCCTTAAGTTTTGGGGAAGTCAGGAAGTGACTGACCATGGCTGCTGCACAGAAAGCTGACCCTGAGCACAAAGAGGACCAGAGGACAGCTTTTTACAAACAGCTGAAACAGCTGAGTGATCAGTCAACTGTATCAGCTGTTCTGCCCCAGTTAATCAAAAGAATAAGACTATCTTCCTGTGCTGGCCAGACCGGCATATGGGAGCATATACAGGTGCCTAAGACTATCTTCCTGTGCTGGCCAGACCAGCATATGGGAGCATATACAGGTGCCTCAGCACAATACAGACTATAAATACCAAACAATGAACAAAAGGAACTGAAAAAAGTGATGGGCTTGAAATGGTTTTAACCCATGTAACTCCTTCCCAGCAAGAGGAACTCCCAGCACTGCAGCAGCGAGCGTGTTATGGAGACCCCCAATGAGAACTGTGTTTATGTCACGATTCAGCAGTATAGTGCAGTTGTTGTACTTTGTACTTGTATTGTGTCTTAAGTGCAATGATGCATCTACTAAATCAAAATCCCATATAACTTCAAGGAACTTCATACAGGTAAATCTTGTATTAAACATGAAACCCTCCACTTATGAAGCACAAGAAGCTGTCTCGAGCACATTGGACTCTCTCACACCATTTAGTCCAGCGCCAACTGTGCCATGAGCCGTGGGCACAAAATCAGGTGGAGAGGAAGGGAGAGGGAAGGAGCTGCACACACTAAAGGCTTCCCTCTAACAGCTAAGACTGAAAGAGCTCTATGCTTAAACAAAGAAACACCATCAGCGGATTTCTCTGCTTCACCCCAATATAGGAAGCATCCTACAACTAAAAACGCTACATTGAAGCTGAGAAGTTTCCACTAGCAATACCATGCACAACCCCAACACCACGTACATCTGTCAAATGCTTTGTACCAATTACAACTTCCTGAGACTTTTTTTTCTCTCTCAACATCTACTTGCTACCTCAAAATTGTCTGGTGAAACAACAAAACCTTAAATCATATTTTTTTTTCTTTTTTGCTTTCCCCTGGAGATAATAAAATACTTTAACATTGCCAGATGCTGTTGACTTCAGAAAGAGTAATCACAGCAAGCTGTTGAGGAGAGACAGACAATATTTTCATTAGCAGAAACTGATTAAATGAGACTACTCTCTTAATGAAACTGCAGAACAACCATGTTTAATAAATAACACAGACCTTGGGATACGGGATTCTAATGGTCTTTGGATACTGCAAGGTGTCCTCAGAATAAAAGGAATACTCTATAACAGGAACTTCGGAATCATTAAACGCTGCATATGCCACAAAATTGCCATTTGGAGACCACCACAGAGCAGAATGGGTGCCAAACATTTCCTCTGAAAGAGATGCAAATGCATTTAAGTTATAATTGATAAGTTGGCTCTTGTCCTAGGTACTGTTCTCATCAGTTTTTAACAGAATTTTTTTAATTGAAGCTCAGGTACCAAAGTGAAGACTTTGACAGCATTAGATCAATGCTTACAGGTCTATCATATTAAGTGAATTCACAAGCTGATTTACAGTGATGTACTGCAAGTTAGATGAACTCATTTCTACTCTCAGATCCTCACACTAGCTAGGTATTAAGCTCAGATAAGGATGCCTGCTTCTGTTAAAACTCAGACTAAATTATTTTGATTATTAGATTATTTTGAACTTCTCAATGATAAGAACTTTTATGAACTTTATTTTTTCAATTATAAAAATAAATTAAAATAATTACAATAAACAAAGTTTTATGCAAAGTAAAATATGCTTGACATAGTTACCTTCATAAACCCAGTCCGGTATGCCATTGAAAATTTTATTTTCTTCTCCATTTTGAGTGATTTGCACAGAATCTGCTGTTGGTGAAGGTTTTATATAAACATTATTATTCCAAACATATGCCTGCAAAACATGATTGTGTTTACAATTACTATTAGAGTAAATCCTACTTCCTTCCTTTGCTTCATCTACTGGGAAATCTACAAGAGATGACAAAGATTGTCTGAAAGCTGTGTTTCACTAAACATCACTGACGCATAACAATCTTGAATTACTAATACAAATCATGTGTAGCAACCTAACTTCAAGCCTAGGAGCAAAAAACAATCAACTATGATGAATGACACGATTACCACATCAAGTTTTGAAAGGTTTTTTTGCTACTCCTTTTCTGCTGAGGTACAAGCTTATTTTCCTTCATTAGGAGTTGTTTTTCACTCATTTGTCTTTCAAAGAAAACTATCAGTACTTTGGTAAAACTTTGCAAAGATGGTGCATTTCTTCACTATTACTTTAGAATTCTAGTTTTTGGCACCTGCCTGCCTCTCTCATCACCCCGATTTCCTCCTCTCCAACAACTGCAGAGTTTTGTTCCAGAGCTTCGCCCCGAGATAGAAAAAGCTCTTTTCAACAACCTTGGCTTATGTGGTTGGGCTCTATA
Organism: Lathamus discolor; assembly: GCF_037157495.1. NCBI lineage: Eukaryota > Metazoa > Chordata > Aves > Psittaciformes > Psittacidae > Lathamus > Lathamus discolor. The sequence continues at coordinate 92,066,358 of NC_088886.1, read as the reverse complement.
ATTCTCTCTTTTAGTCAGATCCAATGCTCACCATAACCCTGCAAACACAGTGGCTGTCACCATCACCATGAACTGGGATGGAGAGGAGGAAAATAAAAAGCACAGTGGGAAAGAGTTCAAGAGAGATTTTGATCTTCTAATCCCTGTTACATGCATCCATCAAGTAAAACTTCATTGATTGTGATGTCATTAAGAGATAAAAATCACAGCGGATGAGTAAGACAATTGTAATGTTGCTCCTCTGAAACAGATGAGCTACTGTCTGCAATTGTAAAAACACAAAGTTACTGGGCATTTGTGCATTTCATGACTACTGGGGCCACTACTAATTTCAGGAATGCATTTTCACTGAAGAATGAAACAAAAAACACAGAGGGATTTTGGAGTCTTTCCAGCAACAGCAGTCAATTTGGGAACTAGTTCAGCTACTTTATCCAGCAGTAGGAAACTCCCAAAACCCCAAAGGTACAGACAATGTGAGCTTCCACGTGAGTGTACAAAAATGGCTGTTTGTATATGTTCCACTTATCTTTACTAACCAGTTTGTGACCAACAGGTGACCAGGATATATATTGCGTATCATTAGGTAGTAGTCCATCATCTAAGATTGAACTGGAAAAATAAAACCAAAATGCAGCAAAGAGAAATCAGTGAAATGTCATTTCATTGGAAAATATTGGTAAAACTATGTCTTGTGCAAAAATTACTGACCTGCTATTGAAATCATAGATGTGATATGAAGCCGTATAGGAATGCCTCCACAACTGCAAAGAAAAAAATAAAAATTAGTATTAAGAAAATCGATTTCACCAGATTCACATCCCTTACAGTTTGAATTACCTCTGAAACTCTCCTTATGCTTTTGCTGAAGTCAGACAGACCACAACGAATGTAAAATGGTAACAAATCCCTGCAAGGTTTAAGAAGAGACTAAATAATTGCCACCCCCCTGGGGTCATCACTTAAATACTATGACAGAGGCCACTGACTAAGAGATAGAGAGGCCAGAGATGCTGCAGATTTTTAGAAATCCTTGCAGCTACATGGCAGACTATTGTAGCTATGCACAGTTAATCCTCCTCCTTCTGCCTTACGGGTGCACTCGCTGTTTTCATTTCTCATTTTCCATGCTGTTTTATTTAACTTGGCAACTTATTACTCAGTAGTCCTCACAAGTCCCAGCAATATTTCTGTAGCAGTTTCTCCAGTTCAGGAGTGACCTAATCCCATTCATATTGCCACAGAAATAAACCCTTTCTTTCAAAAACCTGCCTTTCAAAGTCCTAACACTCTGTAGGCACTTACAGAGAAAAGATGATGATGATACTGCAGATGTTTAAATGTGCTCACTATGTGGGGCTGAAGAGATTTGATTTAGCCCATGGTGTTGACATGTTACAATAATGCTACCCTTCTATGATTGTTCTGGAAGATTTGTATGGAGATATAAACCAATAACTTAGTACTACACAACCAGATGGCTATTACATAAGAAGTGTCTACATCCTCATGATTCATTTTGTTACTGTTTTCTTGCAGTAAAGATTAATAACTTTCATTCACACTATTATATAAAAGGTTAAAAGATTTTGCTTCAGCATTAAAATAAAATTAACTCTTATGACTGCAACAGATAAAATCCTATAAAGCAATAAATCACGAGTCGTGGGAATGGCTACGGTAGCTGGAAATATACAAAACATTTTGTGGCCACTAATGACACAATGAAAAGCCAGACATTATTAATAATTCGGAAAGACAAAAGGTAACTGGCTTAATATTACCTAACAAGGAAGCTAAAACTGAAAAAGTGATGGCTGAGTCCATGGATTCTGGCTGGCATAGTGAGAGAGACATTCCTGGACTGCAAAGCTAGAACATGTAGACAGAGCTCAGTGGCACAATGCTTGAGTATTTGTACACTGCGTTAAGTCAGCACTGAACTTTTTGCAAACAAAACAGGCAGATGTCTATTAAAAAAAAAGAAAACAAAGTTACTGGCTTCTCAGTGCACACACTGTAATGTCTCCATTAATTTTCTGTAACTGTCCTCATGTGGCATGAAGAACTAGGTTTTCATGCCACCTGGCATAAATGTAAGTTGACCTTTGTTGAACGGTTAACCACCATGTCTGGATGAGGCATTATGCTGGGCGTTTTTTATGCGCTCGCTGACAGTAGCCATCAAGGGTACCAAAGTCCATTCCAAGCATAAGAGGACAGTCTTCTCTTGTAAGCACATGCTACTTTTCATTCACGTCAGTTTTAAGTTCTTATGTCCTAACATCACAGCATAATAAGCGTATATATATAGCATATATGTACAACCATGGGTCTACAGTCATATTTAATCATCACTTCTCCTCACTTACAGAACTCCTTGGACAGTGATGCCCAGATGAATTACCCAGCCTCACTCTCCTTGTGATCTCTCTCCATCCACTTTTTACCCAGCTTATCTTCTTCAGTAGCCATAACTCTTCTGCCAAGCTCACAGATAATACCAGTCTCTCTTCCCTCCTTCTGCCTGCTCAACTTCACTGTTCCTCTGCAGACATTCATCTCATTCATCCATCCCCTGTATTTCCCTTGTATTCTTTCAAGCCTCTCAGTTGCTCCCAAACCTTTATTTCCCAGTTTTATCCTCATACCTTTGTAGAGCTGTATTGCAGAAGAGCAAACTTTTGGTCAGGTGACAATATAACTGTGGTTGCCTTGTATTTATCCTGTCAACAAAGGGCAAAAGGAACACATTAAGCATTGATCCCAAAGAAACGCACAGAGCAAAATATTAAACTCAATACCTTTCCCAATGTCTGCATACGTATTATATATAAGTCAACGTACTAATGTTGTATTCGCCAAGATTACTGAAGATGTTCCGGTGTCAGCATTGATAAGCAGGATGTCCCCATTAGATGCTTTGTGAAGATACTGATTGCCTAGAAGAACAAGGAAGTTGCTAATAAACAGTACGTAAAATGCTGATGAGTTATTTTCCTTGAAATTTTTTAGTGGGAAATAAAATTAAAAAAATCTGGTCAATGTTGTGTTTCCCACTTTTATAATGAAAGGATGCTTCTAGTACAAGAATGTTCAGAGTGTAGTCCTGGGACTCACAGCCACTGCTTACTGGCACCTCTTTTCCTTGGAGCACTAAGCATATTCAAAAAGAAAAGCACCCTGTATCCTTCTGTTGCCTGATAGCCTGATGCACAGGAAGCTGACATACTTCAGAAGATAACATGTTTCCACAAAAACACATAGATGTAAGTATGCTCTTTTACTAGTAGGAGAACATAGCTTGACATGAACACAAACGTCTAAGGGAAAAAAAAAAAAAATCAATAAAAAAAAAAAACCACAAACCTTTGAGATATGCGCCATTCTGTAACAGCAACATTAAATACCATGTCTTATCTTTTCAGGATACGGTAGTCACCTCAGCATGAAGATATATGTTTACTGAAGGTAGTGCATTTCCTAGATATTTATGCTCTATGTAGAAATGAGTTACCTGAAATCCACTGCAAATCATACGTTCTGTAGTTATAGTCATTGTTCAAATAATTATGCAGAGTGTAGGTTCTTCGTGAATCAGGCTCAGTGGTACTTTCTGAAAGAAAGAGACAGAAGAAATTTCAGTGTCACTGCAACTTGTTCTACCCCAGCTTCTCAACCTGACTACTAAAATAAGTGGGTTTTTGTTGCTGGTTATTGACGTGTTCTAGCCAACTAGTTCTAAAGTACTAGCAGTGAGAAGGTACTAAGGCTTTACTACAACATAAATTCAGCAAGCATAAAAATAAAGAACTATCAGTGAGATCCCTCAACAAACTCTTGTGAAAATGAAAATACTTTTTTGACAGTGACAAAAATAAACAGATGACCTCTGGCCCTCGTATCTCAGGAAACACATACTTGTACACCTCAAAAACTGAAAAGAGGTGATCTTAGTGTCTTTCCCTTCTACGCTCACACTGAGAACTTTGCTACAGAGCCCTGACTGCTAATATTTGCATTAGACATCAACTGCAAGGCGAGTCATGCAAAGCAGAGATGTACATGCTCACGTTGGAGTGGTAGATGGGCAAGGTTGTCCAGGTGAATGAAATGGGTCATCCACATGAGTACATGTACAGACCTCAAAAGACACCCTAAAACTAAAGCAGCTGATGTATTTTATCACATATTCTGTAATACTGCTGTTCCTGCTCATGAACCTTTCAGCTGTGAATCATCTGCTTATCATTAAATTCAAATTTCAGAAATGCCTCAAGTAAAAAAATCTGAGGAGCATTAAAATATTCAGGGAAGATCTAATTTAAAAAATAAAAATGAAAAAAAAATTAAAGCACAAACTCACAAACTCCTACTGATAAGCTTATGATGAAATAACTAGTTAAATATATACCCCTCTCCATGTTCTTCACCAAGGTATCTTAATGTTTACTGAAACATTACTATTTTGACTGCAAAATTAAAGCCAAGTTAACTGGGTTACTATGAAAAGTGTAAGTGAAACTTTGAACCCAGTTAATGAGTTTGGTAATCGGCTCCAGCACACTGCAGTCAACTTCTATGAAAAATATTTCTTTCTTACTAGCTGCAGTGCACAAGCTATTCTTTCCAAAGTATAATAATAGGTTTTTGAGTCTTTGCGATTTTTTTTCCTCTGAAAACAAAGAGTACAATTTTTAAATTCAGGTGTGCAGTTCTCTCCCTATATCTCCCCTGACCTTTTTTAAATGGAAACCTAAAAACTGCACAGTGCAGAAGGGAAGCAATTATTATTTCAACCAGCTAAACCATTCCTTTTTTGTTACTACCAGTATAAACCAAAAGACTTAGGGCAAAAACAATTGATAAAAAAAACACTCAAGTATAGATGTGGTGAGTGATCAACCAAGATAATAACCTGCCCCTATCAGTTCTAAGAGCCCCAGTCTTTCAGATACTTTTAAACAGATAATCTCTTCTTTCATTACAATAAGAAAAAAACCTGCTGCAAAGTCCTGGGGGATGCACACACAGAAAAGCATCTTACAGTAACGTTTACAGGTTCTTTCTCTGCAGGTTAAGTACATGTGACATCTGGAACACAGCAGGAAGATACTTATATTAGCTTTTGCAGTTCTACTCTTACTTCCAATTAGTAAGCACATTGTACAGTACAGACTGCACAGCCATTGCTCCAATAGAAGAGCCATAATAAACAATTATTTTAGTCTAAGGTGCTCCGCAAAGGTTTAAAGAATTGCTTGCTCAATTTGATCTGAAATTTGACTGTTCTAAAAATTTGCTAGTTTAGATTTCATGCTCCTGAAATTTCTGCGAGAATATTAATTCCTCAGGTTAATTATTCTATATTAACTGAATACTTAATTTGATGGATATGAACAAGTGTGCATTTGATATTCATGCACAGTTGTCTAGTTGGGAATATCACTTCTTTCCTCCTTAATTGAGTGTCATTTACAATTAGAGGGGCTTCTGAAAGCAACAAAACTCTCTCTTGGAAAAGGAGGAGCAATTTAAGACAGGTGGCTGATGAACAGGTTTAGGGATTTTTCCAAACTGATGAATGTTTTCCCCCTTGGTGACATACATATTTTGCTGAGGTCTCATTACTAAAAATCAGGACACTATTAAGATTTGTTGGCTGTGTATAAAATTAAAATTTCATTTTCTGTCAACACCTTCCACATAGTAACTGAATATAAAAACATACGCCAAGCTGTAAGGGTATACTCATGAAAGTTCTAGTTGAAATCTTTTCTTCATTTGCAGGATAGGCCATTACCAGTATATTCTTACTTAACCACATTGTGCTACCCACTGAAGATATTCAGCGTACATCTAATTCTGCATTTTGCTACTTCTTGTTCAGATTCCATTTTAAAAAAAGTGTCAAACAGGTTTATTTTGACAAAATAAAGTAGTTGTTGACATTCAAGAGCATTTTATTGGCTTTGAATATTGGATACAGGTCAATGTATGTTCATATTTTAGCAAAACAGCTTCTTTCACTCTTAGGTTCTTCAGAAAGGCTGTGAAGGCTGAATTTTCTTGCTATTTGCACTATTCCAGATACAGACTTATTTTTCTAAATTCCAAACAACTAGCTCCTCATCTCTACCCCAGCAGCACATCCATATTTCCAATGGCATAATGATATACTGGAAATATTTAAGTCCTAACACCCCTGTTAGAGAAGCAAAACCTAAGTCCTCCTGGGAAGAAGGCTCTTAGCTTTTTATGGAAATAGTACTTATTTAAAGTTGATAAACAATTTAGTTTCTGTTTTGGATTGTTTCTTTTTTAAAATGTCACCCTTTTTCAAGGGACAAATTGAGTCAGTTTCTGAAGGTGTAAAGCAAGCAAGAAATTGTACTACTGTGTAATGTTAATTATATGACATATCACCGTACCAAAATCTAAAGTTCTTGACAAATTACTTCTGGTATATGTATTGCTTAATCCCCAGTATCAAGGCATATTTTACTAATTTCCATATATAATAAAAAAAAAAGGGCAAGAAATTACATAAGCAACTTAAAAGAGGGAGAAAAACTATAAACCCAGTAATAACAGAAGCTTTATTACATGGTTACTGCTACCAAGAAAGTCTGGATGAACCACAAAGAAAAGACAAGTACAAGCATGATGCTCAGCAATAAAGAGCCAGAGAAATTATAAAAATCAGTAAAAGGTGAACGAGTATCGCTGTTTTAAAGTGACGGCAGAACAAGACCAAGAACAATCTGCTATGTAAGAATGTAATTCAGGAGCAGCATGAGAGATGCAAGAAGGGAAACCTGACTGATTCAGTAGTTAGTCAGAAAAGTAAGTGACAATTCAGGCTATTTTTTTTTTTTTTTTTTTTTTTTTTTTTACAAACCTTCCTTCTTCCCTGTTTCTCTTCCAATGTGTGTAAGAAAGCACTCAACCCCCCACCCCTTACACTCAAGCCCCCAGTTACTGCCTGAGATAAGTGACAGCACAGAAATCGAATTCTAGCAAAGAAAGTACGAATGACTCTCCCAAGGTTCACTTAACCCAGAATCCCATCTATACCCAGTAGCTGGGGTGGGACACCCAGAAGACACTGTAACTAACAGGTGAGTGCCATCACCCCTCCTGGGGCAGTTCACACAGATGTCACACTCTGGGGCTGCAAAGACTTCCCCAGAGGGAGCTAATCATTAACTTTGAAATCAATAGCTCTGGAATCCTCAAATTTGCCCCACCTCATGCAAAGCAAGGAAATAAAAATAGCAGAAGTGTCCTTACAGATAGCAATCCACTGCTGGTATTTTTTTTATACTACATTACTCAACATTGGAAATAAGATACATATCAGAATTAAATGACAGTTACAAAACACAAGGACATACTGCAGGAAAATATTTCCATTCCCTGTCTTTTACTTCACTAACTAGAAGAGTAATATATCTACACATAACATGAGGACTACAAGAAACCTGTAATGCAGAGCAAGGTACACGAATACAGAGGGAAAAGAGAAGAGTTAGAACAGTTAGATTCAAGCCAAAAGAGTGTTTGGCCAGACAAATCTATGTCATACTCACAACAAGGCAATTAATCTGCTATATCCCCCATTCAACTTCGGGGAGAATTTCAGCCATAATTTTGATTAAAGGCCTTTGAAGCTAGCTGAATGGAATTAACTACTGCTCACTCTTCAGGTAACAGTTCTCTTACAAAAAAAAAAGGGGGGTGGGGGAAGAAAGAAATCCAAACCCTAAAATCCCACACCAAGTCGAGATTCTTATCTAAACCTTAATTATTGAATCTAGAGCCAAAGAGATTCTACTTCAAAGGCCAATTTATGATCCACAGATTTAAATTCCCTTACAGATTTTCTAGTTTAAAACACCTTTAAACCTAATGACTTACAGAAACTGGAGTAATAGAGGACCTCTTTATTCCCAAGAAAACAGTGACAGATCACAGCTGCCAGATTCATTCATCTTGTGGCATAAGTCTCCAAACACAAAGATTGTGCATCAACCAGAAGCCTCTCTCTATTTTAAACATACTGTTCAGTTGCAAGCAGCGTGTTGACATTGGCAAGAAATACTCCTCCACACCACCCAGTCACAAATTTGCTTAGTTCAAGACAGAATGCAGATAGGGTAAGCCAGGGAAGCCTGTAGATATGACCATCCTCAACAGAACAATGATGAGAGCTAGCTAAAGATTTTATTTCTTTTTCTCTTCAGTTATACATTAACACAACTGTGAGGAAATCAGCAACCTCACATGCTCAGGTCCTCAAAGCATGAAACCACCTCAGCATTCTTCATCTGGAAGTCCAGGATGACATCATGAACTTACTGGACTTCTGCTGCCAGTAACCCCTCTCTCTATGGTGGCTTTCTACCAGCCACTAGTAATACCCAACACATCAACTAGGCATCAGACTTACAAAGTACCCTCAGACACCTTATGGTCATTAACTTTCCCAGTACCTGCTGTGCTTTTCCAGCCTCTTCACACCACAGAAGCCCAAGCATTGTATCATCTAATTATGACAGTGATGATCCTTCTCATTTAGTGAATACCTCACCCTTGGAGAATTGGACCTGTGGATGCACGAACCAGTTTTGTGATCAGACCACTGTAAAGGACCTCCCACTATAAGGCTGTTGATGACTTGCTCATGGCAGCAGAATGATACTGCATAGTGCACCGTCTTCTTCCTGCTGTCAGCATTAGCTACTCTTCCTCTCACCCTGGGCTTTCCTGCCCAGCTGGTTGGAACAAGAACTGTTGCTACACAAGAGATAAAGGTGTATGGCCACTGTACGTTTCGATCTGCTTTTTGCATGGAAGCTTACAGGAGAAAAAAAAAAAATACAGGAGACACATAAGGGATAAATGGAATAAAGATCAGACAGACCACAGGTTTTTAGAATATATTGATGCATTAAGGGTAAACACCTGCTGTTGTAGTCACCTCTTGAATAGCTCCTCAAAGCATAACAATGCTTTCATCAACAGACTTTAAATACAACCCCCAAGGCTATTTTGAGATTAAACTATTTGATGCAACTAGCTCCATGTGGTTATTAAATATAAAATAAGGTGGCACAACAGGTAGTAGGTATAAACAAAAACATAGAATTTCCTACACAGTTCTGGCTGAAGACCCTCAAGGTAGATAGTGAAGGGCTGCACCCAAAACTTCGCAAATTTAAGTCTACAGTATTTGTCCACACTAAATAGCTGCAAGAGAAGAAGCAGAAGTTCCATGTGGTAGGCCTACAGTTCAGCCAAAAAACCAGAACTCCTCTGGAGTGGCAAAATCTCACAATCTTTCATAGCACTGTAGTCCATTTATCAAATTAATTCTGTGATGCTTTACTCTAAGCTTATGAAATCTAAGTATACTGCGAAGCATGGCAGGGAGAAGAGGAGCAGGCCAAAAGTAAGAATCTCAACTCAAAGTTGTGTATATCAATAGGCATTATTTTTACTCCCTGCACAATACTTGACTCATCCGGATGAAACAGACTTGACTGCAATTACAATGACATTTATCAGAGCAGACTTTGATTTCACACAGTCACATGAGGTGCTCCTCCTCCCCAAAGCCCCCCAGTTTTGCCACCTTTCATTCGCACTCAGGTCAGCCCCCGTACTGACACAGGAGGCATCTTCAGCAGACTGACACACCCTGAGGGAGTTCATAAAAGCCATATAATCAACTTGTTAATGACTAAGTGCTCTAACATATAAAGGAGTAATTGTAAGTGCAGCACCTGCGTACTCTCATCTGCTAATAAAAAACATTTATTTAGCATCTTTCAGTCAAAAATTCAAAAGCACCCTGCGGCCCCTGAACTATAATGGTCACATTTGTTATCCAGGTGCTACTGGTGGCCTGATTTGGGAAAAGACTGGAATTCAAGTTTTCTAACTGGGACCTCTCCATCTCAATCCTCATTTTATCCAGAGGGACCTAGTGAACTACTTGGGTGTGACAGGTAATTTACCATGCATTAATTTCACCTCAGTAAAGACACTGACACAGTACACTAGTCTTTTACAAGCAAAACTATGCAAGCTAAGGCTGACGGCATGGTGATATTCTGCATGCCATCCAAAAGAAGTGCTTTGTTAAAATATATTTACTATATAACTCAATGACTGATTCTGAATTGCAGACACTTCTACTGCAAGATTCCTATGCTACAACTTATGAAAGAAAAACCATGTGACTTTCAATACAACATGGTACTGGTATTAAGGCAGACAAGCACCAGCTCCAGCAGAGTTCAGGCCTGCAATACTGAATTCTTTCATTAGGTGAAACACATGCACCTTCACTAGGCTGCACGCATACATCTGGTAAGTTACCAAGACCCGTCTCCTTCTCTCCCCACTTTAAGAAACTATCTTCTATTACCTCAAAAATTTGCTTTATTGAGGTAAGTGAAAAAAGCTGCCCCAAAATAACAGAAAGGAGTCAGCATCTACTGATGCAAGTATTAGTCCAGAAGGTATGTAGAGGACCTTTCTGTGCACATAAACAATTGCTGTGTCCATATTTGAACACCCTGCCAAGATTAAGACACACATCTTCACATTTCTTGGGGTGCACCTCACAAACAGAAGACAAGCAAAAGTCTAGTCTAGAAAACTGTTTCCATAAGTTTGCAGTACTCAATTCTACATATTGCAGCTGCTCAGCTGTTCACCAGGACACGAGAGATTAACCTGCAGCTCTGTCCTGCCAGCTGAAAGCAATGCATTGCTTAATGAGCAATGTTTCACATTAACATCTAGAGCTACAAGGATAACCTGTAAAATGATCAGAGTCCAGTAATGCATTCCAAATCTTTCCTACTTTTCTGACCTCTGGAACTGTGCTGTGTATATAATTTCACTCAACAACGTTAACAAAAGTTGTGCAAACAAAGCAAATTAGAGGGAATATAACCTTATCTGTTCAATACACCCTAGGAAATTGACTAACTGGGGTTTTACTGCTGGTTCTACAGCCTACAGCTGCAACAGTCAAGAAAAATACTGAAAACCTTAATGCTTAGAACTAGTATTTTCCCAACTTACACAGAAATCGAGTGACATCCCCCCCCCCCCCCCCCAGATGAGGCACCTTCTTGACCAAGTACCCGGTTTCCCAGGACTCTGGATCTCCAGCTCCATCAGCCCCGTTGCTTAAGGCACAAACTTTCCGCAAAAGCCCCCACTGCATGGGTGTCGCGGCTGCGGATCCCCCAAGCCGGCAGAGCCCGGCAGCCGCAGGGAACCCCCCCACCGCCCGCCCCGCCGCTGACTTACTGCCGGTGAGCAAGGCGAGGGGCACGGCTATGGCCGTGACGATGACAGCAAACCCCAGGATCCCCAGCAACCACTTCAGGAAGGTCTGCAAGGAGAAGTCCCATCAGGCGGCAGAGCAGGACCCTCCAGCGCCCCCGGTCCACTGACCCTTCCCCTCTCTCACCCACCTGCATGGTGCGGAAAGAAATCACGCCCCCCTACACCTTCCTGCTCCTGCTGCTGCCCTCGGGGCTTTTCTGCGGGCGGGCTAGGGACGGCAGCCGCTGGCAGGAAGGAAGTATCGCCAGGAGCCGGGGGTTTATGCGAGATCTCGGCTTTCCTGCTGGCTTTGCAGTTTCGCGTGTTGTTCTGCGAGCTGGTTTTTCTCCTTCAGTTCAAACACTTGGAGCGCGGTGACACGGCTGCACGATAGAAGGGAGGGACCTCTTGACACTGAAAAGATTTCTGTAGGAAATCAGATAACGGCCACACAGAGATTCCAGAAGTGAAATGCCTTCGAACGATAACGGCAAAGCTAATGCTCTGATAACACCAGCATTTCTTGTGAAGTTTCTGCTCTTTGAACTTTCTCTGGCAAGCAAGTTATGGAAAGACTAATAAAATTGCAGGAAGGGCTGGTATTTATTTATTTGGCACTGGTTGTTGGCATAGAAGATAGGTGGATGTGTAAGTCTGCAAAATGGAATTTTAAATTAAGCCCAGAAAACGGAAGTGCAGGATAAAAGTTTAAAATCTAGCTCTGAAGATGACCTCGGTTCATCACATCAGCCAATTCCATTTCCAAGGAGAATTTTGATTATGCGTTGAGGTATTAAGACTAATTAGTGGGAAAGACTGAATATAACTTGGAAATCGAAACTATAAAGCATTTGTTTAAAAAGCTGAGCATCACCAAGTAGTCTTATGCTCAGCTCACTATTGTGTACCATTCAGCTTGAAGGTAGTGGTTAGTACTACTTATAAATTTATATGGTGCTAGCTATAGCGTTTTACCTTAGAAATACCATTAATTTGCCCTGTTAGTGGTTCCATACAGCTCTGTATGTTTACAGTGGCAGAGGTAACATGATGTAACTTCACAGCTAGCTTAATGGTAATTTAACTCCACTTTTATAAAGTAGAACCACAGTGAAATAAAAGTCTTCAACATTAATTTTCAAACTAGTATGCCATATATGCTGTGAGATGCATGACCAGAATTTCAGATTGTTTTATAGCTCCTCTTCAATATCTATCTGTTGGTCTGTGCACTCACTCATTTTACCAACAATAAAAAACCACCTCCCCATGCCTTGGTATGAATTCTCCTTTTCCCAGTGAGTGGGAATTGCAACATAATTCAGCCCATCTCTGCTTTGTTTTCTAAATACCTAGGTAGTGATCATCCCTGCATCTCAAAGTATAAACCAGTCAAATTATAATCTCAGTCTTGTGATAAATGTAATGATAAAATGTACCTGAATTCCCAAGCTTTTCATAGCCAAATTACTTAATAATTGATGTTTTGAGAGATTGTATGCAAGGTTTTAATCCTTCTCAGTGGTTAATTCTAAGAAATAAAAAAAAGACCTACGCTGCCAAATCATATGCCTGACTTCTGCTAGTTTCAGTGGGCAGACAATTTTTGGTACCTTTAGAAATCTGAGTTCCTGTGCCTAGATCAGAATGTCTAATAATCTACAGTTCTTCTGACTCTGGTGATGCCAGAGAGGCTTATGGGACCTAATTCTGTACTAAGAACCACCTGGGTGATCCAGTAGGAGTCAATTTAGTAGAGTATGTTTTCCATTTAGTTGCAATAGTTCCTGGCAGTGAGTCTGCAGTGACTGGAAGAAAGTTTAATGTTTCTGAGGGTGGATGAGACCATAGCCCCATAGGTAATACTGAAACATGCTGCTGAAACATGATTCCCTTAAGCAGTGCCACTTGCTTGCCTTTATTTGCCGAGATCAAACTCAAGCCTCCTTATGCAAGCAGCAGCGTCACGGGCAATGCAATCAACATGATAACTGACAGCTGTTGCTCCATTGCCTGAGGACTTTGAAAACCATCTATTATTTAAAAGGAATCTTTAGGCCACTGTTAGTGAATTTCTCTACCAATGTACCATTCATGGATGTAAGGCCTGAAATTATATCTCTCCCTTACTAGAGCACAAAATTAAGACATAAAATAGCAATTCTCTAGAGGCTTGAATGATGCAGCTGTTCTGTTTTCTCTCAGCCTGCAGACATGGGTAGCTATTGTCCAGTAAAGACACTTTTTAAAGAAGTGACTGCTACGTTTTTTCCCCCATGTTTGTAACATTAACTGAATTTCATGTAGCATGTATAAGAAATATCCAGCACATACCTTGTTTTTGATCTCAAATGGACTTTTTCTGTGATCTCAGGATGTGTAAGTCCTAGTCCTGTTGAGCTAAAACATGTTTGGAACTTCTGGGACATGCTCAACTTCATATCATTTCTGAAGAAAGGGTGTCTTTTGATTCATGCTCTAGATTGGGACTTAGAAAATTAGAGGTTAAATATTTTTGCCGTGTTCCAGACAAGCTGCATAAATTTGAGAAAGTAATTTATACTCCTCTCTTCCTAAAAGCATGTAATTTGTAAAAGTGTGGGAAACCAGTATTTTCATAGCTGACAAAGCCATCTTTAGGAGGTGCTCAGAGACACCGGTGACAGACATCACAAGAAGATGGATTTGTAACTCAGGAAGCCTGTCTTTCATAGCACTAAATATCCTGGACATAATTGAATAAGACATTTTAAAGACAGTTGCTCAAATCTATGGAAATAGAAGGGTTAACTGCACCATTTGAGCCTTGACCATGTGGACCCAACTTTGTGTAAAGTTTTTTTTCAGTTCTAGAAGCAGTTGGAACGAAACCACTGAGTAAAAGTGGGACTAAATAAACAACAGATATGTATACATTTTTCTCTCCCCCTTTTTAATTTCCAGTGGTATTTTGGATGCTATATTTGTTGGGTTTTTTTAGTGCAAAGTTCTATTGAGTTTTAATTGTTTCAAGTTGGGATGTGAGAACAGCTTTCTGTTGCTGTGGAGAAGCTGTTCTAGATGCCAAGCTGGGTATGATCAGCCCTGATCTGAAATTAGAATATTGGTTCTTGTAGCACTTTGGGAGAACTATCTTACCTTATTTGTCCAGAAATTCTAGACCTTGGTGAAAGTTTCAGATGCCTTTAAAATACAAATGGACACAGGTGCTAATTCTTATTCAATGGCACTCCTGCTTCACATCAGCTTCTACTAGGTACTTGCTAAACCCATTGCTTTCACTTAAACCATTTGCTCTTTAGGACCTTTTAATATAGACACCTGGCATAATGCTGTTCTGGCAAGGGGGAGAAAAGGATGTTTGGGTTGTTATAAGAAGAGGTGCGTAACAGCACCCATGGCTATTTGGGAGCTGCAGCTACTATCATATACCTACAAAACCATGCCCTCACCAGCTGGGAGTATAATAGTTTGGATTGCTAGAAACACTGAGGTGTGCAAGCCAAATGTTCTGTCACCATGATAAGAAGGCTCAGGCTACAGGAATGTTGTGCTTGTAAGTTACTGTACAGTGTTGCTGAACACAGTACATGGTGGACAAAGCAGTTCTCAGAGGAAGAAGGAAGAAAAGAATACAATACAGATTAAAGTGACCCCAGAGCCATTTGAGTTGGCATTACTTGGCAATCTTATGAAATTTGAAGAAATTATATGGCAGTTTCTACTACTATTAAAGTCAAAGCTGTCCTCCTCATTTTGCTGAGAAGCCAGAATTTATGCTAGTGAAGAATACTTGTCTGGGCTGACTTGTTTCCCCCTCTAGCTTCATCTTATTTCTTTCTTAGCTAAAGGTAATTCAAGATTCACACAGCTCTTTTCTGAGAATCATTATAATGTGACAAAACAAAATGCTGAGTTTGTTTTATCATACCAAACAAACCACTTCCAAGATCTCGGTGACGCTAAAATATTAGAGCAAAATGAAACGGAGTGCAAAGAGACATAAGGGAAATACGCATGAAAAGTCAACAGAAAAGAAGCTTGAAAAAATTTATTTAAGGCTATCATTTAATATCCTTAAAGCTTAGCCTTTTTATAACAAAGGTTTTAAGAGGGATATTCACTTCTCAGGCATTTGTAACTGCCAGCCCCTTACAAATAACACATACAGTTTATGATTGAATCCTTTGTGTGTAGAAGTCCACTTTTTAGAAAAATAATTTTATCATTAAATATAAATGGAGTTACTTCAGTCCTAATAAATGGAAAATATAAAGATATGGAACTTTCATTTAAAGTTGTTAAGATACTCATCCCTTAGACAGTAGGTTTTCCATATATAAACCTTTGGCAACACTAAACTATAGTACAATTATTTCCTGGCATGCAAGGTGACATAGTTTTGTTACACCAAATGCAAATGACAGTATACAGATTTCAGAATCTCTTAATAACTGGCAGTTGATGCAATGAAGATCTTCATTTATCCCATTTTTATTCTGCATTTTTACTGGTATTCTCCCAAAAGGTCCCTGGAAAAAAAGCAGCAGCAATTAGGACATATTATAAACCACCAAAGATTTATGAAATATGTGTGGAACATATTTTTTCTGTTTAAGAGTTAGCAGATGTTAGCTGCACAGACCCCTCAATGCCTCTCTGTAATAACAGACTGAAAAAAAATTCCTAAAGGAAAAGCTTTTGGATAGTTTCTAATATATTTTTTTTGTAGTTTATTTCAGTGCTGATCTATAAGCACACACAAACAAGTATAAAAATATTAATAAGATGTGTATTTTAACTATAGTTTCTAAATGGGTTTTTTTGATACAGTATTGGTTATTTCAGATTTCCAAGATCAACTAACTGTTTTGGGTGCTTCAGTAGTAGTCCAAATATGAAAAGTAATTAATTTTTACAGAATGGATATCCAATATTTTAAAAGATCTGGGCACTCATATGTGCCTTAAGTTGGCATTACATTATATTTGAAATGCTTTGTTAATGTTAACAAATAATTCTTAAATATTAAACTGTTCACAGACCTCACATAGAAAATGTTGCTTTGGTAAGAGCATTTGCCTATACACAGGCACACTAAAGCAGGTTTCTTAATTAGTTATCTATCAGGAGCTCAGATTACAGTACCCCATTGACGATCCACAATTTAAGCCAAAGTTTTATATCAGAGTCGTTAAAAAATAATCAATTTGGTGTAATTTTACCCATAAATATTCCTTGATTTCATAATACCCATGCAAAGGATAGTTTTGTTTTTCAGTAATTTAATATGACCTTACTTCTGGTAACATTCAGTGGCAAACCTCCCCTCAAGTTACACAGGAAATTATTATAATGGAAATGGAAAATGCAAATTATATTTGGAATGAGTTCTGTGTCTTATCCTTGTTAAGCACTGTCTGTAATAAAGTTTGTAACACAGCTAGATATGTCAATAGTTTAGAGAAAAATTAGCAGTACTTTATGTGTGACAAATACATTTAAACTCACAATATATTATGAATAACAATCAAAATTTAGGCACCTTTGGGTAACTTTTGTATTAATCAGCCATTTTAGGAATTCTTTAGCAGCCATGTCATCAAGGACTTTGTTGATATCACTTGTGAAAGTGCCGTCTGCATGTCTTCGGCCCATTTCTTCAGCCACAAGAGCTTTTTCTGGGAAACTACAAAGGGAAGAAATTAGCAAACAATTTGCATATTGAAATAAAGAAACTGTTTAAAAGGACCTTATGACAGGATTCTAATACACTGCTCATTTCCACTGATTTTAAGGAGTTACGGGTTGAGCCTGATGTTATGGCTCAGTGCAGATAGAACGATGTATATTAGAACATCTTTTGAGGCATTATTTTCATAATAGAATAAAGCATGGAGGTCTCCCTTTACCATATGAAGACTTCAGGTGAGTCTAAATTCCTCTCTTGCAAAGCCATACATGCAAAAATGTATGTCTGAAATGCATATGCAAAAACGTATGCGTCTGAAATGCCTATGCCAAGCAGAGTAAGCATCAATAAAATTCACAGTATATTTACTAAGAATCATTATTTAAGAAATATCACTACTAAAGCATTATAGTCATCTTTTCAGACTTTTTTTCCATTTTTTTTCTGTTTTAATTGTGCTCTAGTCCTAGTTATATACTTAAAATTATACTGCATAAGTGTTAAGATATTAAGAACAGCAACTTTTTTGGGGGGTTAAAATAACCCAGTTACAACACCCGTATAAAATCTATATGCTGTACAAAAGCATTTTATATTTGGAGTCAGATCCTTATTCTCGCCCTATCCTTTTTTGACCACTGGAAAACCATTATGCCAAGAACCTGATTTAGAAACTTTCCTCTCTTGTTTCATCCCATTAAATATACAAATATTTTAATGGGTTCCATTAAGGTGTGCTGATGCTGAAGCACACTGTGCTCTGGAACCAATGACAGGCAGACTGGTTCTTTTCATGCAATGATTTCAGGGAAGGCTGTATACAAGTTTGACCACAAATAATACTAAGTATTGGAAAGCAGAAGGATGATCTACATTTAATTGTCTGTCTAGGTTTCTGAGTGCAGTTCATCACAGCTAGGTTGTATTTCTGTCTCACGGATACTGAAATACCCTATTTCTGCTTATGAAAATAAAACATGACAGAAAAAGAACTGCAAATCTCAACATCACTATGAAGTGGCACCAGCCTTTCCATTCTCTCTATATATAGCTGACAGCTGACCTCATTTATTTAACTCTGTGTTTTCAGGAAATCATCATTATTTACAAAAGTTACTTCTACCTATTTAGTTTTCCTTGACTACAACACACAGTCTTGTCTTACAGGTTGTATTTTATTGTTATTATTATTATTTTTATATAATGCAAGAGACTTACATAGTACTTTACAGCTGGTAGAATATATAATCAAAGGATGAACTGAAATCCTTGCCCCGAAGAGCTTACAGTCTAAAGGCACAAATAAGTATGGACCAGGTAAAAAGTGGGGAGTGTCATGTGCATGGTGTAGCTCCAAAAATGGAGAGCTGGAGACAGATGAGATTGAAGACCATGACATTTTAAGTGTAAGACTATCATGAAAAAAGGTGTAAAGCCATGAGTACATGAAGTGAATAGGCTTGAGCAATCTGCAGTGAGTATGTGAAGAATAAGATATTAATGAAAGAAACCAGAGACACGGGTAGGTCAAAACTGTGGAGCACTGCACCCAGGAAGCTCTGAACTATAGCAGAAGAAGTAGAGGTGTCTTAAAAAAGAAAATAATTCATAGTTGTAGGAAGTTTCAGTTATTTTTGCAGCAGCAACTTGGGGAGACTGTGTGGCATGGGGAGAGGAAAAAAGTCATCAGTTACTGCTGGGAATGTAGCTGATGACATTGTAAAAATTTCATCATGGAAATACTACAGGGGAAAAGATGGACTGTGAAAGGGAAAAGAAGAGAAAGTAATTTAAGCTGATGCTGACTTGAATCAACTCAGTGATAGATGAAAACTCTAAGCAACGTTATGTGAAGGGGCAAAGGTGGTAGGTAGAGGAAGTTAGAGGTTTAGTTTTAGATATGTTGACCTTCAATATAACTTCCTTTTAGACTGTAACAGCATAATGAACAGGTTGTTTTAATCCGTATTGAAACTTAATAATGTAAAGTGGTAGCCTAACACCCACAGAATATCTTCTTTTACAAAAGAAGAACATGCAAGTACAGCAAGAATGATCAAAAATACATCAAGGTTTCATCAGACTTGATTTCTGACCCCCTAAGCAAAGCAAAATTTAGTAATAGGAATGGATTCTTACTCTCTTCTTCCTCGTCCATTCACTAACCAAGCAATGAACTCTTTGGCAGCTTGACCTTCCAAATAAGAGGTGATATCACTGGTATAGGTGCCTTCAGCATGTCTCTCATATTCAGCATGACGCTTGGAGATTGCATTGCTGAAAGAAGAGCAATACTGTAGGAGCAGGCTGCATAAGGACTTAGTTTTTCTTTTAACCTTTATTGATTTATATTTCTCACCCACCAGACTAGTATTTCTTATTAGTGAGAGGGTTTTTTTTTTTTTCTTCTCAAATTACTTATTATTTTTACTTGGTAATATTACAGTTCTGAGAGCATTGCTTGTGCTGTGCAATAGTTTTGTGCAGAGATGCCTGAACTAGTTCTGAACAAATCAAATCAGGTACTGAAAGCAATTATAGCTGCATTGTAATGATCATCTGCTAGATTAATTAGCTATGATCAACAATCTGTATTGTATTATACAGACATACTTTTTGTTATCTGTGTTAACCTAAAAATTTTCATTAAGCCACTCCTACCTTATCTTCATTATTTCTTAGCCAGTCTGTTGAGACATAATTCCTATTGAACTTACATTTTGAATGTTTTGTGAACACCCTTTTAATCATCAATCCGGCCAAGTGGTAATCTTGGAATAATGTCAAGCCTGATCACCTTCAGCATAATAGAGAAAGACAATTGGTTTTGCCTTTCCTACACCACATTGTGCTTCTTTCTCTGGCATAGCACAAATTATGTCACACTGGCCCTTAGGAGAACAAGCTCAACTTAGAAGTAGATATATAATGGAATATTTTCCACAAGTACGTTCCCTAACATTTCAATTTCAGAATTTGCTAATTTCTATCCAATTTTCAGGGCCTCTAGATCTTTCTATTATTTTTCTTCTTGGGATTTCACCATTCCTCCTAATTTAGTACCATCTGCACTTTTTATCAGCATGTTAACTAGAGTTGTTTGGAGCATTTTAAATGAAACATTAATTTTGTTGAGATATGCTGTTCAATTGAAGCTGAAACATTATTACAGATTTGTTACTGATACTGACAGTGTTGTGAACGGAATTATCTTTGTGATCCAGACTATGGTCTTTGGAATTTCTGACAAAAGGAAGAATTAATACAGGCGTTTCAATCTGGTTAGCAAAACCGTGAGGTTTCTGTCTTACTTGTTTCAGATTTCCAGTTCCCACAACCTTCTCCCGAAAACATTGTCAAGAAACAAAATTCTGGCCTCCAGCAGGTCCTACGTTCTCCTTTCATGTAATAAGCAGTTTACATAACATGGGACTGAATGCTTAGGGCTGAGCATGTTTTATCAGCGCCAGCAAATTGGTACCTGGCCATTTTCCTTTCAGTAATTTTCTCACCTGTTTCCTTTTCCTCAACAGACTTTGGGGGGGGGGGGGGGGGGCTTTTTTTTTTTTTTTTTTTTTTTTTTCTTCCTTCCACCTTTCCTGTACCAAGTTTTTCTCTTTAGGTTATTCTCAAATCACTTTTATTACTTGAAATGTCCTTTTCTGAAATCTGTTCTCATTGTGTTGTATTCCTCGAAGCCACTGCAAGTAACTATAGAACACAGGTACAGGAATAAATAACAAATAGACATTTCCTCTTTCTTTTTAAAAAGCAGGTGTCAGATGCTATCTTTTGATAGGTATTTCTTAGATTGTGGTAACATTGTTAATAATACTAGTTGTTTTCTTTCTTGTTTAACAGAAAATTATCTCAGAATCTATTTCAGTAACAAGTTGTGGCAACTAGAATACCTTGAGAGTTGGTCCAGGAATTTGTCATTTTCTTTGGCCTCCTGGCCTTGTTGCCTGTAGTGGAATTCCACAATCATTAGATCATTATTACCAATACATTGCAGAGCATGCATAAGCTGATGAGATTTTATTGGTTATCATTTAAATATTATGATAAATTACCATGACTGATAGAGGAATATTATAAATAATTTCAGGCTTATGAATTTAAATTAGTACAGTATCTAGAAATTGTTACTTTATACTTTAAAGACTCCCTCAGAGATTTAAAAGCATTAATGTCATAGATTTGTTAATTCTTTGGGCAGATCTCTAGAACAGAGGGCATAGACTTACATGTTTTTACATTATTTTGTTTGGTAGCTTGTGTTTAATCAAAGAGTATTTTAAAAACATACTAACTCATGCCTTAACAGTATACTTGTGGCAAAGTATCCAGTGGTCAACTTAAACCTAAACCTTAGTTTCCTTTTCACAGCGAAACTCCAGGATTAGGGAATCCATAGATAGGAAAGTTTTATTAAGGCCTAATGGCCCAGACCTTTGCATGATATTTACATATCTTATTCCTATTAAACTTAATTCACTGAAACAGTCTGTCCCAAATAGGCTGAGATAGTCTTTTTAGATGGTGTATCAGGTAAAATTCACTCAGCTTATCCAAGTCCTTTTGATGATTTTGCACATATTCCCTATTTCTAATACTATGTTAAAATTATATATAAATTTTCCTTAAGTACTATTTGAGGATTATATGTGGTATGTGATGGGAAGTTAAAATCAAGAAATTGAATTCAGCTAGATTTTTAGCTGTGTCTGTATATGGACTTCTATAGCAATGTGACCAAAATGCTTACCCATTTCTTTTAGTGCTCATTAACCATTGCACAAAGTCCTGAGCTCGTCTAGTGTCCAAGTACTTGCTGTAATCACTGGTGAATGTGCCTTGTGAGTGACGTTTCACTTCATTCGGCTGTCTAGATTCATCTAATGGTTCAGACTGGGAAGCTTTGAGTGATCTGTGAAAAGTTTAGTAATTGTTAGTTGGCAATGGTTATAGTACATTCTACAGGTGTGTTGACTTCTCTTAAGAATTCTATTTTAAACTTTCACAAACTGAAAGCAAGTTACATACTGATCACTAGCTGACTAGCAAAATGAATTAAGATAGCAGATTTGATACTGCACAACGAAAAGATCGCCTTGGATAACTAAGGCAGCTATTGTTTGTAATACCAAAACTTCTGTGAAATGCTTTGCAATATTAAAACCTGGTCGTTTAAGTATTGTGTAATAGTATAAAAAAATATCTTTAGGTCATAGTATATTTTACTTAAAACTATAAGAAAACAAAGTTCAGGCCAAGTGTTTCTAGGAGTTTGATGTAAAGAATTTACCTTGATTTCTCCTCTGTATCCTGAAGAGGATTTTGCCAGCTGCCTTGAACTATCATTAAAAGAAGCCCAGCAACAAAATAAATGCTTTTCATTTTCATTGCCTGTCAAAACAGAAATAAGGCAACAAAGGAAAACATAATCATCTTTACATCTGTCTGAATAAATTACATTGAAAAGAGACATCTTTAATGCTGGTCTAAACTTACAGATATTTGAGACCCTGTGAGGATGGGGCCTATGCCCAGCGGATGGAGACTGCATTGCCTTGGGTAGGCATTCAAAAGATAGTCTCTGTTCTAGTCTGTATTCTAGACTGCAAGGTGAGCTTAGAGCAATTGTATCCTCACTTTTGCAATATGAGGATAAAGATCTGTATCTCCTTTGTTCTGCTGATTGCAAACATTAAATCTCTTTCAATATTATTGGGTTTTTTTTTTCAAAACTAGGGTATTTGCATTAGTTTTATTTTTTTCCAGCCCATTCACTAGAGAAAAAACAAAGCAAGTCTTTGTCAAGAATACTGTCACATTAGCTGCTCTGCATTCTTCTGGCCCTCCACTCTCCTTTTAAAAGTTTGTTTTGAAATAACAAAAATTGCAGTAGTAGGCCTCTAAACTTAATAATGACTTATTGATAAGTTTGATTTCTTATTAAAAAACAAACTACCAAGCCATGCACTGGCTTGTGTTCAATTAATTACATGCTATGTCAAGTTTTGCTTGCACTATTGACATAATACTTTTATGTCAGCCTAAGGGCTTCCATTATGGGGCTACATAGGATATAAAAGATATGGGGTGTATACTTCGTATTATTGGTCATAAATCATACCAGAAAATATTGTATCCCAGATGCAATTCTTACTGTTTCAAGTCATTCTGTTGGCTTCAACCATGTAAGAAAAATGGCTACATTATTATATGTGTTTTCAACATGTGCACTGTAATAACTTGACTAGTTTCACTGACTTTAATGTGAGATTATTCATAGTAAACTAGTGTATTACAGTCTGTACAAATGCTTTGGTGATCCACAGCCAAGCTGTTACCCCTTACTTGCATTAGTGATTCGTTTATTCGTTCAAGTAGTATGGTTATAGATTTTAGTGAATAGTCACCAATAAGGCATTGTCTAATCCCCTAATTATGTATCCTACCATTTTCATTATTTAATGTAGTATTATTAGTCTGTTGGCACATGATTCCCTATAGGAAAAACTGTTGAAAAAAGAAATGCTATTCATTTTAGGGTCAAGAAACGCTGTGAAAAAGGGATTGTGAGCAGCTAATGACTGATAGACTCAAAAATGCTTTAAATAAACAGGAAATGAGAGGAAATCTACTTACAAAATCCACTGGTATAGGTTGTTAATTCTTAATTATTTTGGATCACTTAAATTTATGGAATGAATGTACAGAAAAGTGAATTTAAAATTTGGGTAGGTACTTTTGACCTTGACAAAGAGGTTGAATATGCCATTCATTCAATGGCAAATGTACATTCATTGAGTGATGAATAGTAAATATTCATTCTAACTGTAAAAGCAGTATGGATCACAATATTAATCAGCTGTAAAGCAACAGAAGTTGCAGTGAATTCACATCCGCAAAATGTCACTAGAAATAATTTCATCATGTACTTGGCCTGATACTTGTGTATTTGAAAGAGCCCTTCTGCCATCCATGACACTTTCCTATGGAATTTTATAGTACAGTCTGAAAAACAAAGGGAGATAGAAAACATGAGTGCATTGAAGCAAAGCGGTAGATGGCAAAGTAAGACCCAATCAAAAAGCACCCTCCCCCTAAATGTAATCTCTGCTGAACCCCTCCAGCTCCACTGGAGGAGTTATTGATTGAAATTCAATGATGTATAAAATAAGGCAGTCTGAGTAAAAACATACCTGTTCTCTATTTTAACTTGTCACAATAGGCTGAATTTAAATACCCTGTGGCCTGGAGGAAGCTATAAGAAAGTTATGAAGGAATGATGTGTAGGGAAGGTGCAGATTACTTCAGATTACTTTGTCTTTAACTTTAGAGTTGACTGCACTGAGCAGTGAAAGTGTGTGTGTGTGTGTGTGTGTGGGGGGGGGGTAGGATAGAGGTGGCCATAGATGAACATCACTGGAAAAATAAACTTCTGCATCAAAAACCTTACTGCCCCAGTAGTCTGCCCAGCTTCAGAGCAGGTTCTCAAGAAATCTGTTTCTTCTCTCTATTCTAAAATAACTTACAGTTGGAGCTGCGAAGCTTGACTGTTGGCAGATATTTTCCCAATGGTTAGGAAGAATGCATTGCTTCTGGTACTCTGGTAGGCCTAACATTTAAAGGAATCTTAATGCATAATATATATGTTTTACTAGAATAACTCAGTGGCAGTATCAAAATACTTAAAGCAATCAAAATATTAATCAAATCTTAAAACAAGGAAAATAAATCAATGAATGTAATTTTTTTTTTCATTTGTTTATTGTACTAGTAAGCAATGGAATGAATTTCCTTCTCTCCACCAGCAGCCACTGCCAGTGTTGCTCATTTTTTCATCAGTGTGTATGGAGACTCTTTTCTGCCTTCTGTAATGTCTTGATATATGAAATTTTATTCCTACACTTGCATATATCTTGCTGCAGTACCAAAAAATACTGTAGTGGCCATTTAGTTAGTCCTATTATATCCCTAACTGTAGTATCGAACACTGTTTCATCTGGAGCTGTAATTTGGTGGTGCAACACTGACATCCAATGTCTGTCCCAAAGAATGCATAATTTCACGTTTCATAGGCTTCCAACAATGGAACAAAAGCTCTCTCTGTTCTTTGGGTGATGACACTGCTGTGATTATAAAAATGGTTTGATTGTAATGTAGTGACCCCCATGCTAGCTGATATGTCTGCCAGTGAATTAATTCAGACACCAAATAAGGTTTGGTTATTGCACCATAAATAAGTGCATTTGCCCTGATTAACAGTATGTTAGCAGTTTGGTATAATTTACTTAACCTAAAACACTAAATAAAACCAGTTTACAGCTGCCTGTAACTTTGTTAAACCATGATACAGATTAGACATAAACCTAAGTCACTGAGGGGAAATGAAAGGAAAAGTCTAGTCATTAATCCAGCCTCCTTATAGTAATACCAGATACCAAAGCTATTATTTTGTAAGAAATTTATAATAAACCAAATTCAAAGCCCACTCTGATCAGTAAACAGATCTTTAGTGATTTCAATATACCATTATGCCTCAGGCCCATACAGCTTTCAGGTGTGAACAATCCCACTGGCTACTTTATGATTTAAAAATATGTTTAAAATTAAGTGCATGTTCAGCTTCTTTGTAAATTTTTCAAAACCAAAATCTGGGGAGATTACTAAAAAGAAAGTTGTATAAATACTTTTTTTTTTAAAGTAATACAGTTTCAAGAAAGAGAATCCTTATTAATAAAATAAGCATTTTCAAAAGGTATTAAACTTCTGTTAAATATGTTATTTTAAAAATTAAGAATCCGTTTATTTTCTTCAGTGTTTAGTACTTGCTATTGGTAACCCAAACCAGTAACAGCATTTTATTGACAAGTTAAAGAAGCTACAGTATTTAAAGAAGAAATTGTTATTTTATTCTGAGGAACACAAACATGCTTTGTAGAGAAAAAGACGATCAGCAAAATAATATTTGTTTAGTTTATTTTAGCTAATCAGTCACTTCCTGATCACAAGAAAGATTTTATTTGCTTTACATTATTTAGGTCACCAGTAGATACTGCTAATAAAATAAATTCCTATCAACATGAAACTGTCTGCAAATAGCAATGATTTCTAATTATAAAGAAATCACTTTTTTCAGCTAGATGTATTTTACATCTAATTTACTTAAGCATGCTATAATGCCTCATGGAAGCTTCTATAAAATATAATGGTTCTAGTCTAAGGAGTTCCATAGTAAGATGGAAGACTTAATTAAACTTTGTAAAGTAATCACAGCAACTACTGAAAGGCTTTAATTTTTACTTTTGTGTTATAAAATTTTCCTTTCAGATTTTGCAGTGATATGAAAATAATAGTTGCTTTGAGACAAACTAATCTAAAAGCAGGGCAGTGGAGTGGCATTCTGTAGGGTGATAGAGTGACAATCTATCTTGGACAGTTTTAAATCGGTGACTATAAAAACCCACTTAATTTGTTTGCATTTTGACAATTTAGTCCCTGTTGATTCATATTTAGGCAGTATATATAAGGAGTGAATATTTTTAAACTCACATTCATTAAACATTTCTAGAGAAGATGCTAAAGGAGATAAAAATACAAAACTCAATAATTTATATATCTCACATTTAAAATCTTACTACAATGCATGTCTTTCATGTTCTTACGGTTAATCTTCCTTTCTTCAATTGCTTCAGCAACCCAAACAGTAGATTTCTCTTTTTTTAGATCAGTCTCTGTTGAACTAATTCAATACATTAAAAGATTTAAATGATGATGTCATTAACTCCAAACATCAATGAGGATAACCACAGAAGAAAACACCAGTTTGCTGAAAGATCCTGCACCTCTCTTGCAAACTTTGGGCAATACAATTCAGATAATGCACTTAGCCTGCTCAAACAGATTGTACTGGTAGTTCATATCAATCTTACCTTTTTGTACTTTGAAGTTATATGTAGCAGTTGCAGAAAGAGCTGCTACTCTCTCTTCTGGAACTATGGCAAGCCTTGAGGATCCCGAGATCTGCCTAGCTGCCTCTTTTGCACAGACTTATATATATACTGTTCAGCTCTAGTAAGCATTATGAGAGTGCATCATTGCTGACAGTTTCCTTATTCAACTTAAAAAAAAAAAAAGTCATCATATTTGCTATTCATTTTGTTTGATAATTTTACAAGCAATTTCACACATTCATTCTGCTTACTTTATGACATCAGTGCTAACATGGATTGCAAAAGGAGTGAGGTAGCTATGTCCAAAGAAATAAATATCAAACAGAAGGGCATTAGGATGACAAACAGTAGGCTTAAGGTGCCTGGAATTAAGGCAGCAATTTCTCCAAATTCTGATTTGACATATTTAACATTTAGAATCCCAGTCCTGTTGATATCAATAGCATCAACTTTCAAATCAATTTTAAATCAAGGTTTATAAATTTAACGCACAGTTAACAATAACCAACATAACTCCCCCAAAGCCCTTGAATGATTCTTCAAGTAATCTTATGCAAATATAACAAGCATGAAGAGATGTGAAGTACCGCAGTGATGGCTACCCACTATGCAATGCCTGGCACAGGTCAAATCTAACAAAAATCTGATTACCCTTAGATGTAAAATTCCAACTTTGCAAATTCTACTGTATAAAAATTCATGTCCACTTGAGATGCCAAACATTCATTATAAATTGAGTTTCATACTACAGATTTATGCGAGACAAGCCTTTTGCTCTAGTCTCCATTCCCTACAAGGACAAAAATATCTAAAAACCAAAACAGATTTGAGCTTTGTGGCTGTGTATGTTCTATGCAACTATTGTCAGGGTCCTAAACCATTCAGTCATAGGGGCAATTTCATAGCTGTGGTGGGGCAGCAGTTTAGTCATGTGGTGACAACAGGGAGGAGGGATTGACACAATGCTTATCAATGGTCCTGGCAGATGAAAAAATCTGCCAGTCAGAAATATGGGTCTTTTATCCTGTCTATGAAGCAACAAGTGAGATACCCCCCTTTGAGAAATTCTTGGAGAGGTTTTCCTTTACAGACTTTTTCATACATTTAAAATGCAAAAGGGCACAAACCCTGAAATATTATTACTACATATGTAAGGTACTAGGCAGTCCAGGAGACAGATAAAATATGAAGAACTGCATCTTCAGTCCTGCTCAGTAGAGGAAAGGTTCTGGAATCACAGTGAACATCTCTCTGAACGTTAATGACAGCCTGTGCTCCGGTCTGGTGTGGCCTATAGTCTAAGCTGTGGCAAAACGCATGCATATTATAACAAGCCCTTTTATTTCCCCTAACACTGCTCCATGAAGCCAGCGAGGGAATTTTCTGCTGGCTTACCACAGCCTGATTGGCATAGCCCATATGATGCAATTGAGGCAGCTTGTACATGTAATAATCCTAGTAGTAGACTGGCAAACAAAATTTATTGGACCCTTCTTATAGGTCTATCCTAAATTCCTCTCTGTAATAATACAATATTTGTTTAGGGAAACACTGTCTGACTACACAGTCCAAAAAATAATTTTTAAATATTTTTTTCTTGTGTAAGTGTAATAAATTTTTTTTCTGCTCTTGAATCCATCTACTGAGATTCATGGTGCATTTTTGTCATTTCTATCTATAATGCAAGTGTCTACTAATACTGCTGCTGAAAACTTAAGAGCACAGCTTCTGTTCCTCTCAACATTGCCTTCTGTTTGTACCTTCAGTCACTTCTGAGAGCCTTCTTTTGCCTTTCTATTACTTTTCTTTTTAATTACTGCTTCTTTTCCACATGGTCTGATTCCTATGTCCTCTTTCTTCCTGCTCTTAATTGTATTTTTCACATCTGTTCAAAGTAATGGATTCCCAGTCATTGACTGGCATAGGCTAAACAACCTTCTGTAAGTATTTATCAAACTTGGCTTTTCAGATTTTTTTCTCTGAAACGACCAGAATTATCATTTCCATATACTAACCTTCTCTAGGCAGACAACTGTGTAACTTGTAAGAAATGGTGCCAAAGGAGGCAAAGTAAGCCTGGAAACAACCTCATACCCAAAATCCACTCGTTTTCATGGGATGCCTATTTCACTGAGATACTTTGTAGTTTTTTGCCTCAGAATTACTTTTTAGTCTACTTTCTATTTAAATTTTATGAGCATTATATAGGGGATGCAAAATCAAGGTTTAAATATAAGTGCAGCACCAAGTATTTGAAGGCACTGTCTCCGTGAAGTTGGTGAGCTTGGCGGCTCTGCGGGAGAAGGCAGGCTGCCCAGCCCTGCAGTACCTCGACGGAACAGCAGATGGTGATCAAAGGGCCGTGTAGACCTTGTTTTAGACCAGGGTGACTCATAGACACTTGTTGAAATGGATTGCTGCAATTATCTCTCTGCTTGTTGAGTTAAAGATACGTAGCTTTGAAACAGGCAACACAGGCTGTAAGACAGTATCATCCCCTCCAGAAAAAGGCAGTTCTTTCTGTTTATCTCTGTTTTATATTCTTGATTTCAGAAAAAAAGTATATGAGACATAGCAGCTCAGTGCACCTGTTAAACAGGCTGTACTATCTAGCAGGTCATCTAGAATCTAGGAGACTGATTACTTGTTTTGCAAGTGATACACAGACAGTAAAAAGTACATGAAAAAACTGAACTGCCATCAAGAACAATGCAACCTTCAGTTGCCACAACTGAATATATAGCAATACATTCAAGAGCACAGCAAGCAAAAGCTACCAAAAAGAAGCAGCAAATAGTAACTAGTGTATGAAATATGAATACATACTATTTTTTCTTTTCAGACTGTAAAATAAAATAGGTAGATGGCACCTTTTGACAAAATTTAAAGGCAACCTCACTCTCCTCTGTATTGTAATTCACATATGAGACAGTACTTAAACTGAGTCAGATTAGAGACAGAACCTGAAAGTTGACCTGCCTTCAGGAAAGTATCATCGTAATCTTTTTCATGATTCACTTGGAGTCATTAAAAGATCTTTATCTTGAGTTCACTGTATTTGGAGTTGATCAAAGTTTCCTCACCATGGTCTCAGTACCAGGTAATGGCTGCTATTAAGGACAGTGTACTGCACTCACTGGACAAAAAAATCTGTGGGAAAAGTTACAGAAGAGGTACAATAAGGGGCAGAATTCTTACCAGTTGCACACTGAACCTGATGCTCTAGCAGTAACAGTACCAGTTGGCATGGATTTTCAGAAAAATAGGACCAATGTGTTAGTAATAACTGGCTAGCGGCTCTGACTATCATCATTTTCTGGGCTGTTTCTCTCAACTCTTTTACTGTTGGTACAAGAAAAAAATAACTTTAAAAATTTAAATTGTCAAGATTTGAACAGTTTAATGAATTAGGAAGTTGCTGACTTTTGAAAAAGTAAAAAAATTCCCAGCAAATGCTTTCAAAAAAGTAACCACATTTTTCTGTGTATTTCTTCATATTTGTTGTTATTATTATAGTATTATGTTATTATAAATTGCATATCTAAAGAACATGTGAAGAAGGAGGATGTATCTTGGGGTATGACTACAGGCCCACACCCTTTTCTTTATTACATTGCACAGAAAGCATTCTCTCCCTTACCCTGTCAACCAGGGTTAAGCTCAGGGGCTGTGCAGCCCGTTTTATTTTCCTATCCTTGTTACATGATAATCAAGAGAGTCTTGCATTCTCCTTCTGAGAACATATATAAGAAGAACATATGTGTAAGCACATACATATATAAAACATGCATAATGTTAGATACATACATGTGTGCATATACATTACACACACAAATGTGTGCATATGTATGTATACAACTCCATGGCTACACTTTGGAGAGCAAGAATGGCTTTCTGAAATGGAGGATTAGGTCTGGTCTCTAAGTCTTATGACAGCATGCAGCTCCATGCTTACTGCCATGGATTCAGATGGGTTTGTACCTCAGGAAAGACAGCTATTGTAACTGTGCTGTAGCCCACACTGTCTCCTCACTAAATTGGAATTGCTCCATTTGAAGTCAATGGAGCTGCATCAATTTGCGCAAGCAGAAGAGCTGGCTAAGTCTGTACTAGTTACTTACATTCTGAGAAGACAATGTTCATAATTGAAAGTAATACCAAATGCTCTAGCAAATAGTACGAATTATTCAGATTAAATATAGAGCCTTCAAATGACTCTATAAAATGTTCTAAACAGCTGTGCCTTGTAATTGGAACTGACTGGCAAACTGCAAAGTATTGAATGTAGTCTGAATTTGACTTGATATCTGAGTAAAATGAGTATAACATTAAACATATTCTTGGGCTTGGCTGGGCTTATACTTGCTTTTCTACTAATGCTGTTTTTAGGCCTTTTCTTCTTTGCAGCTGCAGTAATCCTGAGTGAAGCAAAACATGTAGCTCCACGTTTGAGGTATGAGGATTGCATGTTCACTGATATACACCACTTGCACAGCATGACTGAAGTAAATGATGAAAATAAGTGTTTGGGAATGAATGGTTTGGAGTTGAACCTAGGTTTTCTACTATTTATGTACACTTCGGTTCCTGGAATAAAGCAGTTTTTGCCTTGCAGTTCTAGCTTTATTTTATAAAAGCTAAATAGGATTCATAGTGGAAAGAGATTTGTAAAGAACTCGATCTGTGGCTATTTATCTAGGGCCTGTCTACTAAATTCAGAACAACAATGTCCTGTTTTAAGAACCTTGTATACCTTATTTATGCAACAGATATTTGAAGACTAAGTTTCATTGTCTTTGGGGTACCTGAAATGTAAGAGTCTCATTTGAAAGAGAAAATAGGAGCAGAAAGTGCTCAGCATTTTCTGAAAACCAGATCCTCTAAGATATTTGACAGTAGGAAGCAAAATTTGAGGATATTGTTCATCAGCTTAGAAAATCTTGTCATGAAGGCTGTAATTTCTTAGTTTCATAATAAGCTGTGTCCCAGTGTTGGCTCTTACATGCCATATTCTATGTCTGCAGTGTATATATATATAAATTTTATTCATATGTAAGGTTAAACCTTAAACATATTTTTGTCAGCTTCAACTTGTTTTCTTAAGACAAGCCTTTTTACCTTGAACTGTGTTTAAGCTCTGTTACAGAAGAGCCCATATAGTAGGCTAGGTTAAAAAGGAATGGGGCAAATAACTGTCCAGTGAAAGTTTATGGTGATGCTTGTAACATGGGCGGTGATTGTGGACAGCAGTGCAGAACAGAAAATTTTCTTTCTAGATAAGAAAAGGCTTGAGAGGATCTTATCACTGAATGTAAATATCTGAAGGGACAGTGTAAAGAAGATGGAGCCAGACTCTTTTCAGTGGTGCCAGAGACAGAACAAGAGGCAAGAGGCACAAACTGAAACACAGAAGGTTCTGTCCTAACATGAGGAAGCACTTTTTACTACGAGGGTGACCAAGCATGGGCATAGATGGCCCAGAGAGGTTGTGGAGTCTCCAACCTTTTAGATATCCAAAAAGCATCTGGACATAATCCCAGGCTACTGGCTGTAGGTGGCCCTGCTTGAGCAGGGAGATGGAATGACCTACAAAGTTCCCCTCCAGCCCTGACCATTCTGTGATTCTAAGGTACTGCAGTGGTAGGTTTGAAGTGCTCTGCACCATTTCTAATGAATGACTGCAACATTACCTGTTAACAGGGTTGGGTTTTTTTGACACTCACTGTATCTTAGGACATTTTCCTGCAGGTCATCAAAATACATGATTGCTCAATCATAAAGCTTTCAGGTTAGACAGTGCTCCAGCAAGTCAGTGTAAATGTCACACTCTGCTGAAGAAGTATTCCCATTCTTTGGCAAGAGCACTGTGTAAGGCAAATAATTAAAAACATTTAAAAAAATGAAGCAAAACTGACAGCAGCATGATGCACTTATTTTTTTCATGCTTTATCTCCACAACTGCTTCCTCAAAGCCAAGGTAAATGCTGCACAGTTTGGAAGATGTGTACTCTGATTGCCTTAGGAAACAAACAGACATAAGGGCAGATTAATAATGAAACAGCTAATGCATCCCTTGGGAAAGAGGTACCTTCTGTTATTTTATTTGACACATTTTCCTGAAATGTGCCTCATTCCAAATACTTCCAGAAGCTTCTGACTACAGACCTGTGGGCAGGGTGTGAAAAAAACATTGCATAATTTTATTAGTTGTAGTATCCACAAAGGGCCAATTTATCTAACCAAATTTCCAGAATTTATAGGATTTTCATAAGTATAAATAGAAATAAAGCTGCAGAAATTTAAAGAGAATATATTGAAATTTATGGGAGGATGATATCATACATTTTTGAAAATTGCTAGAGACTCCCATTTTAGACATATTCAGGTATCTAAAACCTTAGGCATCTGTGATAAGAGCTTGATTTTTCTCTCTTGTATTGCATTTTTGCAATGGTTTCTGTGGCATTTTAAGAAATTGAGAGTTAAATCTCAGTAATTTTAACTGAATTATATTCCTTATTTGTAAAATAACCACATTACTGAGACTACTGTTGTGTGCAGCAAATGCACATAGGACCATATAATCAACATCTAATTAGCCCCACTTCATGTTATATTTGCTTAATGTTAAGTTTGTTAGAGCTATAATTTTTTCCTTTAACCGTTATAGCAGTTGAATTTTAATTACATTACCAACAAAAACCTCATTAACATCACGTAATTGGCAGCATTTCCAAAAAAACCTGTACTAATTGAGTATTTTCTGAAGACTTCCCATCAAAGTATAATTTAACCATTACAAACAGCTTGGCAACTACATTTACATAAAGATGTGTCTGAGGAATGTTCTCATGTGTGGAAAATTAGATTTGATATTGCCATTAACAAAATGAAGGAAGCTGTTACATAGCAAATCACTTCCACATTTTAATGATTTTGGCTAAACCCCATGTTTTTGTCAAGAGGGTCAAATGAAACCCCTTGCTTTTCCACAAAGAAGCAGCACCCAATCTCTGACTGACAGTTAGGAAGCAGCTTGCTTTGTGAGAAGGCTGCTCCACAATCTTTTCCAGGTTATTCTGTACTCTCACCAGCTAATAGCAGAGATGAGTTACTGTCTTAAACAGACCACGGTTCTTACGCAGCAGGTTAACTCAGAATTTTTTAAACATGTGACCAGGGAATAATTTCATTTACAATGGATCTGTTGCTAATTATTTTGTTCATATTTGTATATTGTGACATGACTGAGTTGATTACTAATCAAAAGAATACAAGTATTCCAATCAGTAGTAGCCTCTAGCATTTTTAAAAGACTCCCTAAAATAGTTTCACTGGAAAACAAAGCAAAGAAAGCCTGCGTAATCCTTTGATCCTTCCCCTCCAGTCTGGGATGAATGACACTGAGATTAATTTGAATGCCAAGGTGATGATTAAAAACAGGCTAATATGGTTCACATATTCTGAATACAGGGAGAAAAATGCTAAGATGAAATAGCTATCATGAATGTCCTCCTTTCTTGTTTAAATCTGAACACTGAGAGTTTTGCAGAAGCAAGATTTCAAATAAGAGTTGGATAAAATTTGAACACAGCATTCGATAGTCTCAATAATTATCCAAACTTTATCTTTAAATATTGTGTGTTCCTATCCCTGCTTGGATTCGTTCCAAGAAATTGGAAATAAACTTTGTGAAACCAGTTCTTGTTAGGATGCTAATTAGGTACTTGCACTGATTTCTTTGTCCTTTCCCATTTTACAGTTGTAGTTAACAAATGCAAGCATATTCATCTGGCAGTGTGCCTTTGCAATGGACCACCTATCTTTGGATTACAGAACGTAAGTTTAAGCAAGATGTCAAGAAATGCACATGGCGTTTTACATTCTGATTTTATTTTTTCTATCAAACAGGTGTTAAATGTGCCAAAACATGTACTAGCATAACATGTGCTAATATACAATATCAAAAGTGGACGTAAACATCAATTTAAAGCTTCAAAGTTCCTATCATCAGTTCACCTGAAAACTACATAACCTGGGCACTGTTATCATTGCATTCTCCCAGAGATGTGTTAGATACCTGAATAATCTACTCATTCTGACAAAGAAAAACATCGTTTGAGGAAGTGGGTCATATGTGTATAGAGATGTTTGCTGGAAAGGCCTGGAATTCCATGGTTCTGGTCAGTATACCACTGAAAAAAAAAAAAAAAAGAAAAAAGCCATAAACCCCTTATGTTATATTTTTAATTCTGCAATAATCAATACAAGAACTTTATTACCATATAAAAGTAAGTGGATGCCTCAAGAAAACTGAGGGACTTGCTACTCTTTCTTTTCAGCACTTTCCAGTATGTTCATATTGCTGAAAAATGTTTCTAAACCTTCTGTAATCTAGGAGTAATCATTACTGCCTCAGTACTTACAAGTCAGTTGTATCAAGTCAGGCAAAAAAGCTTTGAGATGCCCTTAGGAGTGAAATAGCCTTGACCTCCTGCATGGCCTTGGCAGTTAGGGTCACAGTCTTGCTTTGGAATACTGGACTCTAAGCAACAAGCTTTCAGCTAGATGTTGTGGGATTCTGTTCAAAACATCCTGCATTACATCAGGGCCATGAACATTATGAATCGTGTACTGCAAATAAAATACATACGAATTCTGCTGACTCTTAGAAATAACTGCCATTCCCCTATAGCTTAACTGGAATGACTATAACTCTATACAGTATTCCAGATACTTGAGAAATAACAATGGTTTGCTAAATATCAGTGAAGGAGGCAGAGAATGTGGAATACACAAAACAGCCTACAAACCCCAAGTACAGAGGGATTCCTGTGTGATCCCTTTTTGGGAGGTTCATGGTCCTGGGAAAGTAGACTCAGGCAGAAGGCCAGTACATTTGATAGCAGGCAAACACTTTGGTCATTAGCTCTGAGAAAAAAGGTGCAGAAGCAGAGCTTTGCGTGCAGTTCAAAACTACTTTTTTGTTGTTCATTCCTCATTTATATCCTCTAACCTCTTGCTTATGTGTTTTTCTCTGCCTGCACTGCACGCAAGTTTTGAGGACAACTTGTGTATTTTCTGATGCTGGATATACTACTGGGATACCTTCTACCCTTTTTGTGCATTTCGCCTTGTGCCTGTGGTAGGTATGTCCAGTAAAAGATAGAATCCATCAGACCAGTTATGGTTTTGCCCCCAGAAGCCAGCTCCTTCATCTTTCTCTCTTTTACTAGCTATCACAACTTTCATAAGGAGGCTGGATTCTCATTCTTCACCCTGGCTCATTTTAACAGCCTCAACATTATTCTTGACAACAGAGAAATCCTGCTAGCATCCAAATGGCAAGAAGCAAAGCATGGGGGTGGGGTGGGGTGAGGGGTGGGGGGGAGAAAGCAGGCAAATCCTTTGAGCAAGAAATTGTTTATGAAGAGTAACAGAAGCACTAGCAATTGACAGGTTTTGATGCATGTTCAGTAGAACTGGGTTATGAAGAACATTGCCAAATATCAGATAAGTTTATTGATAAAGCTGTAAAACACTGTTCAAAATGAAAAAGTCTGTTATTTACCATTGCCTGGAAATCCACCTGTGCATTAACCAGAGCTTTTGCGATTTGTGCTGAGTTCTGAAAATGTACATTATCTGAAAAAGGAAAAGGAATTGGCTGTTGAAACGTGTAAATACTGCGAAGCATAAAGTTATAGTGCATTAAGTTGTGTCCACTAATTATCAAGTGATACAGTTGACATTACAAAGAATGAGTAAGCATCTAATGTCATATGGAAATCTACCAAAGATCTAAGTACTGATCCTAATCAAAGGCATAGAAAGATGCTTCATGTTTTTCAAACAAAGTGATTCTGGCTCTGTATTTGTACTGCCATTTGCAAACCTCACCATCTGCTGTTCCATGGATGAGAAGATACTCTACGTTTTGGAAATTCTTTGCTCTTGCCATCACAGTTGAATTCTGTTGAGAGGAAAAACGAACAGTTCAGCAGCTTCAATTTAAACCACTCAACCACAGAGCTGAAAGGCTTTCGTTACCTAGTAGAACAACAATCAAACAGTTGAACTGGCATAATAAGGACAGCAGTGACTTCATATCAATCTGAGATTATAAGAGAAACCATATGTATTTAGTGCCTTTTCTAAGAGCCAGTTCCTGAAAAGCACAGCATTAGCCATTGTGTCATTCCCTGAATGTTATAATTTCTAGGCAGATCTACCAGATCTACCAGGGCAGTTTGGTATTGAGCATTTCTGTTCTTTGAGTTGAGATGAAGAATAGGAATTGAGAACAGGATCCAAAATCTTTAATAGGTATCTGTCCATTAACTTCTTTGGGCATTAATTCAGTCCTCTCTCTATGCAGAGCTGGTATGTGCACTGCTGGAGGAAGCTATACACTGCCTATCAATGTGAAGAAAAGAAGAAAGGCAACCTGTGCCACATAGGGGAAGGTGTTCTGACCATTTAGTATGCTTATGATATTATTGTCAGAGAGTGTACATTTACATGAAGCAGTTTGCATACCACGGCTAACAGTACCAACCAAAGCCTTATCAACATTTTAACCTCTATCACAAATTCTTCCCTAGGCTAATGGTTTGCATTGGCAGAACTGCCTGACTTGTCCAAGTGCGAAAATAAGAATCCTTCAATTTAGCATATTTAGGATTTATAAATACAGAACTGCGAGTAACTATAGAGATATGAATTTCCTGTAGCTTAGCTGCTACAGGACTGCTGCCATGAGTCCTGGCAGGTCATTTTCTTTCTTCACAGTTCTACTTGTCCTTGGAAGTGTGATTTAAGTTTAAGGCAGATCAACACAGAGAGAAAATTCTCACCTTGTAGTGCTCAAGATTATCGGACTCTACAGGCAGACCCATAAATCGTTCTGTGTAGATAGATGCTGTGATAGTAAAGGAGAAAAAAAATATAGGCAGAGAATGTACAGATATTTTTGTGCCTTCAGTGACAAGCAGCAAATGAAATATTGTTTATTTTAACTTATTTTAACTTATTTTAATACACCAAATGTAAACATATTTTAAAAAATAAACTATGAAGGTTAATTAATAAATGTCCTCCAAAATGTCCTTGCAGAAATAGTGGTTTGATACTCATCTGTGGAATCAACACAATGTTTTGTGAATAAAGGTAATTATCTGATATTGCTTTATGCTACTGGGTTGAACTCCAGGTCAGTTGAATGAGCCAAGAAGCCAATAAAGGAGCATGGTGAAAAGATGATACAGCCTATTTTTGCCACCTTGAAAAGAATTTAGCAGAGCAGAATTCCAGCCTGGGATGTGCATGTGTAACTACAGTAAATATGGATATATATGTTGTCCATTTCCTACTGAATGAATATACGCAGGAATTAGGAGGAGCAGGAAATGATACAGGGTTGCACTAAAAAAGTGGTGCAATTGCTGTTCAGGTCTCTGTTCAGTTCCTTTTTCTAACTATGACAAAGACTGTTAACAGATTTGACAAAACAAACGTGAATAACTGAACAGTATCACCAAGAAATCAGTAGGAACAGCTATCTTTGAGCTGCCTGGGTATTTGTAGAGCCGTTATGAAAATTTTTGGAAAACCGATGCAGCAGCTGTCGCTACCAGAACATTAGTTTTCTTATGACCTTGCCTTGAAAGAGCAACTGACACATATTGAGCAGTCACGCTACAGTATTGCAAGAATTTTATTTTTTTAACAGAGTCAGGGCTTTCTGACAAGGAAGAGCTGGAATATTTTCCTCCCATAAGAGAAGTGATGGCCATTGAAATCCATAAGGAATGTAATTGTCTACCTTGTTGTCCGGTTTGTACACTGCATTAGAATAATTTTATTAAAAAGTAGAAATAAGAATCCTCCCAGGAATGGAAAATGACTCAATATGTTCCCATGGTTTATTATATATCCTTTACATATGTTACTACTGAGTGCTAACAATGTGTACTGTGTCTCCCAGATTAGTGAACTACGGCTCCTAAAGATAATTTGTAATAAACTTAAGTATCAAAAAAAATCTAAGTAGCCTATATTTTATGAAAATCCTTTATCATTCAATGAAAACAGAAAATGTGCAATATCTGTTGTCAACACAGTGTCAAACAACCATATTGGGCTTAAGTCTTCAATAAAAGATTTGAATGGCTGGCATTTCAACAGTATTCTGAGCCAAATTCTCCACTCTTCTACCAGTATAGCTACAACAAGTCCACAGAGGTCAGCAGAATTGCATTATAATGACTAAGTGGAAGATTTGGCTTGTCAATTACTGAGGAAGAAAAAGGAGATAAATTGCAAATTTTAATAAAACAGTCACAGATCTAATGCTTTTAACTATACATTGTCCCCCAGCACAATTTCCCTTGCCATCTTGTAACTATTCAGCCGTTATT
Organism: Lathamus discolor; assembly: GCF_037157495.1. NCBI lineage: Eukaryota > Metazoa > Chordata > Aves > Psittaciformes > Psittacidae > Lathamus > Lathamus discolor. The sequence goes on along the minus strand of NC_088886.1, from coordinate 92,026,933 downwards.
AACTCTGACACAAAATGGAGGTGAGTGGGAGGGTTTCAGAGAAAAGCTTATGGCCCAGACTCTGATCTGTGCATCTAAAAGAGGGTGGAACAGAACTTAGAAGCTCTAGGGGCCAGTGCATCCTCTGACTACTTAGAGACTCAAATATGTAGCATCCTGTAGTTTTGCCCCTAACACCGTTCACCCTAATGTTAACATGATTTGTTTGCCAAAACTTATGACTCACAACTTCCTTCTGTTTCCTTCCTTCCTTAGTGGAGGTACATTTGCCTGTTCAGATTTGACAATGTGTTTTTAGCAAGATTCTTTAACTCCTTCATGAAAAATCATATAAAGTAAGGATTGCAAAGGTGTACAATTAAGTTTTACCTTAACTAAAAACTTAATTCAATTTTTAATGTTTGGACAAATGTTTACAAATCTTTTATTTAAGGACTTCTGCAAAAATAGTGCTTTACGCCTGCATTCTGGAAATAATTTTGCGATCATGAGCAAAAATGTCTTAAAAAAATCTTGATGCCAGTGAAAACATGAAGACTATGCTTCCTGTGTCATACAAATGTTTTCCCCTTTGTTTGCAAAACACCATAAATACAAGGAATGTCTGTGCTAGCAGTCAGGGAAGGAATCTTTCCCATTTAACCAAAATTTTTTCTCATAACCAAGACTTCTTAGCAAACGACCATATGCTAAGTAAATGTGTTCAAAGTGCTACATTTTGCTCATTGAAAACAAGCATGCCATGATTCTTTTTTACACTAAGGTTCCTTTACACCATGCCAAAAGCTTAACAGGTCTGTAAGTAAGCATGAGTGTGTGCCTGCTTTATTCACACAGTAAGGCCCTGGGAGTATACTCCCTGAGTTGTTTCCTCTGAACAGTTTGGAGCCTAAGTCAATAAACATAAATAAAAATATGTTTTGTAACACAACAAAACAGGAAGTGTGGCTGAGAAACATCTAAGGGGAAAATATTGAATAAAAAAAAAATTACATCAGATACAACTGAGTCCCTTTCTTTTCCACTGCTTTTGGGAAACAACTCTTCAATCAGCAGAGGTACTGATTCCTGACAGAGATAATTTGCAGTATATGAAGCTGAAGTGCACTGTGATTCCATTACTGGCAGAAAAATCATTTCAGCTGTTTCTGAATTCAGTACTACTGTTTTAACAGGATTTTTAGGGAGAGCACTCCTGAGTATAGCAGTTTATCAAGAGGGCTTTACACACTTTGGGTTTCAGATGTGCATATGGAATTATCTGGGCATACCTTCTATATGACAAAGTCTGTTCCAAGCTGCCAGTTGCAGTCAGTTATTTTCAGCACAGAAAACATTAAACTTAAGGTCCTAAGAGTTTTATGTCTAGGTAATTGCAATGTGCTTTAAGTTTCATATTGCCAGTCTCCTGCAATGATTTAATTTAGAAAGTCATTAAATGCTACATCTTGCTTTCCAAGTCAGTATTTATGACAAGTTTCCATACCGTAATATTCCCAGCTGGAAACAGGAGCCACAGCCATTCCACATTTAAATACTCCACTGCCAGATCCAAGTGCCAAAGAAGTTACATACCCACCATAGGACTAGGGAGAAATCACAGACAGTTTAAAAGAGTTGGTAAAGATTTGGGCTTTTTTTTTTCTGAATCAAACTTACACAAATCAATTCCAAAGTAAATATTTTGCTTTGAACACATGGAAGACAAAGCAACAAAAGCTTTTTGTTTCTTTCATTTATTTATTTCAAATGGATCTGATATTATTTCCTGTGAGACAGATTAGATGATTTCATTGAATCCCCTCTCTGTTGTTACTTCTTCAATGCTTAATGCAGGATACTCCTTTCATTACTGCTTAGAATCATAGAAAAATTTAAGTTGGTAGGGTCCTTTGAGGTAATCAGTGCAACCTCTATCTCAAAACAGGGCTAACCAGATTTAAATTAGGTTCATAAGTCACATGCACACTACGCAGTCTTTCTACCAGATCTGTTTCAACACTATCACTCTCATATTAATTTTTTTTCCTAAAACTGAAAGAAAACTTGCCTTGTGACAACTTGTTTTCATTGTCTTCCATCCTTTCAGTATGCACGTCTAAGAAGATTTACAAGTTCTTTCCTCCCTTAACAAACTCCCTAGCTTTTGTTAATCACTGGCATATTGAACCAACCCATCATCAGTACCAATAGGCTCAGCTAGCTACTTGGGAGCTTGAGATTGAAGCAATTCCTCCCTACCATCTGCCACTGATCCTGTTATTTTCCACCCTGATTCCTCAAACTGGGACCCAGCAAGGAAGAGTAAGTTCATAGCTGGAAGTCAGGGAAAGTAGTAAGTACACCTGGATATGAGAAGAGATTTGTGCAACTATGTGGGGCTAGTTGCTGAGACAGGGAAATTCTGTAAATAAAAATCATTTTGTTTGGCTGGCCATAGGATGTGGAACTGGGGCTGGGAAATACTTGTATAAGGTCTTTGAAAAATAGGGTTACTGTTTACTTTGGAATGGATGGAAGGATAAAAATATGGGGTGTGTCATGAATAATTCTGAAGATTATCAACTTCTTCAGTAGCACAAGAAAGATTATTAAGCATTTATTTGTAGAAAAATAAGTTAGTCCCTCCTTCCTGTTGACATTCCAGCTTGAAATGACAATGAGGAATATGCTAATAGAAGCAATAATATGTACAATTTTTCCAGTTCATTTGATTGGCTTATTTGATATTTTAAAAATCAGTACACAAGGCTAAACAGTAAAGGATTAGGATCAGGCAGATAAATCTATGCACTGTAACAGAGACTTCAAAACCTGAATTGATTTAGTCATTAAGTTATTTTGCCATCCAGAAGAGTTTGGTGAGTCTGAAAGTACTATGAGCTGCATAGTTCATGCATACCTGCCAAGCTATAAGTAAGGAATCACCTTTGAACTCCTTTTGAAGGTTATGGACCAGGACACAGTATAATAAATAGAAAAAATGAAAAAAAGACTGACATGTTTGGCAATAGTGCTGTTTGAATATTACATGCACTACTGGGATACAATGCTTTACAGGTGTGAAATCTCTTAATTGGTTCTGGAAATAAAATATGATTAAAAAAATAAAATATTTTCATGTGGCCTTTAACTTACTTAATGTCACTTTAGAATTACTCACTGGCAAGTGTCTGTATCACTTAATTTCACCATATGGTACCCCATTTTATTCTGGTGTTATGGCAGTGTCTGCCCAAAATAATTTAAATATTAGTTGGTAGAAGCTTCATAGAAAGATTTTAGCAACCCTGTTCATGTGCTAAGATCAGGGAACTTCTATAGTTACAGTTGAAATGAATCTTAAGAGATCCATCCTCTGGTGTGTTTCTGGACAAGCCTCTTACAATGAAAACAAACAAACAAAAACTAGCAAAAAATAAAACAGTGACAGATCAGAAGAACTCTCCTGGCAAAGATAAACAGTTAAAGAAAATGAAATAAAAAGTCTTTCTGATTGATAATCAGAGAAAAATGAACATGTATGGAGAGAAAAAAAAACACCTGGAAAATGTTAATGAGCGGCTAACATATCAGTTTGTTCTGTAACCTTTTTTAATTAGTGCTGTGAGTTACTGCTGGATAGCTGACACTGATCTGCCCAGAGAAGGAGTAAGGGTGGCTAACACAGGTCTGGCCTCCAACCCATTTACTGTTCCTTACAGTGCTATCCCTAAAACATGAGACCCTCAGATGTTGTTTATCATCTTATTCTCCTGCACAGTATCATTCTGTTATGCTGAAGCTGATGAAGCTGGGTAGGAGGCAGGGCTCCAGTTCTGCATACGCATTCTTGATCCAGCCATTCATGATGATCAAAAGCAACTGAGTCAGACGGCCTAAACATCTTAAAAATCTCTGTAAAGGGGCTGTGTGGCATTTGTGCTGCCACTGAGTTGACTTCAGCTCTCCCAGAACACCAATAGTATGTCTGCATCCCATTTTTAGGAATAGTTCTACTTAGAAGTTGATAACACAGGAAAAATACCCCAACTATTCCAATACTTTCTTTTTCTCCATTAGAATGCAGTGCTGTACTAAAATATGTAGTTGAGCTATGCTACTCTATTTCTCAGTGCCTTAGGGTAGAGGAATATGGTCATTTAATAAGAAAGACTTGCAATGCATCTGGCTATACAAGGTTCTGAGTGCATTACAAAGAAAAGGGTGTGAAAAAATCAGTGATGAAAAATAGATTGGCTGATTATTTTGAATGACTCCTATACAGTCTCATTTTTTCTACTTCTTGGTGAAGCTGTCAATGTTGTACACCCCTAAGACCCACATTCATCCATACTGACCATTTCAAAGCCAGCCAAGTATACAGTGATTCAGACAAATGCAAGGGGTCACATTTTCTGATAATTTTAATCTCAGATCAGAAAGAGCATACTTGAATTTTGACACCATGACAGTAAATCCCCAAGTTAAAAGTAAAGGTAATTAAACCATCTCAATTTTCCTTAACTTTAAGTCCAAACAATGTATTAGGCTTTTCAGTATGCCCTCTTGAACTGTCAAAGATTCCTTTTTGGGAGCTTGCATGGTTTCAATTGCATGATATAGTCACCAACAGGAACTATCCCCTTTGTCAATATCATCAAACACTGGCGGAAGAAACTTTATGCAGATTTAGGGCAGAATAAGGAATAACAAAAAAAAAAAATTGCAGAATTATTTAAAGATAGAAAAAAACACAAGCACTTACCCAGCCCCATATTGCTATTCGTTTCTCATCAATAAAACCCATTTCTATAAATTTCCTGTGAAAAAGAAAATCACAGAAACAAATACATTATTGCAAAAGATTGATAATGCTATTACAAAATAGTAAAAAATAATTCTCTTTCACTTTTTTCCAAACTTTAGACTAAGTTAAGCAAACTGACAATTAGCATAGCATGTCTGATTTCTACAAAGCATGAGTTATTCTATTAATAGATATTTCAGAGACAAAGGAAGATTATTTCTTGAAAGAATAAAAATGCTGAAATTAACTTTCTTCATAATAATTATTTTTTTTCCAGTGGATAAGGACTATGCTCAACTGGCTTTTTGGCAAAAAAGTTCTATTTTCTTATCCTTAGAAGCCACCTGGATTTAGTCCAGACTAGATTAAACACCACACATTATACTCATGTTAAACATCACACATTCTACTCATGTTATACATGTGCATATGTATGTTTATACGCACGTGTACAGGCATAAACTCACATACATGCAGAAAAAGAAAAGTTCAAACCATGTATTTCTACTAATAACCACGTTTCATTTCCTGTAGCTCTACATTCTCTCAGGCTATTATCATTTTCATTGTTTTAATGCCAAAGGTGCTGATTGCCATTAATATTCAGACTTTATCCTGCAAAACACTCAACGTAGTTGCTTTATAGGTTGATACTCTGATCCCTCAAGAAGCACAATATCAACCTCTGAGATTAGGGATTCCCTGGAGCAATAAATAAGCTTTCTTTTTATGTGCCTGAAAAGTGGAGAGCACATACTGCTATTATAATATAAAATAAGTAAGGCATCTTCTAATGCTCCAAGTAGGTAATAAGCTTTAAACAGATGAAAGGTGCACCTTGCTTATCCAGTCAGTAGTCAAACTGCGCAAAGAGAATCATAAATATTAGCTGTCCTACAAAAATCCCGCATCAGAGTCTGAAGACTGTATTTCAAGAGCTGTATTAGCAACAGCAAAGAAAAGAGGATAAGGCAAAAGAACACAAAGGTTTGAGAGTGACAGGTAAACAAAATAGGTTCGGGTACATGCCAGGACACGTATAAGTCTTATTTTACTATAACAGGCATGAACAACTGACAACACCCAAAATATGGGATACTATCTGGGTGGGACAAAGTTCAAACAGCCAAAAAATGATTCAGGTTTGTTACATTGCTGTCTTTATCCCTGGGGTTCCTCCTACAGCAAAAATCCCTCCAAGAACTTACTAGAGTATAGTACGCTCTCTGAAAATCATACATCTTAAACCATGTGTTACAACAGGAAGATGGAATGCAGTACATTTAACTGAATAAAAACTTAGTCTAGGTGCTGACAGAAAATTGGGATGTGTGAACTCTGAGGTAATTTTTTCACAGCCTGTCTCAGCAGATTTTACAAATGCAGAATCAGCTTAGGTTCCCTCTGTCTCTGACATTTTATGTCTGAGTGACAATTCAGAGTAATAAAAAAAAATTATCTCTCTGGTGATATTTTAAAATATGCCATTTCTGCTAAGAGTTTAAAAAAAGAAAATCAAATAATAGATGAATAGAAAAACCTGACATAACACAGCAATTCTGTTTCATTTATCACGGAAAAGGAAAATGGTGTGTTCATATAATTGAGGAGGAAATTAATTATCACAAAGCAGAAAGAGGAAGGAATAGACACCTTTCTCACACACACTTGCAAATACAGGCTGTGTTCTCAAACAAGTAGAGAAAACTGAGGGAACCTGTGCTGTTAGATCCGATTTCTAGCTAAGCTACTCAGAGTCAGGTCTATAATTGAAGGAGTGTATTTACTGTTGCACCTGGAAATCTAACCGTGCTCTGATTGGCCAAATTCAAGACTACAGGCTAGACTTATTCCTGCTTTGCGTTCATCTCTGGTGTTCAAACACTTCTTTAAATGCTCACTTCAAGCAGTGTTACTGCATCTGTAAGCTTCTCAGGCAGCCTTTCTTTACAAAATCTCAGCTTTCACTGACTCCCAAAACCTCTGCTTAGGGAATTATTTTTTCTTGGAAAACTTTAAGCTCTTTGATGAAAAGGAGCACTGTTGGGGAACAACTACCAGAGGACCTCAGACACTTGCTGTTGTTCATAACTCCTAAAATAGCATGTAAGGCAAGTTTGTATGACCAACCAACATCCAGGAGGCTTGTGTCAGGATTCAGTTTTGCTACAAAGGTCACATTTGACCTTTAGCTAATCACTGTGGTACATCACTATGGATCTTTGGCTAATAAGTGTTGTCACTGATGTAGGTTTCTCCTACAGGGAGAACTTAAGAATACTGGGTAATATGTTGGCTTACCTCTCACCACTGACACTTTCATTTATGTAGGCTTAGGATTGAAGCCTCTAATGATGCTTTTATAAAATGGCAGTGGTGAGGTCTAAATGTGGACTTAGTAGTATATGGACTTTAATATACCACACAAGATCTCACTGACATCAAGCATCTCAATGATATTTTATTTCCGTAAGTTTTCTTATTTCCTGGAGACCTCAGCTCTCCAGAAAGGCTGAGTAGTATATTCAGTTGTGGTTTTTTTCACATTACTCCTTGTAGGTATGCAAACACAACAGTTATACAGGGAGACATTCTACTTACTTCACTGCTGAGATTTGGTCCTCAACTTCATAGACTCCAAGTCTTCGATATACTGCATGCAAAATCTTGTCACCTTGATAAGCTGTCCCTCTGCCATCCACTAGAATAACAACAATTCCCTCTTTGCTTGCAAGATAGGTTATCCAGCTAATGCTAAATGTTTCCTTTACATTCTGACTGCAGGGTCCTCCATACCTGGGGATGAAAATTCACATGTTTTCAACTCATATTATTAAATTTATATATGATTACTGGATACTGGACTATAACTATAGGTACTTCTTACATTTTCTCCACAAGTATTTTGTTATATGGCTGTGGCTTAGCTCAGCAGACAAGCAGTTCAACTACCATTTTCATGTATTTATGAGATTTTGCTATCTAAAATCTATTTAAATCCTTTAGGTCTTATGCCTAAGACAAATTGTTAGTTTTAGCTCAGACAAAGGGGTGTAGCATCAGGTGCTTGTCACAAGGGTAATCTTCGGAATAGTCACGCCTCAAAGTCATGCTTTTTTCTTCTCTTCAAATTCCTTAGGTGTAACACCAGTTTTCATTGCTTTTCTGCATTTGACCCCTACATGCACTCAGCAATGCCAGAGGAAAGAGGAGAAAAAAGTACAGCTCCTTACACTTTCTGGACATCCCCATCTTTGTTTCAATAGAGAGTATCATGTGCTGTTGGAGCTGCAGTCGGAACACACCCCACATAGCTGAGCAATAGAGAGACATTCCTCATGAGAATGGCCTAATGCAAATTATATGTTTGACCTCAAGGACACAACTGATTTAATCATCTATTCTAAACTTAAGTCAAATATACTTGGCATTCTTGGACTTTTGGATCATCACTGATTAATAAAAAATGATGCAAGGTTTATTACACCCACTCAGCTCTCAATTTTTAGCACCACTGCAATTTTTGTTGCCCTTCCTGCCTGCAATAAATTAAATTTGTGTCAAATGTTCTTTAGAAAGAGCATTTGATCGAAGAAGCCAGTCCATACTGTTTAGGGGTGTTTGATATTTTTTTTTTCTTCTTAATAAATGAAGCAGGCCTTTGCATTTTCTGCATTAGCAAAGCAGAAATCAATAATGTCAGCCTGCCTCATGGTAAACAGAAGCAGCAACAGAACCAAGAACTCCAAGCAATACCCCACGTTTTTATCCTTTTCCTGATTCTGAGGAATCCTTGCCCTGCTAAGATTAACGTTAAAAATGCTACTGATTTCCATTAACTGAATTACTGTTCCAGAAATATATTAAAAAATCCATCACAACAAACAAAATAGAACTTAGTGGTTTTTCTTTTGTTTTGTAAAATATGGCAAAAGTCTTAGGTTTTGTTAAATTATAAGAAGTATGTTTTCTAACAAAACAGCAATGATCAAAGGAAATAGTACATACACCTGAATAAGCAGAGGGTACTTCTTGGATCTATCAAACTGGGGGGGTAGAAGCATTTTGTACCACAAAGCTAGAAAAGACATATTAAAATTATATTGTTAATTGTTAAAATGATTCATCCAAGCATAATCCAGAGTTTGGAGTAATAGTATATGAAAATGAATCAGTACTAACTACAAAACACGTGAACTGTGAATCACAGAACTGATGCAAATAACTATTTGTATTGAGTTGTTGAAGAACAATTTTGAAGAAATAAAGTGCCAACTTTTATTTTAATTTAGCTGTGCATAAAATTATTATTTCACATAACTCTAGGTTCACAGTTTTCCAGGTGCCTAGAAAAACACAACTAGGAATGTAACTGTTATGAAGATTATCAGAAATGAGTTTTGGAAACTTTATACTGACTCATTACCATGGAATATTGTTTATAAAGTCACTATGGAAACAACAGTGTATGCAAGTCAATATAATGTATAACACATGAACAGCAGTTTACTTTTCACATTTTATTATCACCCTCCTATAATGATTTTACACAATATTTCCAATAGTATTGAAGATTTTTTTTTTTTTTAAGAAAAGCATTGTGGATCAGAGATGTATTTTAACTACTATTTTACAGAGAGATGCCCTGAGGCACAGACAAATTGGGTGTTGTCAAACAGGGCAGAACCAGGCCTCATCTTCCCAATCTGACAGGCTAACAAGAATGTTCTACAAAAAAAAATTATACTATAACAAAACGAAGGCAAAATATTAAAATGGTATGAATAAAAAAAGTATAATAATGATATATAATTCTTACTTATACCATCCACTTCAAGTTTATTAATTTCTTCTTTTGGCAGTTGGATATTTTGCAAAGCAGACTGCAATTCCCAATTGTCTTCCAATACTCTGAGCTCTAAGTAGAAGAGATGACTGAATTATTAACTAATTTATTAATTCCTCTTCATTATTTGAGATTCCTTTATTTTGTGTTATTAGAACAGAAAGGAAATATGTGTGTTTTACAAGCAGTGTAATGAAGTCAACTCAGACATTTCTAATTGGGTTTGACCACATAGGTAAATAAAAGCAAGGCACATGTATAGAGCACAAATATTCGTAAGATTTCAATAGGATGTACATTTTGCAACGCAGATCATTGCACATGGTGCTTCTGTGTGTTTTAGAGTCCTGGATGTTATGCTATAAACTCCTTTCTCCTGCAGATCCTTCATCCCAGTTTTGTAATACAGAGCTGTAAATGCAAAGCTTATCCCATATTGCAAAACACAGTTCTGTACCTCCTTCCTTGCTTACCACAGTAACACCAGTTTAACCTCTGAAACCCTTGGGCAGTATGGTGAAGTGCACAGATGTTTGGGAATATCTTGTTTCTGTGCTAACACAGGAAATTCAGTTTCTTAAGGGGTTGTGGCAAACCCTTGCTTAACCATTGTACAGTACACAAAACTTACTGTACCATTGTTCGTATTACTGCACACTTAGTGAACCTCTTCTGTTGTTTATTGGGTGTTATTTTGTTGTTTTTATTTTAAAATCTAAAAAGTATTTAAAATTTTTGTTTTACTTGCTTTAAACTCATTTTACAGTGATATGATTTACAAATTACTATTTAAAATTTACATATTTTCCAGCATAGACTGCAGAATTATGTATTATGAGTCTACTGGGTATTGTTTGTTTATGTGCTTTCCCATAAGTAGTGATGGATGAAGAATATTGTACATAATGGATATTAGTGACTTTCAACTTCAATTTAAAAATGAAAGAACCTTTTAGAACTGATGGAAATGCTTCTTGGTTAGTTTGACTCTTTCTCTATTTTTTTTTTTTTCCCCCAATAGCAACCACTTCCTGCTTCTGGAAAAGCTCAACCCCCCCCAGACCCTCAAAGTACTTCTCTCAGCACTTCTTGAGCTAGATAGTATCCATGACATGCCAAAAATACAACACTGGAGTTTGTTCTTTCAATCTCGACAAGTTTTGCAGATTCATGTGGGGTTTTATGGCTGAAAAATCATCCTAGCACTGGATACTCACCCAGACTCAGCTGAACCCTTTCAATACTTCCCCTCAAAACTCCTGAAACTTGCGCACTGCCACAAATTGTAGGCATGCTAGAAGCAGCTTCCAAACAAGTGTATGTTAGTTTAACTTCATGCCTCCTACTAAAATTCATATCTTTTCAAAATGCTGCCAACTGCAATGAGAATGGATCTACTAAAAATAGTTTTGCATCACAGAAGAGATTATGAAAGCAAGGGACTTAAAGAAAATTAAACGAAAAAAGGTCATGAAAAAGTCAAAGAGAAGCCTGAATTTGCTTTTATTCCTGAAGAATAATAGCACAGCAGAGTGAGGCATCATGAAACCAGTGGTGAAGATCCATTAAATGAATGAAACTGTTCTCTCTTGCACAGAGGTTAAGAAACAGAGGTATCTGTAGTTGGGCACTTCGCTGCACTCCATGATAAGGAATGCCCTTGATACACAAGGTCATAATGAATCATAGAAAACAATGAGCTACGGCAATGGATTAAATCTGAAAATAATCCATGCATTAGCTGTATCTAAACCGTTAAACCTATTTAAACCTGCAAAAGAAATACCAGAATAACATAGCGTTTTTATAGCACAATTGCAACAGATATGTTGACCAATCTTTTCCATCTGCAAACACTTAACATTTTGGTTAAAAACTAAGATGTAACAACTCCTATTGTAGTCAAAATAATCTTACATTGCAATTCACTGACTTCTACATGAATCACCACTGATTAATTTAGCTTAACAGTAATGCAGCATTTGTTTGCCTCATGTTGTCTTCTGGTCAGACAACACCGAGTTTACAGTGGGTTATCAATACTGGCTGACCTGGCAGTAAAGACCCTGGCAGTAGAAATGTCAGTGCATTTCTACTGGTTACTGGGCAGGAAAGGAAGAATGCCAAATCACTGAGGTATTTTACAGGACCGTGCTAGTTTTCGTAACACTTCAGGACTGAGTACTTCAAGTTGGAGAATTTTTTTTAGGGAAAAACAAAGGACAGAGAGAAAAGTCACTGCAGAGTAATTAATATTTTCATGGTTAGCAAGTTTCTGCTTGGTCTGGTTGCAAACAGTCCTCACTAAAAGGCTACTTAAAAAATGAGGGTTCTGAATGTTTCTTGCTGAAGTTCCTATCTTTTATCAATAATTCACCCTGTCTGAAGCAGTTATTTAAACTGATCATCTGAAAGAGCATTTGCTCTTCCCTGACATCTCTGCTGATGGCTGAAGAGCAAGTCACTGATCCAAATTCTAATTAGTAGAGCACAACAGCTCAAACTGCAAACTCTAAATAGTACTCTGCTGCATTTTGTACAGGGTAGTTTTGCTTCATGAAAAAAGCCCTCAGAAAGTCTTGTGTCCGTCCAAATGTCAAAAGGAATAGTTAGGAAACCAAAATAATCTTTTCTACAAAGTTTGACTCAATATTTAGGAGACAAAGAGCTGCTGATGTTCATTGCATCCATAGGATAGAAACAGGAAAAACATCAGAATGCTATAACAGTGCTGGATTCAGGAAAGAAAATGAAGTCAGTTCACTGATATTTAGCTTTCACTAATTAGAAATCTAAAAAGACACTAGATATTTTGATAACAAACAAGATGAAAGGCTTCTCGATCACAATCCAAATATTGTATTAGAGGATCCGTGTAGTGAAGAACAATGGGAAAAAAGAATGCTTAGAAATAGGCAGGGTATTTGCAGTACCTCTATCACCGTAGTTCTCAAAAAGAGTAGAAATGGGAATCCCAGGACCTGTCACAGAATGATAAGAAGGCAGTTTATAGTTTGAAGCTGGAATTTTATGATGGAGTTTGTATTACATCAAGATTAGTAACTGAAAGGAGTTAAAGAGCTCAGAGTTGATACACAAACCTAAATCTTCTCTGCTGTATAACACACTAGTCCCTGCTGCATGAAATACATAAGGTACTGTGTGACACAGACCTGTATACATACAGGCACTGCTTATCAAACATAATCAAAGCAACTTTAAATTTACTAACAAACTCTTCCTCTCTACAGATGAACTGACATCTAGTTAATACCTGAGATGTGATTATATAAGGTGCTCGCAGAATTAACAATGTGAAACATTCTTCTGAGAACATGCCACATCATATTTGTGAAGGTGAGTGGCTTTCATATGGTGATGACCTCACTGACTGCTTTGTGCAAGAATGATTGAAAGGTGTTATTATTTGCTACATTTGCTTCTCTGCTCAATGGAAGTTCTCAGGAACTCTTCAGATAATCAGTCAATAAAAAATCAGAAGAACAGTAAACTTTAGATGAAATATGCAAAAAGAAAACCATGGATATTTTTCTTTCCTTTTCTCGGATTGTGACTTCAGTCTTCACTGTTATTTGATTACAGTAATGGATAAAATGTTGAACCACTGAAATCACCTAACTTATTTCAAGAGTTAAGACTTCATTTAATACTTACAAGTAGTTTCAGTGATCATGCATCTTAATGAGCTGAATTTTTCTTAGTTCAGTTATTAAGAATGTTCTCAGGTAAATATCCAACATTTTGTGGCTGACACGAATTTAATAATTTCAGTTGGGAAACATATTGTAATAGTCTCTAATTGCTAACTTTGATCACATAAATTGGAAATATGTGTTTCTAAATCCTGCTCTAGTTGCTGAAAGAGAAACATGACTTTGATGAGACACATGAAAATCTATTTTGTGCCATGAAGGACTTTCAAAAATCTGTTTTTAATTCCAAAAATCCCAGTATTTTTGTTTAAAAAGAAAAAAAAAGTGAAAATATTTCAATATTCTGAAACATCTTCCCAAGGATTCTGGACATGGAAAACTTTCTTTCTGGAAATTTCTCCTGGTTATTGTGAAATTTGGGACATCATTTAGGATAATCAGTATTATCTACAACTCTGACAAAATAGAAAGAACAACTGATTATATGTTTGCTCCCATACTATACATACCATAACAGATCAAGGCGTAATACTTAGAATGTTCACTGAACCTTGCTGTATAATACTGGCATCTCTCTTTCCTTAAATTGCAAGTAATGCATTGTTTTCTGATAGGTCTACTTCCAATACTGATTCTAGGAAAAAAAAAAAAAGAAAAAAGCAATATTTATTTTGCCACAACTAAATTCACATGTGTCTGCCTTGCATTCTAGAACGAAGGCACTGTATTTTCAGAACAGTTCAATTAAAAAATAAATGTTTTCCCTTTTTATCCTTTTTTTTTTTTTTCCCCCAAGAGTATATTTAAACTTTAGATGCTATTTGTCCTAAATTTTCACATATAATCTGAGGTCAAGATTTAGTTAAAGTAGCCTATGAAATTATACTTTAAACATTTTGAAACTAAATTATTTTATTAACAAATCCAGAGCTATCTTCTATGAACTTCGTATCATTAAGATAATGTTGGTTAACACTTACTTGTAAATATTCCTTCTTCCTGGATAGCCTTCAAATTCATTGCTTGAATAGAAACTGTAAATTCATTTATATGTTAGTAAACAATCCATAAAGTAATGACCTATAAACCAGCATCAAGATGGAAAGCCATTTTGGAAGTTAACTTAGACTTTTTGAGATTTCCACATGTGGTGGAAGAGTAAGTTAAGCTTATATACCTTACATCTTAATAAATCTTTGATCAAACTCTGATTAGACGACAAATAAACCATATATATAGGTACTCAATTTTAATTCTCCCAAGCTAATCTCTCCAATTATGTAATTATGTAAGCTGTATCTACTTATACAGTAAGCCGAGGGACCATAAAAAGAGAAGTAAATGCACAGTGTCTAAGGGTTCACCACATGATTAAATTTAAGTATTTCTAAAAAAGTATCTCTAAGATTGGTGACTGAAAATAGAAAAATGAAGACAATTTGCAAAGAATATCTCATAAGTAAAGTTTGCAAACCTGTGCAGTGCCTTTGCATACAAATTTGTTGTGGATACATTCAGATAAGAAACAAATTATACCTAGCTATAACTTTATGAGTTAACAAATGGTGTTCCAATGATTAAGTGTTGCTTTTACTGACAACACAACATATTCTCTTCTTAATGTTACTTACATTGCATCATTTGTTACTCTGAAAATGTATATTGCTTCCCATTCTCCACTTGTAATTTGGATTGCATTCTCCTGCGAAGCAAGGCATACAAGTTACTGAACATTGTAGAATTATTTCAGGAACTTAGAATAGATCAATATAGAACACTTTGCTTGACTTACCACAGAGCCATTGATGTAATGAATATGCTTATAACCATTTTTGTCACTAAAAATTTTGTAATATGAACTGCTGTCTGATGTAAAATATGGTGCAGAAACAAAGAACTGAAACAACAGAAGGAAAACGGTAGATAAAATGTAAGTAAGACTGTCCAAGCTGATCAGCAGATTATAGAACATATACTAAAAGTAACAAGACTATTTAATCAAATGGGACAAAGTACTTTGCACAAATGATATTTTACCTATGATATTCAATCTTGGACTCAGTACATACTATAACTTCTAACCTGTCATGTCAGACTTCTTAAACTGATAATATAAATACCTCAAGCACCTCACAAATGCAAGCTCCCTACTTATAAATGGAATAATTTGTTTGTATATTCTGAATGACCTGTATTTTGTTATTAAAAAATAGGTAGAAGTGATTTTTAAAAAATAAGTTTCTGAATAAAGCTGATGCTCATGAATGGTGCCAGACTGAAAATCCTGTTTGGCTGATTCACTGAGCAAACACAGCACTAAGTAAATGAGTATCTGAAGCTTCCCATACTATTCCACTAATGTTAAAGAACAGATTATCCCAGATAATACCATTCAACTTTTTTTTCCTTTGAAACCATCATCTCTTAACTAAAATTGTCAGTCAAGTTGAGTTACTGCAGCTGTGTTTCATTTTCAGAATATGAACATGGAAGAATGACCTGCAAGCATTCAAGCATAGCACCGAACATTCCCCAGTGAGTGACTTCTGAATAATAGCAACCCAAACTCAACCAGAACCTGTGACAAGCTAAATTGTTCTGGAGCCTGCTTCTGGTACTCCTAATACTTGAAATTCCATAAAGGCTAATGCAGGGATTCATGCATGTGTGCAATTTCTTTAGCTCTTATTAGAGCTAAAACCTGTCCTTACAACCTCAATAAAAATGGTGAAACAAGAAAGGAATCAAGTAAAATATCAAATCTTGTAAATGTGTGATCTTCACTTCAAGTAAAAATACATCTCTTGAGGGACAATGTACTGAAAAGCAAAACTCTTAGTTAAGTCCACTGCAAGATATTCAGGCATAGTGTGAGGTCCCCCATATTGAATTCTGGTAACTTTGCTTGCCTATGGAGTAAAATAAGCAATAATATAAATTCACTGTTAGAATATGATTGAAAATTCTGAAAATTCCTGTTTGGCTGATTCACTGAGTAAATACAGTGAATACATAGACTATGACTGAAAACCATATTCTATGCTCTTACAATTTCCTTGCATGTTTGTTTTTCCTGTAAGTGAGACAGGTGTTATGTCTCTTCCAAGATATAGGTTACTGGGCTGAGAAAATTTCTTTTGCTTAGGGGTAACTGCAGAGAACTGTCAACTGCCATTTTAAGTGGGATATTTTACCTTGAAGGTTCTTCCTTAGCTCAGGTTGTGCAGCACTTGGCACTGAAACTATGTTCTGAATGGACAGGTTTTATTTTTAAAATGCTGTGGTATGTCTGATCTCTCTTGAATGACATCAGAGAAATTTTACATCTATTCTTTGTCTCCAGGATGCTTCTAAGAATTACACTGCAGTATGAATTTACCTCTTTTCATTACTTGCCTCCCTTCGGTATAGTGTCTAATCAGTTGGTCTGAAATTTGCAAAAGGGGACAGAAAAAGTTTTTAAACTCAGAAAGGAGGTAGCCAGATATTATGCCTAGCACAGCAATAAAGTCTCAATCCTACAGTACAACAAGTTTAAGCAGTAGTGTTGTATGACTCAGAATGATGCTCCATGTTTCAACTCACTGCTGTGAATATGCAGAAAGCTGTAGCTTTTCATTAAATCAAAAGGGAATACAACAAGAAAACATACCCCGCCTGCCCATCCTGTTTGACTCTCTTCTATGTGCTGTTGATTCTGAAAAACAAATGTACAATCTTTTAAGAAATTCAAGAATGAGTTTATGGAGAGTCAAAATCTTAAAATAAAAAGTCAACAGCCACCTGTAAAAATGTATTTTAGGACAATTGCTATGAATGCTCAGGGACTTGAGGGTTGCCTGAGGTAAATATTATTGTATTAATACCATTATGTTAAAATATTCTTTTTTAACAGCTGTCATCAGAACTAAATAAAAGCTGAAGTAATTTTTTAACCTTATGCAACATTTTCACTGAAAGCAAGAATTAACAACTACTTAATCTCATGAATTTTTCAGCAAAAAAGCCTGAGTAAAATAATTTCAGGAATAATAATATAAAAAATCTGTGTTAGATTCTCAGGTAGTTAATTTGACAAGCTGTGATGTTGATTTATAACACATATAATGTGACTACTAGGTACATCTTTTAAACAAACCTTAAAACCACAAACCAAATCCTTTATCTAAGTAAATAGAAATCAAGGGTCTCTGTACCTGGTGCTCAGATTAGAGATATTAAAGGAGCTTATTTTCAACAGTTTAAAGAAATCTCAGAAATAAAGGAATTAAAAGTTAGGCAGCAAAAATCAACCAGGCTATCATACCCTGTGACTATGACTGTAAGTTTAGCAGGTCTCAAGTTCTTGTAACATTCTTAAAGCTGATTTTAAGAAAGACTTCTGCTGAGCATAAATGGATCAGAACCTCCTGCAGCTAAAGGGACATTTTTATTTATGCTTTACTTCTAAAGTTTCTAGTGCACTTTCAATACTTTCCTAAGACTTTTTCATTGAAGAGTATAATATCTTGTTTGTTGGAAGGAGTGATTTAATATTTAACAATTCTGCATTCAATGTATTTCTTTTTTTATCTTGCAAACTTTTCTTTATGCTGTTCATTGAATACATTATTTCTTCACTGTCTGAAATAAACTCAAGAAATTTGCTTTCTAAAGACTATGGTTTGTATTTGTTATTCTCAGTGTAATCTCATTATCATTCAGAATCATGCTTTCTCCCTTTAAACTTAGTCCCTGTAAAGTGACTTATCTGAGAAAAAGTTGCAGGTACTTTCCCATTAGAAGGCTGTTTAATACTTCTAAGTGGCTCCACTGAGCTACTAACTCAGAAGATGGACTTTATTTCTTTTATAAGAAAAATAGGATGTGTTGTTTTATATCTGCACCCTAAATTTATTTTCCTTTCTTGAAATTAAGACTCCGATCTTGATGACATAGTCCATTAAGGATATATTTAACTTCCCTCGTTTGAGTAGTCCCATTGACCTCTATGGGATTTTTCTGTCTATTAAAGTATTTACAGAATTTAATTAGAGAACTGGCATTTGCATAGGAAATCCCAATTTCACAAACACATGCCTAGCTTTTACTCACACGAATAGTTCCACTGAAGTCATATTGGTTTTGATGGTCTATTCACACGAGCAAGACTCAAACGTGAACATTTTTGATGAATCGACACTTTAGGAACATCTTGTAGATTACATTTTGTTATTATTTTCAAGCACATAAAGCCTAGCACATTTATTGTACATTAGTCTCAATTTAATCTGAAATCAACAAGAGAACTGTTTTTGCCAATGGAAACATACAGAGATATACTTTCTAACGGCAAATAGAGCTAATGCAGCACTCCCATCTGTTCACACTCCTTCAATTGGCCATTTGTGCAAACTTTAATGTGATAAAAGCATTGTATCACTGTATAAATATAGAGTTATAGAAACGTCAGTAGTGACTCCATAAATAAGGTTTCATGGAGAAATGCAATTAAACAAGGATAATAACACAGTCCTGCAAGATGTTAATTGTTCTGGTCTCGTTCCAGAAAAGCAATTAAGCACATGCTTAATTTTAAACACATAAATAGACCTACTGAAATAAATAAAACCGCTTATATGCTTAAAGTTAAGCGTATTTTAAAGTTCTTTGGTGGATTGTGGTAGAATTGTAGAAGAAAAAAAAACCTGGTATTTTTTTGGGGTGGTTTTTTTTTTTTTTTTGTTTTTGTTTTTTTTTTTAATTTGCAACAACTGTCATATCATAGAGGAATAAAAATTATTTTCAGCTTGGAAAGTCTGTGTCAACAAACTCTGAATTTACAATTTATCAATCATACAGAACACTTTTATAAGTATTCTTGCCTTTTATTTCTCATTAGTTTTAGGTTTCACCCTAATGCTAGTTTTTATAAGTGTTCTGTGCCATAAACTCTGAAACCAAGACATGCAAACACCATCAATACTAACAGACTATAAATGAGACTTCTGTATTAGTTACTGAAATTCAGAGTTATTCTTTCCTTCAGGATCTATATGGATTTATCAGTATCTACAATTTCCAGGCTTTACAAGGTCTTTAAAAGAAATGCTTTTTCAGAAAGGCTTCTGTACATGAGATCTGTAATGATCTACATACAGGTATAGACAGCTAGGCCACCTAATCAAATGCTAATTTCAGCAATGTTAAACTTATATTTCCAACTATATTACCTCTGGACAGTCCCATGTATTTGAATTTTCTTTGAAGTCACAAATAGCTAAGACTGAAAAATTCTGGATTCTCTTTAGCCATTGCACACAGACTCGTCTATCTGTTACCCAAGTAAGCCAAGTAAAATAGTGATCACTAAAAAATAATAAAAAAAGGAAAGAAAGAGTAGTTATTAAAGAACAAAAAAACAGAAGCACTGCTACAGATTGTATCCCCCATAGTGTTCTGTGGAATCAACAGCAAAGCTTCCAGTGTCTTAGGCATTTTTTTTTTTGTCCTTTGTAACAATGAATCATCTGGACAGAGAATCAAAATACATTTCTAGTTAGCTTCTGATCCATCTAGGAGATGAATATGGCACTCCACTGTTAGAAAACAACTCAGAAGTTCAAACATTTAAAACAAATAGAAATTTTTATTTTATTTTTTGAAAGAAAAGACATATTTGAGGGCACACTACCTTGATGCTATGACTGCAGGAACTGGCACCTTCTTAGGACCAAATGCTTCAGCATTAATAGTGTCTACAATAAACACTTTAACAGTAGGATTTTTAGCCCCAGCCTTCAAAGAGAATGTATCAGGTTATTCAAATCAGGCTCTGAACAATTCAGAATGAGGAAAATAACAACACTTTTTGTGGGAAAGGAAGCAAGGTGTAAAATACATATTCAATTGTGTATAATAGGGCAAATGTGGTTTTGTAAGATCACACAGTGTCACTAAAGCAGTATTATGGTACTTTGCATCATTTCATATGCAAAGACAAAAACCTCTTAAACAGTCAAATTTAGTGCCTTTCCTTACAGAAAATGTACTTGATGGGAACCACCACTGAATTTGCATTATGGATCTGTGCAGCACACATGCTTACTTTGGTATAAAACTCTAGGAGTGTATTCACATGATTGCAATTGCTCTTTGACATTCCAGCTGTGGAATAAAATGGTTTAGCTTAAACTGACTTCATGCTTGCTTATTCATTGCATACATTATTAGTTTTTTAATTCTCCTCCATGTGTGGTTTAAAACATCTAGATTTACTTTAGAACTGCAACCCAGCTGACAGTTGAGTAACTTCTTAAGATGCATTAACATGATCAGTTGCAATCATATGAGCATGACAAGAGTCAGGAGAGCTAATAACATGCTGAAGAAATGCCAAACCAAAACCTTCTTGCCTTAGATCTGGCACTTGAAAGCAGTTAAAATCCAAATCCCCTTGAGATCAAAAAGCACTATGAAGTGTGCAAATAAACTGAAGCTGTTATAGCCTTTATTTTTCAAAATTTACTGTAATGAAAAATAACAACAGCACAGTTAACACATCACAATAAGTAAACTGAATTGAAAAAAAAAGGCTTGACCATGCAAGCATGCACTTGCACATGCTCTTTACTTACATGAGTAATCCCCCCCCCCCCCCCCCCCCGAATAAATTTAGGACATAATGGATTTAACCACTGTAATATTACCATATTTTAAGTGCAGTTAATTTTATCAAACGACCCATAACTCATTTATCAACAGAAAGTCAAAAGAATGCTAAAACATACCTTTGGGTAGGGGATAATTATTTTTCTAGGATACTGGTCCTCACCAAAATATGAATATTCAATAACTGGTATGTCAGTATCATTAAATTGTACATATGCTAAATACTTTCCACTTGGAGACCACCACAATGCATATTTTGTCGCTAGCATTTCCTCTGAGGAAAAAAACCAAAATCATAATAGTTTATCATTGTTTCTTATTCCAATCTCTTTTAGCATTTAGCACTTAGATATGTAAAGTGAGTTATACTAAACAAATAACACTTAACATATTGCAATACATCTCAATTCTGAAAGGTCTCAAGAACTCTCAGAAAGGCACAGAGATCCTATTTTTTTTTCCTGTATGTATGTGGGTTTTTTTAAATTATTTTTTTATGCACTGAAATGCCAAATTTTCACCAAAATTAAAAATTCCATTAAAGCTGAATGCCCAGCTACTGCCTGTGCTGCAGAAGGAAGCCTGGTATATAAGTTTTGATATATTTTCAGTAACAAAAGACTTAGGAGTATGGTTACACACTATGAATACAAAATGCAGTCACTGTATGGAAAATAAAATATGGAAATGCAGTAATTTTTAGGGCTCCAAAAATAGTGTATCATCACACGTATTTTAGACTGGATTTTGAGAACCAGGTAATCTAAACAAAGCATTGAACATGTTAGTTGACGTTCTTCAAGATTT
Organism: Lathamus discolor; assembly: GCF_037157495.1. Classification (NCBI taxonomy): domain Eukaryota; kingdom Metazoa; phylum Chordata; class Aves; order Psittaciformes; family Psittacidae; genus Lathamus; species Lathamus discolor. The sequence continues at coordinate 92,005,167 of NC_088886.1, read as the reverse complement.
ACTTACCTTCATAGACCCAGTCAGGAATCCCATTAAATATTTCATTCTGTTTTCCATCAGTAGTTATTTTAATTGGTGCCTCTCTTGGACTTCGTTTCAAGTAGATATTATTCTGATATACATATACCTAAAGACAAGAAAGTATTTCTCATGAATATAGACACCAGTAAGAGAGGTTAGAGTAAGATCTTTTGCAGCCAATGCTCTTACATTATACCAACAAGAAGACAAAACGAATACAAAATGGCAAGTAAACGCCACACTACAAGCCGTTGCAAATTCTGCAAGGGTAGGTACCTCAGTAAATAAATGATACATTACAGGCCAAATTCCATGTTCACCCATGTCAGAATAAATCCTTAGCAGCTCCTTTGAATTTAATAACTTCAGAGGATTTTGTGGCAAGTTTTGGTTTGGAAAATAAGGAAAAAAAAAATAAAAAACTCATTCAAATTGCTGTGTTTTATAAGTGACCCTCAGACAAAGTGTTTTGTGACTTCTCTATCTGCTTCCACCAAAACTAGAAGATAAAAAAAACCCACCAAACCACAATGACTAAAATGAATATAACTGGACTTTTAAAAATCTGTCAAAAGGCCTAGGTGATGTGAGATGAGACAAAAAAAGGTTTTACTCCCTCTGGGTTATTTTGTTTTTGTCTAATAAACTAGTTACCAAAAGAGAGTTCTTGCAAGAAATGCTTGCAGGCCTTGTATATCTCTAAATTTCAATCAATCAAATGAATGGACATGTAGTTAATAAATCAGCAACAGAAACTACACTTTCTTAGAAAATCATGCCTTCTGAAGCTATTAGCATTTGTTAGCAGTATCAGTGTAACATTTAACTACTTTGTGCTTTAAATGAAAACCAAAGCAACTCCTAAAACTCTCAGATCTGATACAAGGATATAAAAACATCACAGACTACTGGTACCAGGAAGATAGGAAACTGCCTTCAGAATTCTTGATAACAAAATGACAATATTTAACTAAATTGGGAGAACTAATACTAGAACACGGAGAAATATTCTTAATAAATTGTCCATTCCTATGTAGCACACTCCTGGGTATTTTCTGAAATGAGTCTGATATTTAAATTTATTTTTTTTTTGCACAAATATTTTTCAATACTGGGTAAATAGTTAAAAAACACTAATTGTTATTGGGCTGATCTTTTGGAACCAAGAATAAAAACGGTTTATAAACTCATTACTATGCAATAGGTCTTTTATCACTACTGAGATATCAAGTAGCTATTAAAAAGAAAAGAAAATAACATTTTTTATGAACCTGACAGCCATTTTCTAGGATGAAAATTTTAGAAAAGATTTTAAATACTGCTCCTTTAAATCTCCATAGTAAACACGTGTTATACAGTGTCAAAGGAAAACACATTGGTTTTCAGGCCCTAAAACTACATTTAAGCTGATATACAATTATGTTGGTCAATTCTTGATAGGAGATTGCCGGCAAACTGAAACACGCAATGTAGCTGAGAACACAATCCTTCTATCGAGACACAGACAAGCTAAATTTTAACAAGCTAAAACTGTTTTATTTGTCGGTCTTGCTTACAACCAAGTTTATTACACATAGTCCTGTCAAATATAGCCTAATGAAATAATAACCAAAGGCAAACAGATGTTTTTTAGCCACACAAAGCAAAATAATTTTAGTGCTTTGTTATCTTTACTGACCAATTTGTGTCCAACGGGTGACCAGGATATATACTGAATTTTATGTGGAAGCTGATTTTCTGTTACAAAACCACTAAAAAAAAGAAAGAATTTGAGATGGCTTTTTGTGCACAGTGCAAATGGATCATTATACTGTACATTCATATAAAATTCATGGAGGGCTATGTTTTCTAACAGCTGATTGTTTTTTGAGCCATGCAAAATCAAGGCAGGCAGTGAGACATGCAGTAATGTGATGGTGTGCACCAGTGCTGGTAAAGCCTTCCAACTCAACCTTTTGAAAACATTCAACAGCAGAAGAAGCCAGCCTTATCTCTTTCTAAATACTGTGTAACCATCTACAGTAATTTGCTCCATCTGCAACCTCAGCAAGTTACTGGGAAATGTGAATTCAGGATATTGCATGCTAAGGCAACCATAACAGCAGCAGTTGCAACATTTGTTAAGGATCGGGACCCACATGCAGTACCTCTACTCACATTAGCTTGCAGCAATCTTTTCCTGTCATCTTGAACTAACAGTTTCGCACAAGTGGAGCAGCTCAGTGCAGCCCCTTTTGCTCAGAACTGAGAAGCATTTGGTCATTTTACTACTTAAGGTATAAAAAGTCACTCGGGAGACAGGTGGCCTCCTTCAGACTTAGGTTGAAGAGGTGGAAGAGTAGTGGTTTGAGGAAGATCTTGGGAAAGAGAACAAATACCATAGGAGAAGCTGTAAAGTTTTGAGGAACCTAGGACTGACTGTTACAAGATCACTGCAGCACTAAAGGAAATGTGAGAGTTCTAGGAAAGCTAAAGATTGGATCAACCATAGAAAGGATGAATTAGACAACAGAATGACATGGAGACATCAGCTGTGAAGCTGAAGTGGACTCAATCATCCAAGATATGCAAAGAAGAAAAATACATGAGAATCTTAAGCAGTCAAAGTTTTAGGGCATGAAATATAAATCAATCTAGATACCTGGATGAGTAGGTGAAAGGACTGTATGATTTTCTTAAAGGCCATTTTTGTCAAGCAAACAACCTGACAGATTCAGGCAAAAGCAAAGCAGGGTGGTAGTCACATCACTGTGGAGTTTTTCAGTGGAAATGCAAGCACATCACTACAAAGTATTCACCATAGTTCCCTGTAAGAGGTATCTGGTCTTACCCATATATGAGATCATAAATGTGGTATGATGCTGTATAAGAGTATCTCCACAGCTGCAAAAATTAAGCAGGAAAATAATATTATTGACTTGGACAAGATAATATAAAAGTAATCAGCTGTCTTTTCATAGCCTGGTCATTTCTCGAGAAAGTACTAAGAAAGGTTTATCTGTAGCAACCACAACGAACAAAATACTAAATGAAACCAAACATTTCATGAAGTGGTATATTAATTACCTTTGAATAATTGCTTTCCAGAGCTATGAAATATTTGTCAGATGACAACACATAATTTGAAGCATTCACTTGTTTCTGAAAGATTCAGAAGTAGATTAGATTCTAGTAAAAAAAAAAGGATTTGATGAGTTTTAATCCACTCACTTTTAAACTGGCACTTGAAATGCAACTGCATTTTGCTGCTTTTTTATTAATTGGAATGGTACGTACCATTGTGCTGTTAGTCATGATGGTAGTTGGGTAATTCATTTCAACATTGTAGAGTATAATGTCATCTTCTGCAGACTGATGAAGATATTCATTGTCTTTATAAACAAGATAAAAGGGCTGTTACCTTGCACAGAAGATACTACAGAAAAGATCCATTTATCAAAGTATTCACACTCCTGTCAATGAGTAGGCTTTGAGCAAACTCTTTTGGCATCTATGTAATTTTTTTTTTCCTAATGATGCCAAGGTACAGAGTTGTCAACAAACTGCTTTCAGGGTTCTTGAGTATGTTGTCAATATGACACACTGCACAAAGAATCAGCTAGTTAACTTTATGATTACATGCCAGATTTTAGTAATTGATCAAGAATACCACTGACAGACCCATTAGAAGGTCAGTATCATAACGTAGCTGTTTTCAAGAAAACCAGAACATTCTCATTTCTACAGATTCCATGCATAACAACAGTAGCATGTAACTGACACTATGTAAATGGTACTCCCCTTACTCACACAGGCCCTACATACTGAGGATGAGTGACCTTCAAAGCGAATGGAATTGAAGCCAACCTGTGCTCAAGACCTGCGCCATGGTTTGGTAGAAAAGGAAGATCAGAATTTTAGTTTCACATTATTATTTTTGCTGCTAGAAACAGAGAGAAGGAATTACATGGTGTAGCTAAAGAGAGACTTTAACAGGCAGCCTGAAACATTGTATAAGGTGTTCATTTTTAGGAAATTGGATCACCCTTGGATCTTTTGAGCACACTTCTGTGATTTGTGTTAACAGCGTTTTTGGTGATATCAGGCACTCTTAGGAAGAGATAGTCAATTTTAACTCCTTGCTTCAGAAGAAAAATAGACATATGGAATGCTGTAGGCATGACTATCTATGGAATCTATGGCATGACTTTTGCGTGAGCTTTGTGACTGTTAAGAGGAAAGATAAGTCTAAGTGTGAAGGATATAAAGAGGGAAGGAAAATATTAGGTTTAGGTGATATGCTGCCTACATACTTCAAACATTCAGACAGAATTCTAACAAATGGTGACCTAATTTCTATATCATACAAGTGATATCAATATGCTTCAAATATTAATTGTAAAATTTGAACTGCTGCAAGCAATGCCCTGGAAAGCTTCAGTTATGTTCAAAAATTGTGGGTAAAAACTAACATGGTAAGACCGCATCTGAATGGGCACTATGTTTCTTGTCTTGAGTCAGGAACAATTGCTTGAAGCAGCGCATAGATGGAGTGGTAGTGTGTGTACTAGAATGTAACCCAATCTAGCTCAAGCCTTTGGGTGCTTGCCATGCACAGACATATCTCAGCAGCAATCAACTTCATGTCTTTTTTACCTTAAGGAACTCACTCAGAAACTCAACCTTATTTTCTATGCAACAGGAATTCCAGCATTTTGTTAAATGAGACAAAATCAGCTGGGCTCATTGCAGAGCTAAGTACTCATGAAAACAAAGAATGGGGCCTGTAAGATAGGCTACCTCAATTATTACAAATGGTAAGTGAATTACAAATGATAAATGAAAAAGGGCTGTGACAAACACAAAGAAGAAGATTGCTTAAGAAATGACTGGCACATTGATATATTTCTTTCACTTACTGCAATGAATATGACAGTAAAAAAATAAAACACTGAAAGCCTCTGTAAAATTATACTTGAGTCAGACATGTCTGTTGAAACATCAAATACCTGGAATTTCTAGAATGACGGACAGAATAGTAAATTTCAACCATAAGTTTTGACTAGCAGATTGTTTAATTTCATAGTTAGCATTCATTCACAGTAAAGCTGGAAGGAAAATACATTTCTGAGTCTGTGTAAATCAGTTTGGAAATACATATTAAAAAGGCTTATGTACTTTTGAGGAAAGATTTTACTTACCTGACACCCAATATGGAAAAAATGTTTTATATTGGAAGTTTCCATTCAGGTAGTCCTCCAGTGTAAGGGCTCTGGGTCCATCATCTGTGTTGACAACTAAGACGACAGAAAGTTTCTGTTAATACAACGGTATGAAGTGTGAAAAAAAAAGGAAAAAAAGAAAAAAGAAGCAGTTACTAGTCCATTATTTCTTTCCTTTTTTTTTTTTTTTTTTTTTTTTCTATTTAGCAGCAGAGAATAGTGAGGATAGCATAATCCTGGAAGTACAGAGTAGGCAGCAGAAAGTTTTCTGTTCCTGTTCTGGTAAGGTCCACACAAACCCACAAACTAATTTAGTTCCAATCATTTTTTTCACTCAGATATATTTACTTGTAGACCCTGTGAGTCCCAGAAGAGCCTTTTCTACACAGAAGACAAAGCAAAGTTTTTTTTAAAGCACAGTTTCATGAACTTGTGTGGCATGTAGAGCCAACTATTTTAATAGGAATTTGCACATATTCAGCAGACTCAAACAGCAGGATGTACTTACAAACCCCTACTGCCAAATTTTATAAATACCTCATCAACCAGAATTAGAAGATGGACATAAGGCTTCCAAAATGATCACCATTCACATATTTCTCTTAGTAGCTACATGAAAAAATAACAGATGAAGGTATGCTGATAAAAATAAAGCTGAAAAGGAATGAATGAATGAACCTGAACTTCAACTTTTAATTTAATGCTGCAAAAGAAAATTGGCAATGATTCTGGAAAGAAGAAAGGTACTCTGATATTAGATTTCTAAGCATATTGGATAGCTGCATAAAAACAAGGAATAAAATTGTGTCTGGTTTTGTGGCTTTTGTTTGACTATATTTCCTCCCAGTGCTAAACACCGTAAGCTAGGGCAGAATTTAAAAACCAAGTTTAAGGACTAACACCTATATGGGAATTAGGTAATGTTGAAAATGCTGGTTTGCTTAGTGCATGAAAGTGAAAAAATTCCTTTGCAAAAATGTAACAAAAAAAAAAAAAGGCAAAAACCTATGCAGCTCACAAGAGAAACAGCACTCAGAATATTTAATCCTCAAAAGACATAGGAACATTTCTGATAAAGGCCATTTTTTAAAGTTCAGTACCACAGTAATTGCAGCTTTTAAGTCTAGGCATTCTGGATTCTATGCTTTCCCCTTTTAAAATCAAGGGGACTTTTGCCATAGTCTTCAGAGATAGTGGAGATGTCACGCTGCAGCTGAGTAGATCTCTGCCACTTCCCCTGTTTGTTCCTTCAGAGCAATGAGGTGACAGCCAGATAATCAAGATGACTCGTTGCCCTCAGGTTTCATATCATGCTCCATCACTTCCTCATTACAGCTGCCCCCTCTGTTAAGATCACACTGACTTCCTGGGAAATGTTTCTTCATATTCTCTTCCATAGTACTTTATAATGATAATACATGTTTTCTTCTGGTAAGTGACTATTACTTACTGTAGAATACACATGTCAGGTTGACTGTTGACACTAGCCTTGTCTGCACTAATGCAGAAGAAAGCTGTCATGAGAAATAAAACTGAATGCCAATCCACAGGCAAAAACCATTGGCATAAACTCTGAGCTAGCAGTATGTTCAGAAAATATCTCAAGAAGTTCAATAAGAAGTTAATCCTTCCTGCTAATGCCGTGACTGTATATTAGAGATCTTTGATATGTTAATGATAAGCATAGAAGATGTCAAGCTCTTAAAAAAAATGCATAGAAAATAATTCCAAACAAGAATTCACTTCTATTTATACTGAGTGATTACTACTTATCACTAGCTTCCAGTTTAAATTCCCCATGTGAATATGCCTATTTGCAAAAGAAATCCACTGTTAAGATCTATTTCTATGGCTGTGTGTATAGGAGGCTTGTATTTGCAGTCCTTTTTGCTACCTTAATTTGGTAAATATTCCTGGTTCCTTCCCTCAGATTAAGAGGATTTTTTTACTAAAAAGACAAGCAATATCACAAATGTCTCTTCTCTGGTCTAATTTTCACAGCTCTAATTTAAACCTTTACTCTGTTAGTCATCTCACATACATACTTAATATTCTGTGATAATTTATTATGACTGCTAATGATTTTCAAAATGTGTCCACTCCTATCTGAATTTCTACCAGTGGACTGCAAAAAATGTGATCACAACTATTTCTTACTTGATTACTTATAATTTTGAATGCTTGTTTCTAGGCAACAGAAGATATCTTTAAATGTTTTAAATGCTTTAATTAAAGGCACCATTTTTAATAGTTTTCTATAATTGTTGCTGATTCTTCTGAAACTAAAGACTGGCTCAATAATAGTATTCAAAATCTCTGTTCACAGAAAAAACCCTAACATGAAAATTACTTTACATGTCTGCAGCACTATAGCGACACTGATTTGGATGGCTGTTGGTGAGCCTGGCAATGTCTTTTGTTGTGTTTTGTTTCTCTATGAAATAAAGATGGAAAAAGATGCCAAGGGACAAGGAAGCAAATAGCTGAGCAAACCAAAGAAATGAAAGCTTACCAAATTTCAGCTTTGCTCTTTTCCCTTCACCACCCCACTGTCTCAGTTTTAACCCTTTGTGGTCCATTTGCATCCATTTACAGCATGTAGCTCTGTATTTCTCTCTGCACCAAATCAGTTATTTTGCTTCCCAGTGTAACTTGCTTTATATATTCCATGATCATAATTATTCACTTGTGCATTTGAGTATATTCGACATAGTGTAATTATGGTGATAACAGCCTGTAACCATCTATTAAATGTTACTGGCTTTAGACAGACACCTTCTCCTTTACTGTTCAGTTCACTGTTATGAGAGAGCTTAATAAAACACAAAAAGATGAACCTTCAGTTATATTAAGCTCAGATTAACTTTATGCACAGCAATCCATCACTATGAAATTCTGTTTGTATTATCAGGATTATTCCCTTTCAAAGACCACTAGACCAATACAACCCTTGCACTAGATTTCAAAGCCCCGTTGACTTTTTCTACAATGTGGTCTAATGTGCATCCATATAAATAGTGTCTACTGCTGCCAAATTAAAGAAAGTATGCATAATAATCAATAAATATTCAGTTTCCAGTATTTTTTATTTTTATATACGTAATTGAATACAGGTATTTTATATGTATTTGTAAGCAATTAATATATATGTATTTTTATATGTATTTTATTTAGCATCCACTGCTACATGGCAAGATGACTTGCAAATGAAAACTGGTTATCACGGTATTATATTCTGCTTCTGGACTAGACTGTCCATTCTCATCTCTGCTGTTTGATGCTGAATATCTAAAGCACAAGTTCCTTCAACATGTACAGGAAAACAGCCTTCCACTTGAGACCACAGCTCAGTTCAGCATCAGAAATTAATTCCAACACTCCTGATCCTGCTCCAGAACTTCTGGTCACAGTCAGCTCCACATCAGCTCAATCTGCATTTCTATACCCGCATCACATTCAGTCATTTTTTTTGTGAGGTGTAACACTGGTTTCTCAGTGAAAACTACTTCAAAAACACCCTTTGGAATGAGAAAAAAAGATGAAGTCTGAACAAGTCATGTTCCTCAGTATGATACAGCTCTTGTTAGGAACAGAAAGTGTGTACAGAAAGCTAAAGCATGCTAGAATGAGAATGGTTTAGTTTACTACAGACTCTAACAAACATCTCTACTGCTAAGAGAAAAAGCTCTCCTCTCTAACGATAGACTAAGAAAGATTCACAATAATCCCTTTCAGTTATTGAAAATAATGTTTTCAGAAAATATAAAGAAAAACTAGTATAAAAAATTAACCTTGGAACATAGCCATCATACTGCATTTCTAAGCATAGACTTGAAAAGATTTTTTTTGGTAACCTCTTTAAAATAGTCCTAAATCAGAGTATTTATTCTGCCACCAGCATGTGAAAATTAATGCACAGAAAATTAATAAGAATCTGTTTTGGGTAAGCACTTCATGCCAATTTAAGAATCTAAGTGACAAAGAGTTTCTTCAAACCACTAGTCAGATTTGGAAAGAAAAGGCCCACCCAACCCCACAGTCCTAGGAGTATTGTCACAGACTGCTGCTGCACAAATATAGCAGACTGAACCCTCTTAAGGGAATATAAACTAATGGAGAATATAGGGTTTACCTAGAAAGATTTTGGCATGAATTGCTACTTTTTTTTTTTTTTCTTTAATGCAGTCTAAAGTACCAAACAGAAGAGGTATGAATTAGTTTAATCCATCTTAATATTGTTTTACTTTTGTTACTTTGTTCTAATAACCTTATGCTAGCTCTCTGCCACCAGAGTACAGATCACTGCAGCTAGGCTTACTTAGATCTGAGCCTGAACTTGTAGCTAAGACTGAACCACCAGATTTTGGTGGAAGCATACTGTCACAGTAATCTACAGATTTTCAGTTACAAGAAACTTCAGCAACAATGGAGAGTTTATAATCTCTAACTGTCACTTGCCAATTTTGATAGATGGCCAAGAAGATGAGAATTTCTCTTTATTTCTGTTTTAAGTCAAATATCCGACACCCATTTAAATTAGAAAACGGGAACAAAGGGCATTGTCTCTAGCTGACTTTAATGCCAGGAACCAAATTCCTGACTGGAAGCATTTTTTTTCCACTCCACAATGATGGAAGCAATCCTGCTTGACTTTGCAACAGAAGACGGGGGAGAATTCATTGAAAATGGATTTGGCTGGTGTGTAGCAAAGACCACCACCTGTTTCTAAGAAACTGGCTGTTCCACTTCCTGGCTGATAAGTATGGCCTCTGATCTGATATGCAACATCAGAGAGGCAGGGGCTTGGTTTCAGGTCTAGGTCAAGTGTACAGTGGGGACAGAAACATTGACATGTACTATCCTGGTTTTGGTTGGGATAGAGTTAATTTTCTTCCTAGTAGTTGGTATAGTGCTCTTTTGGCTTTAGTTAATAACAATGTTGATAACACACTGATGTTTTAGTTGTTATTAAGTAGCGCTTACCCAAGTTAAGGACTCTCCAGCCTCATGCTCTCTGCCACTGAGGAGGGGTACAAGAAGCCAGGAGGGAGCACAGCCAAGACACCTTACCTGAACTAGCCAAAGAGGCATTCCATACCACAGAACAATATGCTCAGTATATGAACTGGGGCAGTGGGCAGGAAGTGACCGGTCGCTGCTCGGGGCCAGGCTGGGCATTGGTCAGCAGGTGGTGAGCAGTTGTATCTTGCGCCACTTGCTTGTTTTTACATTTTTTTTGTTTGTTTGGTCATTCTCTCCCTCTTTATTTCCTATTAGTATTATTGCATTTTACTTTATTTCAATTATAAAACTGTTCTTATCTCAACCAATGGATTTTGCCTTTTTTTTCCTTCATTCTCCTCCCCATCCCACTTGGGGTTCGGGGTGGGGAGTGAGCAAGTGGCTATGTGGTACTTAGTTGACAGCTGGGCTTAAACCATGACAGTTCTGATTCTGAATATTCATTAAAAATAGCAAAAGACAAGATTAGTTTGGTGCCTGAGAAATACATTCAGTTAATTGTAACTGCCTATGGTTTTGCTATTGTTTTTCAACTGCATATAAATTTGTTTTTTCTTGTTTATGCTGCAGAACAGGCCTAGATACAGTAGCGTATACGTGAAAAGAACCTTTCTGAACAGTTTAGAGCTGGGTTATCATAGTTAGGTAAATCACTCAGCACATCCCTAGCTCAAAGAAATGTCAAAACCTCATCACTAATTTCTTAGGCATAGATGCCACTTGCTATATTGAGATTGCCCATCTTGCTTTTCTGAGCCCCACAGAAATTGTGTATAACTGCAACTAAGTATTTCCCCCTGACTGTCATCTCCAAACAGATAATTGTTTTCCAGTATAACTTTTGAGAATTTTTCACAGTTTTATACTCTTCCATGTGTAAACCAAAACCAGCTATCACATCTTGAGATGTTTGAGGAATATGAAGTTACTAGAAACTCAGCAGACAAAACCAGAACTAAATGTTTCTTCCAGTTCTTTCAGAATTATATATGACATGTTTCTTTGCTGATTTCTTAAGCAGAAGATTAGTTGGTCTGTGTCTATACACTCCTCATATGCAATTAATTGTCTTGCTAGATTGCCACATCCTTTCAGTAAAGCAGCAGCAAAGGTGGAATGTGCAAACATTCCATTTCTGTAGCCATTTCCTGTCTTTGACTTGCAAAATTTGTAACTGCAAAATGAATTAATATTTTTCCATTAACAACTGATCAGTACACTACAAAGAATTTGAAAGGCATTCGAACAGGTAACTGCATCACTTGCAGTTCCACCTGTGAATAAGGACATAATCAGATGTGTTCAATATAATTGTGTTCAACATAGAATCATAGAATCATTAGGGTTGGAAAGGACCTTAAGATCATCTGTTGTTTAATCCACAATTATCTAAAACACTTTTTCAAAAGCATTCAGTAAAGAAAGATAAATTCTTTATCATCTTACTGAATCTAAATGTGATGTCTGATATGACACCAAGTCACTATTCCAAGAAACTATACAGATGAAACGAGTTCTCTGTAATGGCCCAGGTACCAAAGAGGCTCAGAATAAGACTAGTGAGCTGGTATGTGATAACCTCAGAAGGGAAAAACACATTCACTTCCTCCTACAGTACCTTCCATGATCTAGCCTTGATATGATCTATCTTCATATTCACATGCTGCATAACAGGATCAACCATAAGTGCTTCAGAAACCTCCATCTCTTCTCTCAACAACTCATGATTACTATATTCCAGAGAAATACAAAGTAGTAAAGAGATTTCACCTTTCACAAACCCTGCATATTACCTACAGTATCTAACTTGCATAAGACAAGCAGATAACTGATTTTGCACCCCTTAGTTCTCAATGCAAAACTGATTTCTTAATCTTGGTCACACTGACAACATGTGAACAAAGAATAATAATTAAAAAAATAAAACCCCTTAAATAGATACTGTTAATGGGATGAAGGCTATTTATTATTAATTATTTTAGAGGCATTCAATTAATCTGCTACAGTGAAAGGGTTACATAAATAATTATATTGCCCTTAATACACCTCTCATAGAAAAAAATTACTGTAAAGAGTGTGCCACTCAACCTCTAAATTTCAAACCACACGCACTTCAGAATCTTCTAGAGGACTAATTTTCCTACAGCTGGCATAATAATACTAGAGCAAATACATATGTAACAGTATATAACAATAATAGAGCAAACAGAGCAAACTATGCATCCCTATTTAATACAATGCTGACTTTAATTTTTAAATGCAATGTTAAGTATATTCACAATCATACCCTACCTACAACAAAATGTTCAACTTGTAATTGGATAGAGAACTTCTGTAATTATTACACAACAATTTAAAACCAAATACAAGTTCACCAAGCTAAAGGAAATTACTAACAGTTTGTGAGAGTCTCCTGACCTCTAACACAAAAAATAACAAAATACGAGATCTCAGAATTATTTTTGCAGTCCTGTCCAAGAACATTATATATCATGCACAAGAAAGTTAATTCAGGTGCTGTTCACTACAAGGAGTTCCTTGTTTCAGCATCTGCTGGCATTTCAATCCTACCTTCAGGATATTCAGCTGTCAGTACATTTCTGTAAAGTGATAAAGCCATAACAAGCCTGAAAGGACAGGACAACCCTTAGAGATGACTTAACAAACTTTTGTGAACTTTAGAAGCCATAATAGCTAAAGATACTGTGTTTTGCACTACATTACATTACAAATGCCTTACCTCTTGATGGAAGCAGTATAATACACATCAGTAATATGGAAAGCAAAAGGCATATAACCACGCCAAAAATTATTTTTAGCCGGGTCTGCAGGACAGAAACAAACAGTAATTACATTTCTAATATTGTCTGAAGCACGCTTCTATGGCTTCTAAATAATTAAATCCTTCCACTCTCTCTAACTGCTGCAATCCGTACAAGCGACAAGCAAAAACATCCCTGCAATACATTTGAAAGTACTTTCCTTTCCTTTTTCTTTAAAACAAATACTTTCACATCAGAGCCTGGCCTTGTGCAATAGCTGACAGTTGAGAACACCACATATAAATGTTACCAAAAGCAGAATTCGGCAGCATACAGACCTTCATTTTCCCGTGGTATTCTAAAAGAATGTAAATTCTCTCTTCTGGGTGTTGGTCAGTGGATCTAGGAGAGGAGTTTGAAAAGGCAGTGTCTGTTTTCACAGTTGGAAGCTAAACCGCTGGCAGGCTTTTTTTCTTTTTTTTTTTTTCCCCCTACATACTTTTGAAAACTATGCCAAATTTCAAAGGGTTTCCATAAAATTAGAAACACACTTTTGGGGAAGTTTTAGGACCAGAAATGGACAGTGGGTGGCTATATGGGTGGTGATTATATACTTCCCACCAATGTGAGCTATAACCAACATCTGCTTACACTAACTTGAGGGTTTTATGACTCAACAGTTACTTGATATGTACTGTTTTTCTCTGGAAAGTATCTACTGTGTATTTTGGCAATCCTCACATTCTCAGGACATAATCATGACCTTATTTCTGCTCTCTACAGCAAAATTCAAAGAAAACCCCACAGCTTTATTGTTTATATATAATTCACGTATATTTACTTTCTGAAATAATAAGTGATGGCGTAAGAATGCAAAACAAGAAGCAGAAACAGATATAATTTAATGTCTTCCACATGTGAGGAGAATTACATTTTTTTCTGAGAAAACGATAAACTTCTTTAGACCATGTAAGGAGAACGCAGAGAAGTAAACATCCACAGGCCCAGTGCGAATTCTGAAACAGCGCTTGAAACACCAACTGCACGTATTTTATTTAGCTCACTGAAATGAGGTCAACTGAAAACAGGGAAAACTTCTCTTGAGACCGCAGTGTCAAGTTACATAAGCGATACCTCTGCAGCGAGAAGAATCGCTCCCGAAGGGAAGCAGCAGCATGCCGTGCTCATTAGGCTGACTTTACCCACGTTTCCTTACTCCCGGTGGGCCTTAGAGCCGCTCCGGGGAGCGATGGCGAAGAGGAGGGCGACCCCCCACCCGGGGCCGCGGGGCTTGTGAGGGGGGAGCAACGGCCGGGCGGGGAGGGGGGACTAACGGTCGGCGGAAAGCAGGCACCCTGCCCCCTAGCGGCAGTGCGCACCGCAGCGGCTCACTCGGGGGTGAAAAGAGACAGAAACGGTTAAAGCAGGCACCCCGCGTTCGGGTGGTAGCGCCACTGAGCCTGCCCCGCACAGCCCCTTATCCCGCAGGTAGCCGGGTCCCTCAGGAGCGCTCTTCCTTCACCGCTCGTTGCTCTTCCCCAACACCGCCCATGCTTTCAGGCTTGCTGGCGTGGCTCCGTGAGGTTGGAAGCTGTTTAGCACATCTGCACATGCCCTGCAATGCACAATAGCTTATTACCGATGGCCAGGTCTCAGAAGGATGGTCTCAAAAAGGAAATCCTTCCAGTCCTCCTAACACAGAGCCAGTATCATTCTTTCAGATGCTTAACCTGAGCATGAGTCTAGGCCATGCATTTCAGAGGTATTAGGAAAAAAAACAACCAACCAACAAAAAACCCCAAGCAAGCAAACAAACCCCCCCAAACCAAAAGGGGTGCAGTATCATACTCTTCAAAGTACTCATTTTTACAATGTGCTGTCAGGACCAGCCACAAACCAACCAACCAAGGACCTGTGCAGGGTATTCTGCCCCACAGCCATGGGTTCAAGCTTTGTGTTATGTACAGAAGGGCATCAGGTATGGCAGCAGCTGAATTAAGCTACAGCACAAAGCTTGTTGTCCACTTATTACCAGCCATTACACATGGTGCCCATGCCAGAGGAGACACAGTCCCTGGTGGTGGGCCTTCCTCTGCTTGGCCTCCACAGACTGCTCAGGGTGGCAAGGCCCAACCGCACCCCCAGGCCAGGCTCAGCTTCCTTCTTGCTGCTGCCTCAGCCTACGTGGCAAATGTCAATCATCAAAGGCAGCCATAAACCTACAGAACAGTCACTGGATTTGACATGATACTTAAGAGGCCACTGACTGGAAGTCGCAGGTTGTGCTTCAGCATTCTTGATTTTGCACGTGGAGTTTGCTGAATGACCTCACCTTTCTCCCTGCATTAGTTTCATATTTCTCTTCTGTGCATAACACCAAAAAGGGAAAAACAAGAGGGTGAGGAAGGGAGTGCAAAATACTGGTGCCTCTGTGTGAAGTCAGATACAGGAACTATGATTTTTCAGAGGAGGTTAATAAGGACCAAGTACCCAAATCTGACTGAAATTCAGTAGAACCCCTTTGGCTTCTTTGAAAATCAAAAATGACATTAAATAGGTTCCCTGTCACGTGAAACTGTCCAGCAGAAGTTTGACTAATGTTTTACAGAGAAATAAACCTCAGTGTATTAGCAACAAAGATAGTCAAGTTATCACCTTAGCCTAACAGGATGGGTTGGAATTTGAACCCTATCCATTACACCAGCCTTGGTGAGGCAGCAGCTCATCTGGGCAGTGTTTTGGCAATGTTCCTTATATTATATTAGGCTTGGTGGGGGGATTTTTGAAAAGATATTAAAATCAACTGTCTGAAAAAGTGATATGAAACATGCCTTATTTTCCCATAAACCCAGTTTCCCTCTCTCCCTAGTTCTTGTCACAACAACAAAGTACAAGTTATACCAGATGAAGTTTCTGAGTAAGATCCGTTCTGTTGACATAAGCCATGAGAGGAAAAAGAGCTGAAAAGGCTAAAATACATTGTTCCTGATACACTGTATATGAAGAGCAGAACTGAGCTAAAAAACAATAGGTTCCTAACAAGATAAACCGCAGCTACTCAAAATTCCCAAAACAGAAAAGGATTGTGACAAATTATTTTTCCCCATGTAACTCGTGGTTCTTATTCACATTTCCAAACAGTTACTTATTTCCTAGCATTCTGTGCTGCCATATGTATTTTCAATAACACAGTTCAGAGAAATAGATTTTTTTCCTACCACCATTGGTTATTTCTGACAACCAGAACATCACAAAATTGCAAATGGAGGTTTTTGATCAGGCTACTTTTCACTTCCAAATCTGCAGTTTCCTCTAATGAATGCATACTTAAAGAATGCCTCAAAGGAAATGCTTCAAACTCACATGATCTAAAAGACTTCACTTACTATATGCTGCATACTATGGTTTGGTTTTTTTTTTTCTAATTTGGAAGTCTAATTATTTAGGCATGTGCTGCAATAAGATTCACAAAGATTGAAGCATTAGAAGCAAAGCAAAACTTACCTGTCAGGTTCTGTATATCTATTGCTCCTAACACGTGAACTCCCTTCTCTGAACTGTTCATACTAGCACCAGTGAATAAGCAAACAGCAATTCTTTCAACAGCCAAAGCTTTTCCTAACTCCTGCAACATTACAACTCCATAATGTAAGACAGAAATAAGAGTGTAACGAACTTAGAAAAAGGGTGAATCAGTTGGAGAAATGGGAAAATTATGGAACAGATAACACATACATTAACAGATAAACATACTCAGCAACTGTCGAACCAGTTATGCAACTACTCAGTATTCACATTTCATAGATGAGGACATAAAGATTTACAGATATAAGTTGTGCATGACATCAGAACAAAAGTTGATAAAATAATGAAAATGTAACTGAAGCTTAACCAGTTCTTAAGTAGCCATACACATAGCTAGACAAATTCCCAGCAAGTAATAGTTTTTCTTCTTTCCACATTTGTAAACAAATAAAAGCTGTAAGTAGAAAAGTAGAAAATACAATCAGGATTTGTCACACTCCCTGGAGGACTTTGGGTCCATAAATGCAATAAATGCAAAAGTAACTAGCAGATAAAATATGTCAATTTAGCTTGTTTTTTACAACTTCATACTTCCTGCATGAACAATATAGGCATGTTTTACAACCCCATTCAGAGACAATAACTTGAAGTGGAAATTCCTTATCCTACACACCAGAAGGATTCATTTGAGGTTCATAATGCATTATGCTGAAGTGAGATTGTGCAAACACTCTGTAAGCTTTGGTGATAATGTGGCTGAGTCACGCTAGGAACTGGGAGTGTACCAGCAGCACATTGGTGAACTAACTACAAGAAGACTAGGCATGTTTGTGATACAACCCTGTTGCACTTAAATACAGAAGAAAAAATCCAGCTGCATATGCTCTTGTTCCTTCAAATAAAAGGAGGTGTCAAAAGCTGAGATACCAGAAAATCTACTCCGCATGGAAAATTATTGGACTAAGGACCCAGCAGAAACCTATGTAACAATATAATATTTCAACCAGGGTTTTACACTTCTTTAAAAGTGCTGAAGAAATTACTTCAGACTCCTGAAAATGCTATGTACAGTGATTAAGTTACATAACTATAGCAACTACTTAATACAGAAATCTAGAGATGATCTCGATGATGATAATTTACCGAGAGACTATTCTAATAATGAATTTTTAGTATATTTGATAGCACTATGCACATGAGCAAATTACATCTTGAATTACAATCATGTGTGATCTCTGACATTTTAAAATAGATTCTTAGA
Source organism: Lathamus discolor (assembly GCF_037157495.1). Lineage (NCBI taxonomy): Eukaryota > Metazoa > Chordata > Aves > Psittaciformes > Psittacidae > Lathamus > Lathamus discolor. The sequence continues at coordinate 91,987,375 of NC_088886.1, read as the reverse complement.
TCAACGTGTAAAAGGTGTAAAATTTGCCCAGAACTTAATGCAAAATCATCAGATTCCAGAAGTAGCCAAAAGCTCCAGTATTAAGCAAAAGTGTTACAATACAAGAGAGAATAACTTAGTTTCTAAGAAAAATAGATGAGGGGAATGGTTTAATTTTTTTACCTAAGTATCTAATACTGAATAAATAAATTGGTGATGATTTCATATTTGTTCTGCCCTGCATAATACATAAAGGTAAGAAGAGCATTATAAAAAGATATACACAAATATAAAACACATACATTGCAAACTGTTTACACTCCTTGTCTCCTCCCAGTGGCCTTTGTGAATTAGTTGTATTGTTTAAAAATATCTGTGAAATTGCTGTGTCTTGAAACATCTTTGCATATATAATCTCTTAACTCTCAACACACTTCTTTTTACAGTCCAAAGGTAATTATTGGTATAAATCACTACTGTGGAATAATTTCAACCTACCAACCTACTAAACCAGCCACCATTTCTGTAATTTAAGTGACTTCTAATCTACAAGACTGCTAGAGTGAAAACTCATCAGCATGCATATTTATTTCATTTCATAATGTTGTAATTCATTTATAAGTCTCTAATCCCAAAATGGCCTGTATCGGAATGGTGATACCTGCAATGTGCTGCTCTTCAATTTGCAGTCAGAAATTAAGATTCCCCCCCCCCCGAAACAAAGCCAGAAATATAAACAAAACCCCACCCACCCCCAAAATCTGGTCCTGTTGCAAACATGAAATCTGACTTTAAGAAAGTGCACACAGTATTTATATTCCTTTTAAAAATGTAGAGCAATTACAGATCTAGCCATAATAAGATTCTTTTCTGCTGGGATATACTTTTCAGCTATGTTGTAACTTAGAAATTTTACCTGGGGCTACTGAAGAATTTACATGTCCATGCTCGTAAACATACCACTTTATCCTGAATTTGCAAAGCTGACTGTTATAACAACAAACAGACCTTCTTTCCACTCTCCAATATCTTACTTGCAAATAGGGGGAAAGGGAAATCTGTCAATGAAATAAATATGGAGACACATTATGCTATTTTTACAGTTGGAATACTATCCTTTAAATTTCTAGGGTGAAACTGTAGTAGTATTATTGTCAAAATACTTACAGTGAAAGAGAATAAATAGTATCACAGTTGGCAAAGGTTAATCATTATAGTAATTTATTGAAAAAAATACATACCTCATTATTTAGTCAGTCTAACAATCCAATTAAAATAACACACAAAATCACTTGGCATTGTGCTTCTTGGACAGTAAAATAATTTTACGTTAATAATAATCAAGTCATAATTAGGTCATTAATAATCAAGTCAGGTTAAGGGCTTGATTTTTTGAAATGTCTTTTAACAGAAACTTAGTTTTAGTCTGTCAAAATGTATGAGCTTACAGCTAAAGATAAGAGGGGAAGAACTCAGTAATGAAAACGCTGATGAAGCAACACTGATGCAGAAATAACACCCAGCTGATTTTTTAACACAGCTTCTCTTTTGAAACACTATCTTCAAAAGTGTTATAGCAGGAAGAAAAACAGAAAATGATCACCATGGCACATCTCAAGATATCTGTCCTATGGTCTATGCTTGACAACAGGTCACCTAACACACTTCTGACAGTGTTGTCACCCCTTGATGGACTGTAGTGAGTAGAGATGGGAATTTGTTCCATGGAGTACAGGGGGAGATCTGAGTGCAGACAGCAGCCCTGTGGCTTCATCCTTCTCCTTCCTTGTTTGTTTTTTTTTTCCCTCTTCAAGACAGTTTCCTCAGGGCCAGGGGCTTTCATACTATGTGATGCAGCACTTCTTACAGGACAAAGGAGCTTCTAATCAGCAGGAAGAGAAAAGTTGAAGGGCTTTTAATTTTCATTTTAAGTCCTTAATCTTCATCACTTGAAGGACAATGAGCTGCATAATCAAAACCAGGGAACTTGATGGGCAGCTCTCTCCATTTCTTAAAAATTTCTTTTCTTGTCTTCTTGTCTTCAAACACAATCACAAAATTTATAATCTTTAGACAAGGCAGGTCAAGACCTCGGTGAACCATCATATTTCCCCAAGCCTACAAGTATATGAAAATTACATTTCAGATAAAATAGACAAGATCATTAGGCAAAAATAAATACAGACACCACCACCACCATAAAAGTATGAAAGTAAGTTTTTCCTCACTTGTCCACAATCTTTACATATAACTTCTCCATTTGTCTGGTAATCAGCATTCTTATCTTGCAGTGTCTTATTTTCTCTTGTATGGTACAGACTTCTGAAAAAGTCAGACAGTGTGCATCAGATTTGCTGCTACATACGGACTTAAAGAAACAGTGAATACAATTGCTGACGTCAGATATGAAATGTAGAAGTTCATAAACTCTGACTGTTGTGAACATTCAGGAGATGGAGAAAATGCAAGGTCCTTTCATGCTCCTATGTAATAGTGAAATACAGGTGTCTTCCATGCCTCCTTTCATAGCATTTAAGGAGCTGCATGCACCCTTATACACCTTCAAATAGGAGCAGCAGGCTGTTATAATCAGGGATAGATCTAGCACATTCTTACACCATTTAGTTGAGGGAGTGCTTGGTCTTGAAGGTTACTACTAGCCTGTGCAGTGAGACTGTAAGAATTATTACCCTGTAGTTGGAATTGATGGGCAACGTTAAGCTGGCAAGCCAATTTCATGGTAAAAACTTTGGTAAAAGTTTAATGTTTAGGGCTGCAGTTCAACTTTAATTTTTTCAACATATGGGTACTAATTTCTCGTAACTCTTCACAAAGACACAAAATCTTTACAAATTTTTGTAAAAGGCCAGTTATGCCTCAAAGAAACTAAAACTTTAGAGGGCAGTAACTTGGTAGGATGATGTCTGTTATACAATTAATAAAGCATGAGCGATCTGTAATGTACACTACCCATTACAAATTTCCCGCAGTATGCAAATGCAATTGAAGTTGAATTAAAACATTTTCTTGGACTCTAAATGTCCATTATAAGTGGTAAGAGAGAGTCACCTCCTACCATCATGGCACAGAAAAGTTAAGCGGTTTAGCACAAACGTTTACCAAACTACACTGCATTTCTTGCAATGTAGCTAAGAAGCGAGAACACTGGAAGAACTAGAAGAGGTATGTCACCAGTATGCACATCCTCAAAAAATACAATTGTCAATGCACAGCTTGGGGCCGATACGTTGCTTGAGTCACTGGTCATAGTCAAACTCTTATCGTGGGCCTGTTACTGGTATAAGTGTGTAGTTAACTGATGCTCATCTTTGGTTAGTGGTACTGTGGAATACATACTATATTATATAATAAGTGACATACTTAATATTACCACAGACCCTGTATCCTTTTCCAAAGTTTCAAACTCTGCTAACCTGTTGTGGTTTAACCCCAGCTGCAACTAAGTACCATGCAGCCCTAGCTCACTGCCCCCCAGTGCTGGGTGGGCTGGGGAGGGGAGTTGGAAAACGGTAAACCCCGTGGGTTGAGATAAGAACAGTTTAAAAATTGAAATAAAGTCTATTATTATTATTATAATAATAATAAAAGAAAAAAGAGCAGGAATAAACCCCAAGAAACCCAAGTGGTGCACAATACAATTGCTCACTATCCGCTGACCAATACCCAGCCCAACCCCAAGCAGTGATCTGCCCCTTCTGGACAACTTCCCCAGTTTATATGCTGAGCATGATGTTCTAAGGCATGTAATACCCCTTGGGCTAGTTCAGGTCAGGCTGTGCTCCCTGGCTTCTTGTGCCCCTCCTCACTGGCAGAGCATGGGAAACTGAGAAGTCCTTGACTTCAGAGTAAGCACTACTTGGTAACAACTAAAACATCAGTGAATTATCAGCATTATTCTCATACTAAATACAAAACATGGCACTGCACCACCTGCTAAGAAAAAAATTAACTCTATCCCAACCAAAACCAGGACAACCTTGAAATCAGGGGTAAGAATGAACATTTCCCTCAAACTCGTTAACTTTAAACTCCACAGAGCATAGGACTTGACAATATGGAATAATCTTTTTTTTTTCCCCTCACAGGGCCTAGAGGGTTACAGGCCTTGTGCAGCCCTGCTGAAAAGAAAATCTGTTCTTTTGTTGGAAAGAGATGAAGTAGTTCATAAACACTTACTGGAAATCTCTTTTCACACTGACATGATGCATGTTTTCAATAACTCGTATGTCTTCCCCAGAACATACCAGCTTGTGGCAATTTTTGCATAGGAATGTTATTAGTGAAGGATTTATCTTGCATGTCTTGTGCTGATGTCTCTTTGCCTTCATTTCTTTTTCTACTATACTTTGACACTGGAAATTCTGAATCTAGAAACAGATCAGTGAGAGCACTGTAATATTCTGGTGGAACAATAGTAATAGTTTTCTTTTTCAGTTATTTTACCCAGTTCATTAACAACTCGACTTCTAGTCTGTTTTCCCGACTTATGTGTTTCCACCTTTACCAATGGAAAAGCATACTTTTCTAAAGGCCCAGAAAACATAAATTATAAAACAAGTATTGACAAAGAATTCAAGGCAATATGTAGTAACTAATATTATTTTAAGTTTTCCTCCCCTAAACAGATTTCAAATAGAAAGTATTTCTTTCTCATCTTTAAAGAGAAAAGTGCAGACTTGCAGTAATTACCTTCTTTAAGTACTCTTCCTGTGGCATCTTCTGGACATTCTGAATGGCTTTATACATCATTTTCTCACGGAAAATATTAACATCTTCACGTTCAACAGCTCCTGAGCCACTTGAAGCGACAAGTGCATAGGTGCTCTCATCAGCTCGAGCTCGACCACGAGCCTGCAATTTGCAAGGAATGCAAAATAAACAGCACAACACCACCACACAACATCGTCCTAGTAAGGAAGGAATTCCTTGCTTTTGTAAGGCAATTCCTTCCTTTTGTAAGGCAAGACATGTACTGTTCCTTATGCAGTGTCCCCCCAGAGGACTTTCTTCCACTTCACTCAGACAAATAAAGAATCAGTGAATAGCACATACCGTTTCTGCATTATCAAAGATATCCATGAAAATAATACTCAGGACGTTTGTAACTGGCATAGCATTTTGCAAAGCAGAAACTATATTTTATCACCAAAAAGTAAACATACATTTAAATATTAAATATATAAATATTTGTGTTCACAAATTTAGTGAGAACATGGAAAAAATGGTATTCTGATATGCAATTATTTCCTTTTGCTGTTGGTGGTACAAATTTCTTTTACATCAGCCAGTCTCCTGATTGTATTTTCATACCTTTTCTATTAAGAGAGAGCTTTAAATGGATGTTATACCTTTACACATGGAGGCGAATATTACACTGCGTACAAACTGAGGATAGCAACTGGAAATGAACCTTGTTGCAAGAGCATTTTCTCTTTTAGCATGGAGTGTTTCAGAGTTATCTCCAAACCCCAGGTATATGATTTACCACTTGCATATTCCAAGCAAAAAGCACTTCAAAAAAAGAAGTTATCTGTAAACTCATACCTGCACCATAGCAATTTCATTCGTGACGAGGCCATAGCGAATAACAATGTTACACTCTTTGATGTCTAGGCCTTCCTCAGCTACAGTAGTAGCAATAAGTAAATTCAAATTTCCACCTCGGAATTTATCAATAACTTCCCGTTGCTCATTCTGTACATGAAAAAAACAAACTAAAACTCAGTACATTAACTTTCAGTTTTAGTTTCTGTCATCAGTTTATTCTAATTAAGAGGTTTAAGGAATATAGTTCAATCATTTCATAGTGGAGTGCCAAACATCAAGTGGCTTCAACAACTGCATTTAAGCATCTTTCAAGATCACAAGCACAGAGTTCCTATGAATATAATAGGTGTTCAGTGCCTTTTTTGGGGGATAAGGGAGCAGAAGCCAGCCTTTCTAAGGTAACCAAGCTTGGAGATTTGTATCCTATTTCATAGGCACTGGGAGTTTTGATAATGTAGTTGCTCTATCATTTTTGAATTCTTTAAGTACTTATTCGGAGGTTCTGGATTTCTAACACGTCGGTAATTTCAGTTTGAAGTACAGAATTCAGCATTTTCAAGTCAAGTTCCAAAGTACTTAAAATTCCCCATAATAAATGGGGGCTGTAATTTGGGTGATCTGGGCAGCACAAAAAGCACAGAAAATGACGAAGTTGAAAAATAAAGCATCCAAAACACAGACTTCTGAATTAGCTGGATATTTCAAAGACACTTGAGCATAGGACAGGAACTACCTGTTTGCTATATTCAATTTAAAAATGGACAGGCTATGGTTTTGTTTGTGCAATGTGGTGCACAAATTAAATATAAAATTTTAATAGAAAACAAGAAATTTTGAGAGAACAATTCTTAACTCTTTTTCAAACTGAGAACAACTGAAGGAAATGGACCAGCAGTAAACGACACCATTTTTGCTTAAATGCTGAGGTTGCAATTTTATGTGCAGTAAAAAGCAGAACAGTAAAGAGGTTTTAGGACACTGACATATTTTGTTTTAGAAATGTTGAATCTGAAGGTATAAATCATCACAGAGATATTGTATATGAAGTCAACAAAGTGGTACTAGATAGACTGTTGAGAGATCAATTGGGATATTTTCATGCAAAATTTTAGCAAATACTCTTTCAATGATTATGTGTCAGTGTAAAGCATGCATATAAACCAGTGTAAGTTGATGAAGGGATGGTATCAGAAAAAGACAGGCATAATCAACATTGTAATTTTTTTCAATGTAGGGACTAAATATAATTTGAATTACTGTTGTCCTGGTAAATATAATCTCATTTAGCTATTGCATTTTTGCTACTGTGGTTTTGTTCACTTCTTCCCATGCCTCATTACAACTCCTGTCCTTTTTGACTACATACTCCTCTAGGAAATAGCTGGCTGTTACTCCTATTGCCATAGAATCCAAAACCAAAAAACTCGTTTGTTGTAGAAAGAGAATTGTTCTGACATTGTTATTGATCTATCCTGAAGATTATGAAAGTAAATTGCTGCCAGGTATGAAACCAGAGCTCTCCAGGGTTCTAAACCTCAGTCTGCTGTCTAGTACCAAACTAAGTTCTTTTCTCAAATCATGTACAAGATTTTAATGCTGTAGTGCATAGTTCTGTACCTGAGTCATGGGTTTCATTTCACTGTTATGTCCAGCACCAATAAGATAATGGGCCTTAATTCCCACTTCTTCAAATTTTGGGTTATCCTTAATCCACTGGAATAGAGCAAAGGCGCTTAGCCGTGTCTTTGTGAAAATAATTCCTCTAGGTGCCTCAGTCTTTGTGAACTCCTCCATTAAAGTTTTTCGCAACTGTGTTAGGTTCTCATTTTCATATTCTGGCATTCTAGCCAACTCTTTCAGCTGTTTCTTTTTTGCTTTAAAAATAGGAGACATAAATTAAGGAAAAGTAACCATGTAAAATAACAACTCTAGAAAAAAAAAGAAAGAACAACAAGAGAAAGAGCAGCTTTCTATACAACTCCCAGCACGGCTAAGTCACATCCAGTTTGAAGAGCAGTGGCACACCACTTATTTTTCCAACTATGTTTACATTTATTAAAAATACACTAATCAATCAAAATAAATCACCATTAACTTTTAAACATACACTTGATCTATATTTCGTGGTAAAAATAAGCAAAATTAAAAAAACACTGTCTACACACCAGAAGTGGCACAGAGTTATGCGTAAGTATTAAAGAGCTACATCACAGCTTATAATTTCTGCAAAGCAGTTTTAAAATAACAGGAAGTTTTTCAAGGGGAAACAGATTAATATGCACAGCCCTCAGAGCTGATAATGTTTTTATAAATTTAGACATAAATTCTCCTTGGAACATTCACTGAAGTGGGAATCCTCACTAGAAGCATGCAATGTAATAGACACCAGGATGCGCACATTGGTACTGGTATTGCACTTTTTAAAGGCATTTGAATATGCTCAGTGAAATGTTAAATGAATGATGGCTTCAAACTGAAGGAGGGTAGATTTAGGTTAGATATTACAAAGACATTCTTTACTGTGAGGGTGGTGAGTTACTGGAAGAGGTTGCCCAGAGAAACTGTTGGATGCCCCATCATCGGAAGTGTTCAAGGCCAGGCTGGATGGAGCTTTGAGCAACCTGGTCTAGTGGAAGGTGTAGTAGTACCAATACAGTGGTAGTCAATGTATCACAAACTACTACGCCACTTAGGCAGTGGCTTTCTAACTACATTCTTATCATATTTTGGAATGTAATCAAACATACAAATACATACAAAAAGTAGATAGATGTAACAAATTCCCATGATGGCCCCTTAGTTAAACATACCAAGGGCTGCAGTGAGTTTATCACCCAAAGATTAACTCCACTTCAAAGCTGGAAGGAGAAGTTTTAGATACTCTAAAAAGCTACTCCTGGCACCTTCAGTGGTAAAATTGGAAAAAAACCCAAATTTTCAGTATCAGCTTCCTTGAATTTCATTTACCTACAGAAATTAAAGCAATCTAATGTCCTGGTTTCAGCTGGGATAGAACTAGTTTTCTAGCTTAAGACAGGTATGAAGAGTCATTAAAAACCACGATGACATTATTTAATCTAATTATTTTTCTGAAAGATTTTTTTAAAATTTCCTGAATTTTTTAACAATGGGATTCTAAATTTGTAGTTCATAGGATACATGAAGCTGGGGTACATGCTATAGTAAAATCTATTTTCCTTTGTACTTCCCAGGAGCTGTAGGGAAGAGGAGCAAACTTGTCTACTTCTTCCTCCTTGAAAATGCAGTAATGGGGAAAACAGAGGCAAAAAAAGATTACTGTGTGAAGGAATAAATGAATCCTAGTTCAGAGGTCTGAATGGTATGAACAAAGAGCAACTAATTTTGGTCTTTGCAATTTAATCCTCTGTTTAATTCTCTCACTAATTGCTGTTTACCTGAAACTTACACAGGACCATCACTCCCATCTCTTAGTACATAGACAAACAAAGCTTGGCAGAAAGGATTGGATAAAAGGTGTCATTTCATTACTTTTATATTCCATTTACTCAACATTTTGCCCCTCTAGAGCGTCTACTGGAATACATGTTTGACGTATCTATCAGAGTATCCTCAGGGACACTTTACTGGAGAAAAGCAGAGAATAGTTTTTACTTATAATCAGCAAATACTCTTTCAGAAAAAATAAAGTACCCTTGGGCCAAAGCTGAAGAACTATTACATGTTGGGATATGATCACACTATATTGTTTAACGTGCTCCATACTGTATGAACTGGAACATCAGATACTGTCATAATAAACAACATGGCAACCTCTAGTATGTAATAATTAATCGGCCCTATGAAAGTCACGTTAATGTATAATCTATGGATTTCAAATATTAAATATCTCAATGTATGTCTAACTTACCATGAAATAAACTTATTAGAAATGAATCTGTTTCATCCTGTTTTGATACTGCTGGTGCATCATCATCATCATCACTCCTTACTGTCTTCTTACTTTTCTCATCCTTATAAAAGTTATTCAGGTGATTGTACGCATCTACCATTCGGATGGTATCATTTATCTGGAGAGCATCATTATATTTCTTCAGGTGTTCTGCACAGACACGTTCCTTGCGTTTTTCTTCTTTTGCAGCTAAAAGTGAACAAAAAATACAAAGACATGGCCGTATATAGGATGGCCCAAAGAAATCCAAAGCTGGGATATTTTTGTTATGCAGTTACCTTTTTTCTCTTCTCTGATCACCCACTGTTCATATGGCTGAGTTCCAAACTCAGAGTTTGGATGAAGCTGGCAATAGTTTTGAATCTCTGTCATGATCTCAGTTATTCTCTCTCTAAATGGATCCTAGAAATACATTGATTACTAGAGTAAGTAAGCATCTTCTGGCAACAAAAACACTTGTTAGTACCACACAGAGTAATTTTTAAAAATGTTAAACCTAAGGTTGCTGTGTGCACTCAGAGTTATGGAAATAAATAGTTCAGAATATTACAAAGATGATATTGTGAAACAACTTTTTTTTTTTTTGTGTGTGTGAATGCAATATTACTCCAGTGCAAGCATTTCAACTATGGTTCAGAAAGTCTTTTGACCAGATACCTTAAAAGCATAACTCACACAAGTAAAAAATTAGTTCTGTTTGACTTTACTGTACTTTGCCATACAGAGGAAAGCAGCAGCTAAATAATACACGCATGTTAAAATTAGCACTATTAGCACCATAAATCTATAGAAAAAGAGCATTAGCCGAAAGTTTTTAATACTGTACAACACACTTTTAAAGGGCAATAGAACAGTGATTTGTTTGAAAAAAACCCATACCCTTTTTTTGTCATCTGCAATCACAGTCTTCTTAAAAGGTTCCTTCACCTGATTCTTCAGTTGGGAGGCATGCTTCTCAACAGTCATGATTCTACATGCATCAAGATTGGCACAGATCTGAGAGAAAACACGTTATTTCTTTTAACATTTAATGAAAACTACTAAAACATCTAATGAACTAATGCAGCAGAGCTTCTCATTTAAACACTGGGGTTTATATAACTATATTTTCTTCCTACAAAGATTGGATTCAGACCCTACCATCATAAGAAAGGTCAAGTCTTTGAAAAGCATTTCAGATAAGCTGAACAAGTCACTTTTTAGGCCAGAAGTGATCCTTGCGCACAGGAAAAAGATTGCAGGTCAGGGTATAAGGTATAAGGGTATAAGGGTATTTTGAAAAAGAAAACATGCCATCAATACTTTGGAAGAGTAGATTTTGGAGTACAAACCAGATAAAATCAATAAAGAAATAGAAAAAAAAAATGTTAGTGAGTAATTGTAAAAGTAAGAGCTGGTCAGGAGAGTAGAAAATAATTTTGAATTATCCTTCTTGGAAAAGATGGAGGAAATGTTTTGCTAACTGCACAACTAAACTGGACTTCTTTCACTTTTGATCTTTTCTGAGAAGTTAAATACATACATTTCTGTCACTAAGTCTAAAGCAATAACGGGAAACCTTAAAATTGTTACCATCAGAGAAAACAGGAAAGGAAGTCTTGAAGGCAACCTTTGAATGTCTTCAGCAGTTGTTATCTATTTGAGTTTGCATATTCGGATTAAATTTCTTTCAATACAAACCCCAATATCCTCTCATTGAGATTTCAGAGATGATGAAAAGGAATTCTCTGCTTTATCCATTGCCAGAAAGTTTTTGTCTCAAAATACCTCACAATTCTATTCTACACCCATAGAACCTAAAAGCTTCTTACAGGCCTACCTATTCAATATCACATTCTGTTCTTGTGCAATCTGCTAGTCAGGAGTTTTCACTGAAGTACTGGGATAAACTCTACTTTTGTATTACTAACATAAATCCATTGAATTTCAAGTAAAATAGTTTCTTTAAGTATAGAATATAACCAGTTATCTTCAGTCAGGTATTTACGCAAGTACACAATACTCCCCTCTCAGTGAGCAACTAATTGCTGTGAAGACACACATTTGTGTACTACCTGTATCTCACAAGTGGTTTCTGCTTGCTTAAGTATTCAAATTTGTTTTTCACTTTCTTGCAGCCAAAGCCCAGTTTAATCACGCTAGATATACAGATATAAAACTGTGTTCTCTCTAGGATTTAGGAATACACAGCAAATCCTAATCCATCAGTGGAAAAATAAGATTTTATTAACTAAAACCTCACATTTTTTTGCATTTCTTACCTCTGATCTTGAGAATATTTTTTCAAGTGAGACAATCTTTTTACTTTCCAATAATCCCACTTCCCTGTAAAGTAATCTTTATTTGCTCATGGATTTTCATTAGTTTGTAGTGGGTCCATTTGTTCTATAGTGTGAGCTGAACTCCCATGTACACACGAAAAAGATAAATCAGCTTATATATTTGGAGACTAACACTGACTTTAAAAGTTTTACTTGAACAAGACAATCTCTTTCATGGTTTGTAAGTGTGAGGGCTATTTACTTTCAGAATATGTTCTTCAGCTTTGGAATAGGATGTTGCACCTCCTACACCAGGTGAGGCTGTAAGTCCCAGAATCTGAGGCTGTGGGATCAGTGGTTTGTTTTCTTTTGCCAACTTCCTGTTCTTCTTTTTTTCTTTTAAGTAACGTCGCATTATGTTGTTGTAGACACCTTCCTTTTGAGTGTGATGACACTCATCAATAATGATGAGTGAAAAATCTGGAAAAAACCCAACAAAACAAAACTCAAAAAAATTAGCCCAAAATTATTAATTTTCTTTCAAATGTAGAATTTGTGTGACTAAATCAGGTTACAGGTAAGGAGACTGTTGAAGATAACCCACTGGTTTGTTTGAGCCCTAACTTATTAGGAAATTTGAAGTGCTGGAGGAAGGCATGGATGGAGGTTGTATATATTTAACAGACTTTGGATGTTTTGCTGCAGTGCTGATACGTCAAGTAGTTTCACATTTCATGAAGAGCAAAAAGCTTTTCCATTTTTGCAAAAACAATCTGATGGTAAAAAGGATTTCAGAGAGATATTTTTAATAAACAGTGCTAAGAACATATCACAGTTTAACTCAATCCTATTTTTTATATCCACAACTGTATCTGACAAACTACATACTGCTTGTTTATGAGAAGATACCTAATATGTTAGAACCTTCTAGACATTCTAGAAAGACCTGTCCTGACCAAAATATGCTTCTATTTTATAGCAATACAGAGATTTCCTCCATATTCCTGTTCAGTTAAAAGATTTATATTGCTTTATGGATGTGCCACTGGAAAGAACAAAACAGATGGTGGGAGTACTACCAATCATCTTTCTTTTGTAGTGGAGGAAACTGATGAAGATTCAGCCAGGTATTATGTGCTTTTAGTCAGATCATATTTACATGCAACAGGTAAAGTACTATATGAAAAGGAAAATTAAGATTATTTTCCATTTGTTTTCAATTTCTTACAAATATAGAAAACTTTTTTTTTTTTTTTAATCTACCTGCATATGCAGCCAGTGACATGTATTTTACGGTTCTGATCTGACACACTTATGAATATTTCTCTGTTTCTTCAGTGAAACTGGTTTATGAAGCTCCCACTCTTCTCATGGCTGGCTAGTAACTCTGATTTGATGCCGTTTCCTACAATTCAACAAATGTTTGCAGAAATGACTGTAAAGCAGATCACTGCAATGATCAGGGTTAAACTCTCTTTTTTTCCTATTTTATTTTCTAATCCTGATAATTTCCATGGTCTTGTTTACACATTAGTGTGCTCAAACTGTATCACTACCAATGAGTTTGCAAAAACTGGCAGCAGATGTTGGAAATTAATATAGAGCTAGAACATTCCCAGTTGGTGTTTCTGCTAGAGAAAACACCATGTAACTTCACCTCTGAAGAACTTAAAGAAAGGTGGAGACTGAACAATGGAAATTTTATTTAAAGGCTAAACCAACTGCTGCAACTAGGAAAACAAACTAGTGCACCATGTCACTGGGGAAATTTGATTTTCTGTGCACAGGTGGTTCAGGAAGGTCGTTGGACTGCAGTGATGTGGTTGCAAACCTAAATTTCTCAGTTCTTGAGAAAATATAGCTTCTTATGAAGGGAACTTCAAGGTGTGAAACCCATTCAAAAAACCACTTCATTACACAAGTTGGCTGGGACTCAGCCCAGTTGTGATCAGGTCAGCAGTTCCTGTAGAAATGTTCAGGTGCCTCTATACAGCATTCCCAAATGATTCAGATTTGGGCATGTTTATTAACTTAGGTGCAGTGGAAAGGAAGTAAGTATAAGAAAATCTCTGGTGCTCTGCCTAGGATAATAAAAAAGCAATCTGAAGAAGGGGAGGCAATTCTGGGGTACCCAAGCAGCTCTGTATGTAGTAGTTAGTTTGGATCAAGCAATACTCCAGTCAGCTCTAGGCACTGACAGAGACTGATCCCTCAGGTTTCTCTGCTGCTTCTTTTAACACTCAGGCAAGTACTTCTTTTGCAAATCTAATGTTTTCTAGAATAGAGACATACTTTTAGCCCTTCTGTAAATATTTTAGAATTAAAAGCTTGCCTGATAAGTGGACACCTTCTTCAACTTCTTTGTCTGCATTTAGCAGTGAATTCTCAAGGATCTGTGCTGTACAGATGATGACATCATTTCTTCTGACAACTTCAGGAAATGAGATTTTCAGCTGAGAATCACCACTTAAACCAATGACATGATACCAGGGCTTCAGGAATGGACTAAACTCCTTTCGTAAATGCTGTTCCACCAATGGCACCTGAATAAAAGTTTCCAAAGAATTTAAATCAGAGCATATATAGGATTAAAAACTAAACGACTGTTTGCTAGACATGCGGTTAGGTGAACACACACTTTGCACAAAATATACTTTGCTAAAAGAGCAAATAATCCGCTTTATTCTCTGAAGGGTAGGATTAAAAAACTGCAAACACAGAAAAACAAAACCAAGCATTACAAATTTTCAAAGCAATCCCCCCCCTCCAACTGCTCCTACAAAACTTTTTTGTCCAACAGCTTTGGCTTAACTGTGCCTTAGAAAGAACAAACAAATCACAAATGCTCTGGCTCTTAAGCCAAACTTGTAACATGCTATCAATTTTATTCTTACAAAAGGATATCCATACCTTTTATTGGTTTTATAAAATTTTTAAATAAACTTATTTCCATATAGCAATGTTACAACAGAATATTACTTTATATTATATGCACTAAATTTAACTGTAAAAATTACAGTAATTAGCAGAAAATCTGACAGAATATTCCCTAACTACTGTGAGACTCATTAGGTGGCCTTCACTACCGAATCCAAACCAGAACGTGAAAAATATTTTTATTTTTAAAAGATTATTTCAGTTCTATTCATTCTAAAATGAAATTGTACTTTTTCCAATAATGCGGCTATTAGGGAAAATCTAAATTTGCATTTCCACTGGGGTAAACTAAAATCAATTGTGCTTTCACCATGATGACAGTGCAATGGAGATGACAGCCTAGGGCTGTATGTCTTTGTACATAGTCAGATCTGGAGAAGCCAAGTTACGTGTTTATATTCATTTTCCAAGTTCTATATTAATAGTGCATGAGGTTTAAAAAAGATACTATTTTTTAAAAAATGGACAAACATACCTTATTAACAAGGACTATAACTTTTCCAGGCTCTGATGCTCTTTTCTTTTTATCCAAATGTTCTTTGGTAATGTAAACAGCCACTCTGGTTTTACCACTGCCTGTAGGGAGACATATTATAATATTCTCCCCATTCAGTGCTGGCTTTGCAACTTCCATCTGGTAATCTCTCAGGACCAGATCTGGCTCAGGTGAAGCTCTGCTCTCCTCTTCATCTAAGGGTACAAAGAAATACAAGTATCAAACAAAAGGCATAGAACATTTATCAGATTATTCAACAAATGTCAAAGGGAAAATTATTAATTTCCTATCAGAAACATCTTCTGAATAAATAGTGCATGTTAGCATAGGCAATGCTGCTCTGTGGACCTGTGTAATTCTAAATCAGAACTGCTTACATTCAGTCACCAACCAGGGTAGGTGGCATAAGCCACCGTACGTCTTCAACCATCTATGTTGACACTACTATTATCATGTATGAATTCAAACGATACAGTTCAGTAGCAGTGGGACCAACAAAGGTTGTGTTCCGAGCTGCAGCATTTATAATCCAGCCAATCTTATGTGACGTTCTCTTTCATCAGTACTGAAATTTAATTGATTGTGAGCCACCTTTTTAAATACTTCCCAGAGGATGAAAGAAAAGATGGAGCCATAGAAAGAAAGAGAGATAGGGACCACTTAAAAATGATGAAGGGAGTTATAAAGTATAAAGATCAAACAGATAAGAAAATTCAATTGCCCATACAAGATAGAGCTAACTGCAGAATGTATCACACCTATTCATGGTAGATTGCACTGCTTCCAGACTGACTCACACATAATGCAATTGAGCTGTTCGCTAAAAAGCCGTATATATTTGTCACATGAAGGCCCAAACCTTCCATCTATCATATAAAATGCAGTGGCAGAGAGTTGAAATCTATGGCTCACAGGTGAAACAAACAATGTTCAAAAATTAAAAGTAGAAAGTGCTGTTGCATTAGTTCAGGCAGTAAGAAGATCTCATGAGTTTACAAATATTTAGGAAGTCAGAAGTTGTATATATGAATATTAGAAGGATTTATTTTAGAGGAGTTTGGGGCTTTTATTCTCCTGCACATATGTTTACATCACCCTCTGAGGATTAACTGTCCTCAGTGAAGAAAAGGCACAAATTCATTCTACAAGAGTAAAAATGAGGGGGAAACCCTATAGTTTCATTTCCTGATGATATCCTTAAGTGAAGAATCATGAGGATTTTATTATCACTGATACATTACACACAAAACAAGTGTATCTTTCTAGTGTCCCTGATTCCATTAAATAAAATTAAACTAACAAAAAGTAATGAAGCTTGATAAAATACTGCTGATGGAAACATCTGAATGCCACTCTTAAGTGTTTTTTGCTTGTTTTGCCTTTTAGTGTGAGTGCACTTCTACCTGGAACACATGGAAATTCACACCAGAGAGTACTTGATGTTACTTATCTGATTTCTAGTACTCTCTTTTGAGGAAGAACGTTGTTTGCCTTCTGGTTGGCTAAATTCAATAGTTCAATCATATTGAAACTAGCACTTTATCACCCATCTGTTTGGTTAAATTTCAGCTCCTTAACATCCTCAATTAACTGTCCAGGCCTAAAAAATATTTAACTTGGCTCTCTCCTAACTTCCTCAGCCCCTGTTTAGAGAAAAGGCTAATACAGGAATCTTTTCACAGGATATAATTCCATGAAAAAAATTTCATTGTGCGCAGTATAACTTTAGGGAAGTTGTCTGCCTTTGTACAATGCTCATATGAATTGCCTCTCTGGGATAAAAGAAGCATGATAATTATTCTTCTATTGTCCTAATTCCACCATTTTTCTTTCCTGTAAAATAATCCTTGCACAGAAGACTCCATCTAAATCCACGATTCTTTGCATTAAAATCCAAATCATGTCAGTGCATTAAGACACTATCCAAACATTTCCGTTAACAGAACAGCCTTACTGCAAAATTTTAAATTATAAAATCCATAAATATCACAAAGTCCATCTGTATCTCTTAGCTTTTTTCTCATAGTTGCTCTCACTGAGTTTACCAGGCATGATTAGAAAGCATGATTTTTTTAACTAGTTATTTTTAAAGCCCACATGTAAACAACAGAACAGATAGTGAGTAAACATGGGGGAAAAAAATCGATTCTACTTTCTTCACACAAATGTAGAGATTTTTTTTCTGCCGGACTGCTGGACTACTGGATATAGGCAATGCCCAGTTTACTGAGTTTTTGCAGGAATCTTAAAGGATCAAGCCATACATACTTATGTGCTGCCCCATACCAGTAGCTTGTGTCAGCCTAACCACTATAGTGTGAGTGTCCACAGAACAGAAACTTCTGTGCTCAGCCATTTCATGTGACACAGTAAGAAAATAAATACAATGTGACTGATGAGTCACCAGTTGAGGCAGAAGTACAAAGTATATTCTTCAGAGTTAGCAATAGATAGGCTAAAATCCTAGCTAGAGGGTTGCAGTTTAGGTTTCATGTATCTTGAATTTTCTGTGTACTTAAAAATATGTGAATTTTAATATTTTAAAAGCTTGAAACTATTTTAAAACCATTTACAATAAACATTGTGCAGGCATATGATATATTAATATTTACATTGACTTTGTTGATCTAATACTAGCATTATTAGGCAAAGATGGCCTGAAAGAAACCCAGACTGTTTCTAGCTCTTGTACAAGCCAGTCCCAGCCCAAACTTTATAAAGGCTAAGTTCCAAAAGGTAAGGTTCCTCCTGAATTCTGCGTGGGCGTGCACAGGCTGTTCACCATGATGGACAGCTGTAAATCTTGTTCTTCCTGCCTGAGGTCTAAGACTGAAAAAAAGAAGAACTAAAATTGGGATGTCTTTTACAGCAGCAGTGTTTAATTGGGCTCAGGTTGTGCATATATACATTTATAGCAACTTCATAGCTGTATGCAAAGTATTATGTAAACACAGCCCAACATTTAGTTTCAAACTATATTGAGAACTTGCACAATATGTTTAAATGCGAGATTTGCAAAGGTCTTCAGACGGTAACCTCCACTGATTAGGCTGCTTCTACAAACATGGCTACTAAACTACTTGGGTCCAAAGTGGACTTTCATTGCTCTTCTGAAAGTACAATGGAAATGCTTCTCCTCACTCTTAGATGCCTCTAAAGCATTGTCCTATTTCCAGCCACCCTATGTGGGTGCCAGGCACAATCTAGCTCCTCTCTGAGAGCAAAAGAAGCACATCTATGTGGCAGCCTTATCAGTATCTGTACAGCCAACTGCACTGGATGACTTCAGAAAGTCCCTTATAGTCTATATGTTTCTATCATTCTGCATCACTGACCATTTTCTACGATGGCGATGCCTAGAGGCTTATTCAGATGATCTCAGTAAATCATCTCTTTTGGGCTGGGACTTAAGTCCAGACCCATAAAAATGGCATCTATTTCCCAACAAAATAAGAGGAAGTCTGGCATCTAAATACTGTGAATTAGAGTTCAGTGAAAGCCTTCTTTTGATTTTTGTTCTAAATTCCTTTTGCAATTACTAAATAACAAAAGGGAAACATACCTGAATCACTGCTTGTGCACATCTGTCCCAGGTTTTCATTCAAGTTACTGACACTTCTAACTCCTGTAGAGACATCTGACTCTAAAAGAAAAGCACAAACAAATGTAGTAATGTGTTACACAAATACAAACAGCAAAAGCATATTGTTTGCTTTCTCCCCAAGTTGTTAAAATAAGCTAGACAAATGCCTGGCAAAGATGTCTGAACTATAACTACCTTTATTAAACTTCATCTCAATTAAAGAAAAAAATGGGAACACTGATTAATTTTCTTATAGAAGAAAATATGGACGGGAAGATGAGAAAACAAAACATAGAAGAGGTAAGGCAATGTGGGTCGTGGTTGATTTTTTCCGGGCATCTATGTTCTGTTTGCTTGAAAGCAAGGGTCCATACATGACCAACTGCATGATCCCCTCTAGTCCTGTTTTACTGCAATTTTTCACAGGGGTGAAGAACCAACATCCTCACCACCCCCCAAAAACCCAAAAATACAAAAAAAAAAAAAAAAAAAAAAAAAGAAATAAGAAACACGTTAGTCTACTGGATACACTGTGCTGCTGGAAGACTGAAGACATTGTCTTCTACTCCCTGCAAGCCACGTGAGTTACATCTGTAGTCGAAGAAAAATCAAAATAATAAACGTGATTTTTTTTAAAGGGTTTCTTCATGTAACATGAAAAGAGTAAACCACAGTTCCCAGTAAATAAAAGCAGAAAGGAATTAGTAAATTTTCCAAAGTGTTTACAAGTAAAATCAGAGACTGACAATCCCATTACATCCAAGAGAATACTGGGACACTGTCACAGAAATCTGGAAGGTTTACAGTACACATTCTAATGTTAAGCTCTCCCTCTGCTGGACAATCAATATATTACACTGACTTTTTTCAGTATTGTGGTTTAAACCGATCCACACAGCTCGTTCACTCACTCACCCCCCTTTTCTCCCTCTTTCTTTCCTCCCTGCCACCTCCCACGTCGTCGTGTGTCCGTCCCCCCCCCCCCCCCCCCCCCGCTCCAGGAGGGATGGAGAGGAGAATCGAAAGAATGTAACTCCCACGGGTTGAGGTAAGAACAGCCCAGTAACTAAGTTATAACACAAACCACTGCTGCTACCACCAATGATAATAATGAGAAGGGAAATAACAAGGGAAGAGAATACAATACCACTGCCGAACGAGTTCGACCCCCCCAATGAGAGAGTGTGCCCTTCCGGGTAACTCCCAGTTACCTCCCTGGGCATCATGTACTGTGGTATGGAATACATCTTTGGCTAGCTCGGGTCAGGTGTCCTGTCTCTGTTTCCTCCCGGCCTCCCCTCGTCCCCGGCAAAGCACGAGACTCACAAAGTCCTTGGCCAGAATAAACATTACTTAACAACAATTAAAAACAATCGGTGTTATCAGCTCTGTTCCCAGGCTGGAAGTCTAAACAGCGCTGCACCAGCTACTAAGAAGGAGAAAAACTGCTACCGGTGAACTCAGGACAAGTATCAAGTGTAACTTGCATAGCTGTATTTCCCAAAACTCAGTCCTTTTAGCATCTAAAGAGATACACAGTTCTTCTGGAAAAATCTGCCTCATCCTACACTGTTGGCTTACATGCAGCACGCTGCAACTGAGCTTAAAGTGCATATAGAAAGTTGTATCCTGGGCTGCATCAAAAGCAGCGTGACCAGCAGGTTGAAAGAGGTGATCCTGCCCCTCTGCTCTCCCCTTGTGAGACCCTACTTGGAATACTGTGTGCAGTTCTGGTTTCTTCAACACAAGAAGGATATGGAACTGTTGGAGCAAGTCCAGAGAAGGGCCACGGGGATGATCAGGGGGCTGGAGCACCTCCTGTACGAAGACAGGCTGAGAAAGTTGGGGCTGTTCAGCCTGGAGAAGAGAAGGCTGCATGGAGACCTCATAGCAACCTTCCTGTATCTGAAGGAGGCCTACTCTTCATCAGGGACTGTAGCGACAGGACATGGGGGATTGGGTTTAAACTCAAACAGGGGAAGTTCAGGTTAGAGATAAGTTCTACCTAAATTAAAACCCTTGTCTCCTAGAAATCAATGCAATCAAAATATATTCTCAGCAAAATCATAAGATTTCCCTCTTATGCATTTAATATCACATTAAAAGACAGCATTGTCCTGGAAAAATGAAGAAAATTTCACCAGCTATAATCTATGTTGAAAGACCTGTGACAAGCTACTAAGTAGCAGTAGTGGGAATTCAGACTATGAAGAAATGCAATCTCTTTTCACTTTCTAGGAATTCATGTGGATAGGAAAGAGAGGACTTCATTAAAATTTTATGTATCTACTCCATGTGGCCTCCCATCTAAAATGACACATTGAAAGATGTATGTGCAGCAGATGATATGCATTTACAGTGTTTTTTACATAATTATCTGAATTACAATGTTCAGCATGCACTACTGTCGTGGTTTAAGCCCAGCCGGTAAGTCAGAACCACGCAGCCACTCCTCACTCCCCCCCACTTCGCCCCCCCCCCCCCCAAACACTACCGGAGGGATGGGGAGGAGAATCGAAAGAATGCAACTCCCGCGGGTTGAGATAAGAACAGTCCAGTAACTAAGGTATAACACAAACCACTGCTGCTACCACCAATGACAATAATGATAAGGGAAATAACAAGGGAAGAGAATACAACTGCTCACCACCCGCTAACCGATGCCCAGCCCAAACCAGCAGTGATCAAACCCTTTCGGCTAACTGCCCCAAGTTTATATAGTGGCCATGATGTGCTGTGGTATGGAATACCTCTTAGGCTAGTTTGGGTCAGGTGTTATGTCTCTACTTCCTCCCGGCTTCCCCTCCTCCCTGGCAGAGCATGAGACTCAGAAAGTCCTTGGTCAAAGTAAACATTACTGAGCAACAACTAAAAACATCGGTGTTATCAGCACTGTTCCCAGGCTGAAAGTCAAAACCAGAGCACTGCACCAGCTACTAAGATGGAGACAAAATGCCTGCTACTGCTGAACCCAGGACAACTACAAAATAATATTTCAACAGAAAATGTCAGTGGTGAAGTATATTGTAAAATACTCGTCTTCCAAATGAAAGGTGACTAGAATAATGTTGTCATTGTAAACTATGGCAACTTTCTTGAATTCTTTTAAAATAAATAAATAAATACAACAGTAACCCTTTCTAAAGTAATGAAGATGAAAGAGTTATTATTCCAACAGCTGTTTTCACCACTTTCACTAGTCTTCCCTTACAGTGCTACTTGCACATTGTAATGCAGCATATTCCACAGGAAGATTTTCAGTCACTTTGCACTAAGCAAGAATAGACAATGGAATGCAGTGGGGAAAAAAAAGGATCTCTGCAAGATTAAAGAAGTCTTTCTTTCCTGTCCTGTGCTACATTATGTCACAGAGTAAGTGTCAGACACTGGAAAATATAAATGAAGGACTAAAATATAAAGAGGCTATTAAAATTTGTCTTACTTTCAAATCAATGGGCAGTTTTCTATCTGAAAAATTAAGCGACATTTCGTGAGACATTATTGAAATCTCCAGTTAATTACAGTGCAATTATTTGTTCCAGTCAACTTTTTTATGAATCAGGCCTTGAAAAACAGACCTGATATTTATTTAAATTGTCGTTTATACAGGTAACTGTGGCCTTAATTCAAGTTTTTCACTTCTGACCCTGCAAACTTACTCCTTTTATGTTGGTTTTTGTGTGTGCAATTTCTTGTCTGTGTTTTTGCATGTACAATATGTCTCTATTTTTCACTTAGGCTAAGCAATCTATTTCTATTTCATCTTTATAACCCTAATGCCCTCATACCTTCACACTCCCTCTGCCTGAGCTACTCCAGTAAGAGGACACTGTATACAATGCACACTGCAGTAATTCTAAGTGGCTTAAAAAAATCTTCTTTCTCCCTGAAATATGCCCTCCTTGAAAATTGTCCTTCTCCATACATGAAGGAATGGTGGGAGTGTGCTGCAAAACTGACAACACTTGACAGCATTAAATTGCAAATTAAGTGGGTTCCCAGCCTACTTGGAAGTAGAATCTGGGCTCCAGTTGTATTTTCAGCTGCCTGGTCTAAAAATACAGTCTTATGAGATCACCAGAAAGTATGGAAATAGAAAAAGGATTTGAGCACAGTTAGGTCTGTGTGTACGAGTGCATAGAGATCAAAGCTTACTGCACTTCAGGATGGCTCAATGTGAGCCAGTCCCTCTACAGCCATCTTCACGCAGCACTGTCTCCTGGCAGCCCTTGGTACATTGCATCTATGCTGACAGCTTAGTGTGACTTCAAAGCACATGCTTACAGTGAACCTGTCAATTGTTCCCACTTATACTACTCTGGTTCATATCACAGAGCTGGTTTGGATCAGAAGAAATGAACTCCTGCCAGCTGAAATGAAATTAGATGTGTTCCAGCCACGTGCAGGCATACAGTCCACACCAGACTGCAGTCAACCTGAACCAAACTGCTAGAATTCACATACTATGTACACCCTCAACACCATTTATTTGAACACTCAACTGCACAAACTTCTAATACCCACTGTCTTTTAAATTTAAGCACAGTTCAGTGTTGAGCAGACCATAGTTTTCAGGCTAGAATTAGCCTGTGGCAGGCTACTTAATATTGAATAGATCTGGCTATCTGTAACCCTGAACCTGACAAGAGTCAGGTAAAAGGTCAGGCTAACAGCAACCTGCTTTCAGTGAGGCTGTAATTAAGAGCCTTAGCCTCACCTTAAAAGGATTGAAAGAGTGAGGTTAAAAGTCTGATCCATTCTATATCATCATTAAATATTTGGCACCTCTTCTTTATACTGCCAAATTATGTTCTAATCCAGGAAAACCAAGATGATATTTTTGCTGTAGTTAATAATTCACTACTTGCTACAAAACATTGTGATATGCTGTTAATATCATGCTAAATGAGAAATAGGCTACTACTGTTGCACACTGAAAGGCTGCAGTTTTTAGAGCCAATTTTTTTTTTTCTTATTTATTCATGTTTGATAAAAAAAGAGCAGCCTTAGCTGTCTTACTCCTTTGGCTGAGTAAACCCACTAAAATCATTTCAGGCAGGATTTATCTCAGTTGTAACTATTGTCTGAGCTCCATCTGAACTTGTAACACATATGAATGGTTCCTTAATCATGCAGCATATGTTTGAATCATTGGTTCCCAGCTATGTCTGGGAATTGTTGCCGATAATTGCTGTTGCTTGCAATCAACTCCCAAGGCACGTTTTTAAAAGTGGGTCCATATGAACAACAGGCCATAACGATTTCTAAAAATTTGTACTAGAAAATGTACTTCTGAGCATGTGATGTAAATGACAAAGGTTGTTTGATGCTCTGTAAATATAAAAACTTAAAATAAACAGAAAAATTGGTTGTTGGACCAAAACCAAAAATGTTTTCCAGTATAGAATTATAAGACTTCTAGAATGAACGACAATGCAGTTGCAGTTATACTGGTCCAGAAACATCCCTCTTGATTTAAACTGGAAGTTGTCAATGTAGACCTAATGTTTTCACTGGATAGTATAAACCTACCATGAATAGATCTGACATAAGACATTAATATATTCATTTAATTTGATAGAAATATGGATTTAAAAATACAAATAATTGTAATTAAAATATTAAATGTTTGAAAATTACTAATTTCTTCACACAGTAAATAAAAAAAGAATACAAAGTTGTTAAAAGTGCTATTTAAGAGGAAAGGAAGGATCACCGATGTTGGTCAATTATAAGAAAATCAATCAGCCCATAGCAGATAAGATGTCATCACTACAACCAGGATACAAAAAACATCTACGTGAAGGCTGTACATAGCATGCTCAGATTTCTGGGCCATGTCCTCCTAAGCCATTCAGTACTGTGCTAGAAAATTGATTTCTGATCAGCTCTTTCTTTTCAGATTAATTAGTTCAAGTATGACAACATATTGTTCTTCTACAGCAGCTCTTTGAACTGAAGAAATTTGTAGATCCAGCCCTTGAAATTGCTACTGCTGTTAATTCATAGGAAGAAATGGCATTTTCTGCTTCCAAAAAAGTCAAGATTTACTTTTTCATTCATTCTTTTCCCCGACAGTACCATATGTTCCTGATGCATCAAGAACGTTCTCTCAATTGCTAGTTTAACTGGTACAGCACAAGTGGACATACCTGAAACTACAGAATTCTTTCCAATAGATGTTTCCAATAAATTGTTCTCACTGCTGAAACTATCATTCATATTTTCCTGTTGTTTCAAATCCTCCACTATGGCATAACCTGGTTGGCTTGTAACTTCTGCTTCCTCGTTTGTACTGGTCTTCATCCCATTTTGTTTATCCTTTGTTCCTAGAAAATAAATTTCAAGGCACTATAAGCTATCTAATTTCTTTTAGTGTGGAGCACAGAAAAAATAGAACCAACCTCACACAGATAACAGCATAACATATGGTCTTAGTCTTGATTTACAGATCACAGAATCACAGAATGGTTTGGATTGGAAGGGACCTTCAAGTATCATCTAGTCCCAAAGCCCCTGCCATGGGCAGCTACATCTTTCACTAGATCAGGTTGCTCAAAGCCTCGTACAACCTGATCTCAAACACCTCCACTGACAGTTTGGAAGTTTGATATTTTAATAAATATTTATTAATAAAGTTATTGATCATAAAGCTCAAATATCTGTAGTCATGATAAAGATCTGAAAACTGAATTTGTGGACTGGACTGTGTTTCCTACTTTCTCAATTCCATTGGTCTTGTAAGTTCACAGACGGATGCATCTTACAGAGGACATCAAAACTTGCCCACACAACAGAAAACCTGAGAAAGCTTTCACAAAATGTTTTGCCTCCTTCCACTTCTTTTATCTTTTATGGAATAATTTCCCTTTGACTTCTCTGTTCTTTTATTTTTACTAGGCTAGTGCAGAACCAGGCATCCTCCAAGGGCAAAAGAAAATTGTTCAAAAAATCATAAACTTTAAAAAAACACTAAAATCAAACTGCATAAGACTGCATTCCAAGGTTTGCCAGATTTGGAACTCAATTACTCTGCAATTAAAAATTAAGTGCAAAGAATTTAATAGATTTAATTTATGTCTATATGTAGGTGCCTGCTAATAATATATTTTACTGTAAGAAATCAACCTGGAGTGACAAAATGTAGCACCACCCTTCCCCTTCCAAGGTACCCATTGAACCTTTCTTAGTGGTTCCCTTCCATGACCTTGTATCAGTGGATGCTACAGCAATCAAACTATTTACATATCTACACACATATATGACTCTATACATGGAAACTTTCTTATCCTCTGGTAAGAGTAACACAATTTATGCTTTACAAAATCTGCAGCTAACTATCTTGGGGCCTGCACTGCCCAAGATTACTGAGAAACTGTGGAATAAACGCATTCATTTACATACTGCATTGAACAACTGAACTCAATCTTATCTGCTTAGTTGTGTCTGGCAGAAGACAGGTTGATTCCTGTCCTCAGCTGGGACCTTCACACCCCTCTTTATCCCAATCTTATTGCATTGTCCCATATGAAGCAGATAAAAGTACATAGTTCTGGTGAACTCAAGTGAGAAGGCTGAAGCTGCTAAATGGGAAATCTGTTAAAATTTAGTCTCAAAAATCTTATGAAACATACGTGAAGCCCTGTAAAAAATGAGGGATAGAATATTTGGGGGCTGGCTCCTTTTTCATACTTTAAAATCCAGAGGAGCACTGGGATCACTTTACAGTATCATAATTATTGTACGGGAATTAAAAGTCGTAGCTCTATTAGGTTTACTTATGTTAATAATCTCTTTACTAAATTATTCTGTTACTCATAGTAAATTTCATAGAATGTCTTGAGACTTACTTGTCTTATCCCCGAGGAGACATACTGCAGCATACTTTAAAATCTTGCATATATTGTAAACCATTCCTATAAGGAAAACACTAATCCTTTTGTTGAATGAGAAATATAGAAAAGGTTTATTTTGTTTGTTCAAATTAATCTTCAGGATATTTTTCACTATTATAAAAACATCACATTGAAAACCTATAGGTTATAAAAGGTAAGGATTCAGTTTAATTACAACTATATGCCTACTCTTGTAATTCTGATATTGGTTTATAAGGATTTTAAGTGTTTAAGAATCTATCAAATAAGCTGCTAAATAACTTGATCTTGAAATCCCCAGACAAGTGAAAGCATTAGTCTCAATGTCACAGTGAATTCAACACAGGGAGAACCCTGCATTGTTTCCTGAGTAACAGAACAAAAAGGAGATATTAAAAAAAACCCCACAGATTAGTGCCAATGAAATAATATTATTACCTCCTATATTTCCACTTAAATCATCTGCAAGGCCTCCATGTTGGGTTTCACGCAGAGCAATCAAAAAACGAGAGAACCAATCTTTCTTCTGCACTAATCTGCTCAATAGCTCCCTTGCACCTTCTCTGTTCCCACGACTGTCAGTAACAGTATGGATCTGGTGAAAATAAAAAACCAAACACAATCCTGAGGCAGACTTTGGAAATGGTTTAGGGAAGTTAGTAAGAATAGTATAAGTACAAATGCATTTCCCTCTCATCATTAAAACATACTGTGCTGGTTTAGGCTGGGGTGGAGTTAATTCTCTTCACAGTAGCCATTATGGGGCTATGTTTTGGATTTGTGTTGAAAACAGCATTGATAATACAGGAATGTTTTAGTTACTACTGAGCTGGGCTTCCACAGAGTCCAGGCCTTGTCTGCTCCTCACCCCACCCCACCAGCAAGTAGGCTGGAGGTGCACAAGAAGTTCGGAGGGGACACAGCTGGGACAACTGACCCCAACTGACTAAAAGGATATCCCATACCATATGGCACCACGCTCAGAATATAAAGCTGGAGGAAGGCAGGGGGACATTGACAGTTACAGCATTTGTCTTCCCAAGTAACCATTACATGTGATGGAGCCCTGCTTTCCTAGAAATGGATGAATACCCGCCTGCCCATGGGAAGTGGTGACTGAATCCCTTGTTTACTATGCTTACAGTGCAGCTTTTGCTTTACCTATTAAACTGTCTCTATCTTAATCCACAAGTTTGCTTTACAGGCCATCACTACTTCCTGGTGTGGTTCAGGGTCTGGAAGATACTGATATTTTGAGCCTAAAGTCTGTGGAAAATGGTAAATAACGGCAAAGCGAGCCATATTCCTTTGACAGTGGCTTAGTTTAACTCTCTGTTCATGTTCTTCTTTCCCTGGCTTTTACCTGGCATCCTACTTGCTGCTGACAAGTCTTCACTGGCTTACCTGGAGCACCATTTCTCTTTTACCTCGAGTTTGGGCACTCCCCTCTTCTTTTTACACTTACAAGTCCATTTCTAGTTGTGGCTTCTTATCTGCCCCACAGCTCCTGGGAGCTGCCTGTGTCTGTGGCACTGTTTGGTAACCGGCCTGGGGGGCAGGCCACTTACCCCATCCAGGTCCTCATCCTGGAAGATGCCCATCTGCAGGCACTTCTCGGCCACCTGCACGGTCCGCATACTATCCACGAGAGTGCTGTGAAGCAGCTGTACCAATTGCACGCAGAGGTCGTGGTCAGCCTCCTCGGCGGGCGAGGGCAGCTGGCTGAGGCTGGGGTTCACGTAGCAGGCTGCCATGCCGCAGCCGCCGTGCTCAAGCGCCTGCAAGAACTCGTGGAACCAGCCACACCCGCGGGGTCCCCGCTCCACGGCCCGCAGCAGCTCCTCCGCCCCTTCCACCTCGCCCCGCTGCATCGCGGCCGCTCGCACCCTCTGCCTGTCCTCCGCGCTGAGCGAAGGGAGCCGGTCCAGCACCGGCTGCACCCGGATGAACTGCTTCAGCCGCGGCCTGAAGCACGAGATCATGTAGAGGAAACGCTCGTCTCGCAACTCCGCTGCCATCGCCGCGCTGGCAGGGACACTGCTGCAGGACAGCGGGCACGGAGGGGCGGCGAGGTCCCTGCTGCTGCGCCGACACGGGTCTCTGGAGGCGGGGGTCCGGCTCGGCGTCAGCGAGGAGCGCGGCTCCGTTTCGTTCCGGGGCTCCTCAGGCTGCCGCCGGGCCGGCCCCGCTTAATTCCAACTCCGGCGCCGCTTTCGGTTTCGCTTGCCAGTTCGGCTTGTGACGGCACCGGCCTGCCTCACCCGGCAGCTGCAGGGCCGGGCACACCGCAGTGCTACTGCTGAGCATTTACCGGGAAACCTTCAACAGGAGCCGCGAGTTTAAAACCAAACCAACCAAACATAAGCTAACCTGTTTGGACGATCCACCAGCTTTTCTTGGCAGGGCTCAGAAGCCTGCGTAGGTTACTTGGGTGCAGTGTGTGTAGACAGGTTGGTTGTATGCTTGCTTCATTTGTCAAGTCGTGTGTGTAGCAGTGGTAAACAAAAACAACCAAACGTAACATAAACCAAGAGTACCATCACTCAGGAGTTTCTCAGGCTGGTCACTGCCATGTCAGGGTTCCCCACAGGGTGCCTCTACCAGGTAGGCACCCACAGGGAGATGAGGTGCTTGGGTGCAGGAGTGTCTTCGGTCGGTCGTTTGCAGGTAAGCCTTGTTGCAGAATACACACCCACAAGAAGCCATCAAGGAAGTAAAGCTTACTCGTATGCTCTAATGGATTACTTTGGGCATGTCTTAAAGAGATTTTTATATTTTTGTGCCTTTTTTATTGATTTTATTTTTATTTTTTTTTTAGTTTGAAGGATTTCACCTTGCATACAAAGCAGGAGGCACATGATAAACTTCCTAGAGGAGTTTGTTGGATAGTTTGAGATTGTTGGAACAGTCTCCCATTGAGATGTGGTTTCCCCCATATGGTAGATGTCACTGAGCTTCAGAAGCAGGCTTGGTTTATATTGTGGGCTTTTAGGGAACCTGAGTGTGATTCTGAGGTAACTCAATTTCAAGTTTTGTAGCATGATGATAGAGTAAACAGAGAGCACCAGGATTACTGTCTTCAGTTTCAGACCTGGACAGCTCAAGAGAGAAAGAGAGAAAAAGTGGAGAGGATCCAGAGAAGGGCCAGCACGATGCTTACATGTATTTGAAGAAACTGGGTTTATTCAGCCTAGAGAAAAGAAGGCTTGGGAGATCCATTCTGACTCCTAAAAGTTGCATCCCTCTTCACGGGGATACACAGCACAAGGGGCAACTGGATTAAGTTTCTTCTGGGGAAACTCTGTCCGGGTATAAGAGAAAATATTCTCCACTGTAAAAACAATTAGACACTGGAATATATTGCCCAGAGCAGTAGTGGGAGTTTCCTCAAGGAAATATTCAGGACTTG
Organism: Lathamus discolor; assembly: GCF_037157495.1. Taxonomy (NCBI): domain Eukaryota; kingdom Metazoa; phylum Chordata; class Aves; order Psittaciformes; family Psittacidae; genus Lathamus; species Lathamus discolor. The sequence goes on along the minus strand of NC_088886.1, from coordinate 91,957,337 downwards.
ACAGGAGCCTTGATTTAATGCCGTGCTTGTAGAAGGAAGCCAGGTACTTCCAGAGGTCCTTTCCCAGCCTAACATTTCCTGTAACTCAAATCATGCCCTCAGCTGCTTGTCATGCTACAGCATTCTGCTCTCGGTGGAGCTTCCTTCAGTTGGAAGCTTCTCTTGTAAAAGAACTTAATTTGTTTTACTTTCATTTCATTGTTGTGCTTTCTGCTTATTAGTTTCACTCATTTCATCATACTGCTTTATGCAACTTTCCTTTAAAAGCTTTCTAAAGTCTCACTACTTTCCACCTCACCCCCTCCATCTTTTCCTTCTGTCTTCAGCACTTAATTTGGATGACATGTCAGTCTTTCTGGTCAGGCCTCAGGAGCCTGCATGGGTCACTTGGGTGCAGTGTCTGTAGATAGGTTGGTTGGTTGCCAAGTTATGTATGTAGCAGTGGTAAATCAGGCCCAGTGTATTTATACCCCAACACCCCTTTTCAGGTTCTATGTGTTTGTAGACAGTAAAAGGACACTTGTGACTTATTGTGACTTATTATGGGGGAAAAAAAAACAGTACTTATTCCAGCTGCTGCTAGGTTGCACAGATGGCTGCTCTCTGCACTGGTGACACAAGTATCGTAGGGCAGTCTGGGTTGGAAGGGACTTTCAAAACTCATCAGGTCCAAACCCCCTGCAATGAGGGGGGCCATCTTCAACTAGAACAGGTTGCCCAGAACCGCAGCCAGCCTGGCTTTGAGTGTCTCCAGGGATGGCACATCCACCACCTCCCTGGGCAACCTGTGCCAGGGCTTTATCACCCTCATTGTGAAGAACTTTTTCCTCATGTCCAGCCTGAATCTCCCTCTTTTAGTTTAAAACCATTTGTCCTACCACTCACATATCCCGACTATGGCCGTGCTGTCGCTGGATACAAACACCCCATAAACCCATGGATTTCTGAGGCCTTTGCCCCTTTCAGGTAAGGCCGAGGTTAGTCCCCGGGTTCAGGGGCCGGGAGGAGCACTAGGCCTGCCCCACCGGGCGGCGGTGTCTGTGCAGAGGCGCGGCGCCAGCTCCCGTCCGCGCACGGTAACAGCCCAGGCAGGAGTGCAGCCGGGCACACCGCCCGGCGCGGCGGCTGGAGCGCACGCCAAGCTAACGCAGCACCCGCCACACACACGGGGGTTACTTGCTGACCGCCTGAGGCTGCGCAAAGAGCGCGCTGGGCTCGCAGGACCCGCCGGTGGGTGGGGGTTCGTCTGTGTTAACAGCAGGCGCGGGGACCGGGCGGCGGCTCTTGCTGCCGGCCTGGCCCACAAGGGCCGGGTGTCGCTTCCTTCTTCGGCTACTTGCCCCCGGGCTCGGCAGCGCCACCGTCGCGGTGCGGTTCCGGTGAGGCCGTGCCCGCTCAGCCCAGCTCCGTCCCGTCTCTCCGCCCCTCTCTGCCGCGCACCCATTGCGGGTGACGGAGGGGCGTGTTTCCTCCTGGCGCCAGCTGCGGAACCGGGCTGCTTGCCCGGCGGAGCAGTGCCGGAGGAGGCCTGCGAGGGGAGGCGAGCGGCCGCACTACTGCGGCCGAGCGGCCGGTGATGTCTGTAGGCCCTGTGCCGGTGGGCAGAGCGGGTGTCCTGTGATGAATAAACCCAGCGCGGCAGCAGCGGGGTCACTGCTTACGGACTGCCTGCATCCGGTAATGTGGTCATTGCCCTGATGGTAAAATGTTGTATCATATTTGGTGTTTCTTGTGGCCAGGGTCAGGACTACAATGCTTATGTACACTGCACTATCTTTTGTAAAAAGTAGTATTCCGGAACAGACTGACAGCACATCTAGGAACACTAGTAGGAGTCATCAGCAAATGTGAAAGCACTTACAGCTCGAAGAGAAAATCATGGAATCGTTGAATAATGGTGTGGGATGGCAGGGACCGCAAAGGTTATCAAGTTCCAACCCCCTGCCATGGCAGGGACGTCTTCCACCAGACCAGGTTGCTCCAAGACCCCCACATCCTACCTGGCCTTGAACACTGCCAGTGATGGGGCAGCCACAGCTTCTCAGGGCAACCTGTTCAGTGCCTCACCACCCTCATGTAAAGAATTTCTTCCTTATGTCTAACCTAAATATCTTTTCTGTCACATTAAAGCCATTCCCCCTTGTCTTCTCACCACATACCCGTGTGAAAAGTCCATCTCCAGATTTGTTGTAGGCCACCTTTAGGTAGTAGAAGACTGTTACAAGCTATGCACGAGTTGAGGTGCAAAGTGGAAAAGAGTAGGCTTTTATGCCTAATCTAACTCTGACACCCTTTAAAATTAAATTCTGATGTTAAGGATGCTACTCCAAGGTAGTAAGTTAGTGTAATGTACTTGTTAGTTCTGTAGTAGGCAGATTTAAATAAGAAAAAAGGGGGGGATGTGTGTGTTTAATATCAGGCTACCTGAATGTTTTTGGTTTCTTTTAAAAGAAAATTCATGGTCACTGTCATTGCTGAAACTGTTAAAAATCATATCAGTTACAAACTTCTGATTGTTTTATTAATTACCCTTTTCAACATTCAGATTGAAAACTTGCAGAATGATGCTATCCATGCAAGATGTATCCTTGTACATATTAGGACTTCAGTGGAATCTCGGTGTCACTTTGAACCTGTTGGTGATTATGGGAAACTTGAATTTTAAATTCTCTTAAACTGGTAACTTTTGATACTAGTTTTGTTTGAGCATTTATAACGAGGTGTAGATACTGGTTATGGAGATGTATTATCTGTATAACTGCTTTATTTGATGTGCATATCTTGCGCTTTGTAATTTTACAGAGTGATCTCATTCATGTTAAGCTGACCACCAGCATTATGAGCATTAGTAATTGGAGCTTCCATTAAACTTCAGTAGTTTCTCAAAAGGAAAATGAACATAAAGGCATGCTCATCATTCCTGAAGGTGGGTTTAGCTTAACACATGCAGCTGTGGCAAAATCGTCAAAACATTTATAGAAATAATTTACTTAGTATTAACATATAATTCAATTTGCATCTTAATATTGAAAGCGGAATTCTTCAGTTGATAATCACTGCTCTTCTATTCCATTGCAGATTATTACTGTGCATAGTCCTGCTTGTTAGTAGTGTAATTACTTTATTACTATGGGAAGTTGTTGCTGGATCACCACAGTAGACTGTGGAAGTTATTGGCAGAATGTAGGTAGCAAGATGTGAACTGATCAGTTGACTAAATAATTTTTGGACATGCTCTAATACTATGAAATGAGATTGAGGCAGCAGTTTTCTTGCTAAAAATCCAGAAACAGAAGCATCTAATATTTAAACTTGTGGGTCCCTCCATCTGTCAGGATGGAAGTGGGCCATTTCTTTTGAATCTCACTGATGGTTAGTGTAATAGTATTTGTCATACTTCCAAAATCCCCAGACACTGACTTGCCTGTTACTGCCTCTTCTAGTTCTTGCAGTGCAGCATGGCATTATGAATGCTGAGCTGCTGGAGAAAAAGAGGATCACCAACCTGTCAGAGTTCATGCTTAGAAGAACTGCTGTGAATGGAAGCTGTTGTAGAATTGTTAACCTTCCTGCTCGATAAGAATGCATGTTGAATGCTTTTATTTTTAAGTGCATGATTCAAAGCAATAAATTTGTTTTTGCATTTTCCTATATTTAGAAGATAGCTTTTTTTTTTTATTTTTTTATCTGTACATCTGTAATTCCAGACAAATAAATTTCTGTGTTAAGAGCTTGATGAAAAGTGAAAGCTTATGGTCATACATAATAGGTCATGCCTTTCTGGTGAGGCAATCTCAGGTAATACTATTTGAATACAGGTGGAATGGCCTTCAACTGCTTGTATTTGTTTAATCCCACCTAAGTCTTTTCCCCAAGGAGCTCAGCTTGTCTCAAAACCTTTCAATGACTATTCATCTGGATCAGTAGAATCCCTCGCTGAATAGGTCTTGCTTGGTAAACCTGTTGCGTGATTCACTCTAAATTCTTTAAAAGAAAATGATTCAAGCAATGGATTTGTCTGGCTTGATCAAAATATTTTGGGAAAATTTGGGCTTCAATGGATAGCAATTATTAGCTTTAATACTCAGATTTTGTAATTAGAAGCTATCTTAGATTTTTTAATTCCTCAGTCGGTGAAGGTAGAGGGAATGGACAGGGATATAACTTCCAGTTCTGCTTGAGGGGTGGAGATCAGTGTGATACCTGGAGATTGCTGTGTGCATAGGATTTTCTGAAAAGGTCTAGTTTAGTGTCTCTAGTCTGCGTGCTTCAGGCCAGTGAGTGGTGTCCTGTGTAACCCTGTGTGTTTATTCCCATGATGTTATGAGTATCCTAAATTTAACTTTTTTTTTCTCACTGTTTTTGCTAGAGATCTGTATTCAGCCTCTGAATCCCTGTTAGTGGTGTTTGCATCATAATAACTAAATGCAAGTAGGTCACAAATTAAATGTTCGCATTTGTTGTTTATGGCGGAAATGAGTGCATTGCATTTATTTGTGCATATTTAGATTTCTTGCAAATAAGTTTTCATGGTGACATAAAATACAAAATGTATGTGCAGTGTACAAGCACTTTCATTTGTACAGCAAACAATTTTCCAGGAGATCTTTTCTGAAAGCAAGATAATAACTTTAACTGCATTCTTCAACAGGATTTGCTACAGCTCATAGTAGTGGAGTATCTATGTAAACTTAAGTTTACAAAACTTTCTTTGCATTTCCAACTTTACAATATCATAAAGTTTCAGTACAGGAAATGTAAATAATGCATAAAAATGCTTCCTGTGGGAGGCTTTAATTTGGTCCATCTAATTTGCATTCCAAAGAGAATAGCCATATTCTGCATTCATTAGTAATCAAAGAATGTCCCACGTGGTCATTAAAAAAACCAACCTCAAATAGCTAGATGAAGAAAAATGTTTCTTTATTAATAATGCAGTTCTATCTACTACTCGTACGCGGAGGTAGAAGGAGAGAAGGGAAGCTGCAGGCAGGTACAAACTCTTGCACATGCTCCTTTAGTATCATTCATAAAACTCAGTGTTGTCTTGATTTTCATATGTGATCTACTCTGTGGATCTTGTTTGTTTTTCTCCCATTAAGCTATTTGCTGTTCAACTTCTAATACACTCTATTTTAAAAGTGTTAATAATGTATTGAGTAGATGTAGTATATAAGTGACACTGGGACAGCTGTATAAGTACATATCATTCCTAATAAAACTGAAGGAAGCTGTAGGTTCAGCATAATCATGTTAAAAAACCTTTTGCATGTTCTTATTTTATTCTGAGTGAGAAGCTACTTAAAATTTAGTTCTGCCTGAGCATCCGTTGAAAATACACCGATGGCTGCACACCAAATCTGTCTCCAATCTGAATCAATTTTACAATTTGTCAGTATTTTCATTAAAAAATTGGTGTTAAATTTGCAAATGAGATTAGGTCCCTTGCTGTTTGTGCACGGCTGCTAGATACTACAGATCAAACAAGTGCATCCCCCTGTATTTTAGTGAGGTTTGCATTTGTGATAATAAGGCAAGAGTAAACTAATAGGAAGCATTGAGGTTACATTTCTGCTTATGTGTAAATAAGGAGGGCAAAATACCTCCACCCAACTCTGGAAACTTATTAAATGCATGATTGCAACAGTTTGGAGTAGCTGCAAATAATGATGTGGGTTTGAATAAATTGTCGCAGTTTCAGAACAATCCAAAATAATAATAAAAAACCAAATCCAAACCAGCCAGAAAGCAGAAAAACCCAAACCCACAAAACAGTAGCCTCAGCACATGGACCTTGCTTATCAGACCCATTTAAACTCACTTTGTAGTTGTTTCTGTTGGTGAATATAAGCGCCAGTTCAGTGTTTTTTGGTCGCTGTAATGCCTTTAGTACACTGCTGTTAACTCCTACTGAATCTGGTACTGCTCTTTGTCAAAAGCGGAGGGAAGGATACCTGAATTAACCTGGGCTCTACCAATGACAGCACAAGATTAATTTGGCAGAAATTTCCTACAAGGATAGTTCATTATTCTGCAACAGATGTAGTGCAGTGAACATATAGTCTGAATAGTAACAGGGCTCAGTGACAAGCTTTGCTTCCTTCTAGGAAGAGCTTGGTGCTAGGGGTGCTGGGCCTCAGAAATGTCAGCATTGGTCAAAGAGAAGATCAAACTGAGAATCAGAACTGAAGAGGGGTGGTTGGTTGCTTAAAATTGCCTACTTGAATGTAAAACCTGCTGTGTGAGTTCTGCTGTCTCATCTGCTGGGCCACCACTTTCTCTTTCTTGGAAAGAGCTGGCACCTAGTGGCTCCAAATGGGGAGTAAATAGCAATGTTTGAAATGCAGTTACCTTCCATTAGGCTTGTCTCATGTCTTCACTAGCCTCTGTGAAGGATTAGGATGTTAAAAGATACTAAATTTTGATATCTGCTGTTTATTTTTGGCTATGAGGCTTGTCCTTGAGCTCTTGTGGGTGTCCTGTATTTTAGTGGTTTGGTTTCATGTAGGCTCAAAGAATGCTGAAAGGATTATTCTAAAAGCCTGTCTGGACAAAAAACCAGAAAAAAACTGCTTGCGTTGAGCAGAACAGATTTTTCTGCTTCATGCATCAACATTTGATGTCAGTTTAAATATGCAGGGATTTTTTTAACCGTACATAAGTAGAAAGTGTGAGTCGTGCTTGGAGTGTCCACAGATGAAATTAATCTAACATCTTTTCCAAAGGAGACTGTCTTACAATAACTTACTAGAAACAGTGAGATTTGTTGGAAGCAGCAGCTTTAACAGTTTTTTGGGTTTTGATCAATCAAGTTTTGCTAGCTAGAAATTGATTATGCCTAATGTCTTAATTAGAAAACAGCAGAACATACCTGTAACAGTCAGAAGATGCTAACATCATGTACAATGTCAGCATAATTAATAACAGTTTTTAGAAAACATCATCTGTTCAGTTCCACCATTTCTCTCATTGTCAACATTTCACTTGATTTTAGTCAGTTCTAGGTGACTGAAGATGATTATATTGCTCTACAGGAATCAAGAACTCTAGGAATTGTAGCCTTTTCTATTTTTGCTGTGACAAGTAACATCAATTTGAGACTCTGCAAAATGTAAGAGGAAGGAAAATAATGTCTATAATAGTGCCCCCAAAAGGTAAAAATTATTTAATGACAAGTATGTAAAGTTGTCAAGGTAGCAATGAATTACAAACTGCTCGGTGTGATTTCCTGGTCCAACTAGCTTGGAATATATTGCACTTAAGGAGTGCATTTGTGGAGTCTGTACATTTGTTTTTGTGGAGAAAGATTCTTAGTTTTTCATTAACAAAATTTTTTTTTTTTATATCTCAGCAATACTGAAAATGTCACCGCACTGCTGATGGCACAAAAATTCTGTGTATAAATACAGAGAGAACCTGTAGGTGAATGGAGAGGAGGTGCGCACTGGACCCAATTCCCAATCTGATTAAAAATGTGATAACATCTAACTTTTGGCTCCATTGGAATTAATTATTTCTGATTTAAACCAACATATGAAGAGACTAACCTTAAATACCTGCATGAACATCTGTTCACTGTGTAAGAATATTTAATAGAAGAGAATAGAAGCATCAAAGCTTCTAATCTGCAGGTGTGGCACTACATACATTGGTCATTAGAAGAATCATGCCTTCTGCTGTGCCGCTACTCCAGTCTTTCATTGTGCTGTTCATGGCCAGGCTAGCTCAGCAGCTCTCAAACAGGAGGACACACAGTTCCTCTGTGGGCAAAGCTCAAGTTGCTTCACCTAAGCAGACAGACCAAGGCCATGCAAAGCAGTTCTTACCAGCTTTTTGTATGTTACTTGTAACGTATTGAGTCAAGCAGAGGCTCTGATGAGTGACCTGTGCTCACCACAGAGATTGCTAGGACACAATCTGGAGCAGGAAAAGGGAAAACAGGTTCATCCATGGGCAGCAGCTGTTTAATGGGAGACCAGAAAATGTGTTCACTGAGCAGAGTGGGAGTGTGACAAGAAAGACATGCTTGGTCAAGGACTTCCTGGAAACAGCAGTGTTAGGCAGGTCAAGACACAGGTCTTACATGTATTACCGTAAATTTGTGCATGTGGATGAATATGTGCATGGTGTAGCTTGCTGCACAGTTTAAATATTGAAAAGCATCACAATCTATCATTTGCTTTAAACACTGAACTAGACCCATAGCTGGTGGAAATGATGCATTTCATGAAGACCTCTGCTGATTTGCACGATCTCATCTCTCACATTTGGAGTGATTGTCCCAATTGTTTTGATTCTCCAGCTACATTAGCTATTCTTGAATTTCCAGGATACTTCTCTGTATTGAGAACTTACAATTTATATATATTTTTAGCCACAGTTTTTAAATATAAATAGCCAAGATGGGTGTTCCTAAACTCAGGTAAGACCAAAACGTATCTCCTACAGTCCTGCCAGCCTCTATAGCAGCGTATTACGGTGTGTGGGTACACTTTTACCATTCCCAGCCTGATTTGGTTAACACAAACCTGTTTCTATCAAGTGAGAAGCAGACTGGGCTTAAAGGGAGCTCTGCCCTCTCCTCCTCTTTGCCGTCCCCCGAAAGAACAAACCAAAAATTAGAGACAATTTTTTCGGTTTAGAAAATTAACACATTTTCAGAAACAATGGTTTGTACCTGTCTCTAGAAGAAAATAAACTTTTAAGCATTGGGTCTTCATGTGCTTCACTGTATCTCAACAAGAAAAGAAGGTATCTGAGAAGGTCTTTCTGTGGCAGGGTAGGGGCACCCAACCAAGTTGTCATCTTTCATGTTTTGTTTCTTCATTCATTGGCAGATGTCTGGTGAACTTAGAATCTCTGTAAATTTGCAAAGTCTCCCTTAGTTGCCCCCATCTGAGATTTTTCTTCTTGATAAATACAGACAAAGAAAAGGGAAGGAACAAAGCCTCTCTGAGCCAAGAAAAGGAGTAAGGGATGGATGGAGCTTTTCCTTCACTCAGGGTAATAGAAATAGTTGATGCTTTTCCTCTTCCCCAACACTACTTCCACAGTCCACCTGTTTTGCTCAGTCTCTTTGGATTAATGTGAAAGACCAAGTGATGAAACTGGACAAAAGGCATTTTGTAAAGCAATGCTCATGCATTATACTTTTTCATTAATTTTATTTTTAATTTATACCAGGCTTTTTAAAACGTCGCATAACCACAAATACTTTTCTAGAAAATGTGCTAGCTTGTTCATTGTAACAGCCATTAATAGTAGTTAATAGACTGAGATAGAGCAGAAGTTCTTAATGCTTGCTATTTAAAAAAATAAAAGCAGAAACTATTTCACTGTGTTATGCAGCACTCCTGTTTCAATGGAGTCTATGCAGACAGAGATTCTGACTGGCCCAATGTTGCTGTCACCTAGGATCTCATCCTGCAAGGCACTAAGCAGTGCAGACCTCCAGTCGTCATGGTAGAAGTAAGAGCCGTCAGCCCACTGCAGCATTTGGACCTTTCAACAATCAACAGTAGCATGAGGCAGAAGAAAATTTGATCTTGTATGGGAAGGGTTGGTTTCTCTTTTCACTTACAAAGGTATTCAGTTAATTCATTTTTGTATATTTATATGAAAGGCAAAGCAGAGCTTTCCTAAGTAGCTCAACACTCATGCTGATTTTAAATGACAGAAGGCTCAGCCACCTTGGGTTTATCTACTGGCTGTGTATGACTGAAAGTGTTATATATTTGTTCTGACCCCAACATACAATATGTGTAGCTATTAAAGTGAGGGTCAACTACTATTGCATTACTCTGTAGCACTGGTTTAGAACAGAGTTTAATTTGGTTTTAGCTAAAATTTCACTGCTCCCCCACCAACATGCTTTTCTGAAACCAGTTCTTTTCCTAGAGGAATTTCACATTAAAGCTTTAGGAATAGAAAATCGTGAACATTTTCAAATATTTGAAAACAGTAATAAAAAGTTCAATTCCTTCTAAAATAAACACAACATCTGAAGCAGAATAATATTTTAATAAAATTAAATCTAAGTATTCACAAAGCATTATGCACATACAGTACATACTGTATTCAAAGCCTATGGACCTTAAATCATTTTATTCTAATGTAGTCAGCTTTGGACACAAGCTAAGCTTACTCGTTTTGTAATAAGAAAGTTTACAATTGTTCCTGAAAGTGATTTTACATATATACATATATATATATCTCTATATATCTATACTCCTACATGTAAGTGTAGGTATAAACACACACTTGTGTGTATGTGTGTATATAGAGTAACGTATACACACATACACACGTGTGTATAAATATATACACGCATACATACACACATATGTACATATATAAAATACACACATGCACACATACAGGAATGTGTGTGGTGTACGTGTGTATCCACATACATATATACTCCATTTAGGATCATTGTGGAGGGGCCAGTCAGTAAAAACAGGTAACTGCAAACAACCACCTGCATAATTAGAAATCAAAAATGTGTACTTTTTGATTAAACAGATTGTTAATAATTTGTATGAAACAAAAGGAACACAGTCTTCTGCATTATACAGAAATGAGATTTATTGCATTTGATTATGTTTGTGTGAGAGATGAAGAGCTCCTGCCTGCTCATGGCAGCTAACTTCTGTGATGCAATTAAAAAAAAAAAAGAAAAATATGGAAACAAATTATTCAATTCCTGCAGTTTTGTGGATGTGATCTACAGTGATTCTTTCCAGCATGTGGCAGAGTTTTCCTGTCTGTTAAAGTGCTGCTCTACTTCAACTGGTTTGGAAGCAGGCTGGTTTCTCTGTCCTAATTGTTTTAAACCTAGAAGACTGGGTTACCTTCTTTTTTCTCTAGGTTCAGAATCATTGTGATTTACTGTAAAAAGCTCACTACAAGAAAGATAAATTGATTTTCAGAACTGAGCTAGAAGAAGATTTGGCTTGAATTTTAGGTTGGTCAGGTAGGAGTTTTTTCTGTGTGAATTATTGTTATTGGTCTCTTATTTGCTCTGAACACATATCCACAATAAAATACTATTTCCATGACAGCAGTAAATGGTAATATCCATGCAACGTAACCTGTAATTTCAGAACATGCATGTTATTAAAAAAAATAAAATAAGGTGCCTTGAGAATGCTGGCAGTTTTACATTTGGAACATACACTTAGTGTGTGTGTGTGTATATATATATATATATATTTACATCAGAACTGCTCAACTTTACCTTACAAGCTTCAGATTTAGGAAAATATACAGTACTTTTGCATATAATGGTATATTCCTTGTAGCCCCTGAGTCAAGTATAGAGGATTTAAATACAAAAAAAAAAAAAAAAAAAAAAAAAGGAAAACCAGCCATTAAAAGCACTTACATTTTTATGTGAAGTAATAGTATAAAAGTATTATTTCCCAGGAAGACCAGGATCAGAAACATGCCTATGAAGACTCAAAATTCCTACAGTGGTTAGTGAAGATTCTGGCAAGGAAGGATGCCTAATTGGCTGGAGATAAGTTTTACAGTGCTGTGGGGGACACTCTACAGACTGGTCACGTTCTTGGTCTAAAAGAGAAGCCAGGTTGTCTTCCGAGGCTGTGTTAAGATGCACTCCACTTGAGAGGGATTCTTTGGATTTAAGTTTTGTTTTTTCAAGGTCTAGAAATTCAGGACACTGGAAGGGAGAAGAAACAAGACGGTAATAATTAAATTGGTCTCTTCCAGGCTCTTGTTCTGCTCAAAATTAGCACATTCAGATGGTTGCTGGAAAATTGTGTTTGAAAATTAAGCAATGTACTGAACTATTTTTATGTCGTACTGCATTTGATTTAATGTAATTGAATGCAATTCTGTTGATTAATTGTAGAAGCCTGGATATATTGTCCCCTCCTCAGACTTCAAGATGCACATCAAGATGCACAAATGAACTGTGCTTTCTGAAGGACTGAATATTCTTGATACCTGATCTAAGACTATGGATTTCAACATTTTTGAATATGCTGTTTTGTTTCAGAATGTAACTCTGGAATTGCATCATTCTGAACATGATAACCATTTGGATTCCAGTCTCAGCAGTTGGTAATTCTTCACTCTCAAATTTGGATTTTGTGTGAAGTGTGCACTGTGCCTGCTGATGTTTGCAGAGGGTGGCCATATTTCTGTTCAGAGATACATGTATGTGTTTGTGCAGGTATATGCAGGGTACACTTGCCCGAAAACTATTTCTATACATTTGCTGTATAATCTTTATGCATGTGAACTGTTGCCCTCTGGATGTGTTGGGCTTAAAGTGCCCATGTGTGTCCCAGTATATGCACGACGAATCTGACACAGCTAAGCACAATGGATTTACCGATTGTATGCTACATGACTGATTTGGGATTCTTAGACATAGAGCAACCTGTTTGGAAATAATATGCCACATCTCTGCCCAAGCTGTTGAACTCCAGCAATCCCAAACAAATTTGGAAAATCGCAATGTTTTGCCTGTATAGAACTGGGGTGGAAAACATGTAATGGGAAGCACAGGTATGCAATAGCTCTGTATGTTCATATTTCCAGCAGTATCAAGGGACTGGACATAAGAATGGTTTTAGCCCCTCACACTTCTGTATGTGTATAACCATTATGCTGCATCAGCTGGACTTGTCTGGCCTGTACCTTGAGGAAAACATAGTCGTGGTGCTTCCCAGGACTTCATGAATGGGACCTATAGCAGATGCACCATTTCAGGCAGGCCAGTACTTGGAAAATGTTTGTGCTTCACAGCTGTGTCTAGTATTTGTCATTTCTGCTAACTTTTGTGAAGAGCATGAAAATAAAGTAAATCAGACTAAGATCATTGTATGGATCTCTATAACCCTCACAGAAAATGTGGCCTCTCAAACTGTGTCTCTAAGTCCACTGCAGAGATGCTAGATCAAAATATTAATTTCATATTGCTAGTGAACTAGTGCATTTAAATTAGTGAACAAGCACCTAGACTGGCATGCTTTTCTTCCATCATAAGCTAAAAAGATTAGCAAGCCCGTTTTAATTTTATTGGCTATGTACATACCTGAGATGAAGGTCTGAAACTCCTGTCTGTTTTAATTGATGCTGCAGGCTGAAGCTTTTGTATCACCCGGATTTCTGGCTGTTGGTACTCTGCACCTGCAGTCACCATGCTATAGGCAGGTGGAATGAGTGTTGTTTGCCTTTGCAGAAGCTGCAGGATGGTTTGGATATCAGCAGTCATTTGGGATTCAAGCCTAGAGAAATATCACAAAATCAGTTAACTCATGGTGAGGAGTAGGTATATTTTAAAATGCTGATTACAGATGCATTCAAGAGAGACCTGCAGTTTATCATTAAAGCAAACTATGGCTTTGATGACATGACCATGTATTAAATAGGAAAGAACAGAAGGGGGCGTATTGAGCCCTTCCAAAGCTTTCTGTCTCCCTTTCGTTTGCAGAACGTACCTACATGCTTGTCTCTGATCTTTCTGCAACATTAAGAAGTTCATTACAGTCCCTTATGTTTGCAACAAAAAGTAACATGGGGGACCAGGGCTTTGGTTGAAATAAATGCACCTTCTTCACTGTAACTAAATTGATTTGTACTGGCTGAGGATGGAACACTATTTGTGATGCATCTGACAATTCTGACATGCCCAATGCTAATACAATGCACCAAAATAAGCAGAAAACTACATTTGTGTTTTTCCACAGTTAGAAAATGAAAGATGCTTTCAAGATCATTAAAAGAAACAACGGCCCAAGTCTCCTTACTGTGAAAATTTATTCAGACTTATTCAGTCCTCAGAATTAATGTCAACATTTCTGATGTTCAAATTTAGTAGCCTTTTGCTCTTTTTCCCTCTTTTCATACATTTGTGTATGGCTTCTGAATCACTTGAGCTGCTCATACTTACAATTACTTGAGTTGTTCATACTTACAATTCCATAGCACTGAAATGATTTCCAAATGGTCTTGCCAAGATCTGTGACAAACTCGGCAATAGGTAATGCCTATTGTGCCTCCCGGCTGCTGGAAGGCTACAGAATATGCTATGACAGACTGTAATAGCGATATGCAGCCTCTGTACTGCAACTCATCTTCTGACAGAGTAAACAAATCTTTGTCAGCAGTCTTTAATGTGAGTGCTACTGCTTGGGCTCCCTACAAGTAGTAGAATTGATCCCATGCTGACAGATAGTTGCTTTTACCAGGTGCTTCACTGATATTTTTTATCACATTGCAGTTGCCCATTGCATCTGTCATTTATTTATAAAAGCATCTCTGAAAGCTATGTCCAAAGGATATTTAGAATGCTGTTACTTCCTTTATCATGAGAAGCTGGTTTTGTGGCGTGAGCTCCCATAAAGAAAAATCCAAACCCAGATGTTACAGTCAATCATGCCCTACTTGCCCTCTTGTTCAGTGGTTTCTTTGCTGCTTGCAAATATGCTGGCCTCACACAAGCATGATGCTGTTGCCACAGAAGAAAATACTGCAGCAGGAGCAGCATGCCACCATCCATCACCTGCTAAACCTGGGCCCTAATATCTGAATGAGTAAAAGGGATTTAGCATTGGAGGACTTGCAGCAATGATTGGCTTTGAAATAACTCTAAAGTTGCTCCCTTCCTACTTTGTTAGTGCTCGGTACTTTAAATCAAAGAATACCTCTGGTAGTCTTTATTCATCATCATTGCATAAACAACTCCCTTTCTCAAAAACTTATAGCAAGTCCATGTCATGCTACCCAAGGATGAACAAACAGGAGAACCTTAGATGATTGGCCCACACTCTCCCATGAAATTCTGATTGCTTAAAGGGGAGAAACAGAGATAGCTCTAGTGACATTTTCCTTGTACAATGGCTTTCCAGCCATCTATATCCATTTAACAGTTTGAATGTTATGCCAAGCCTCTAAGTTGTCATGGAAAAGTTTAGGAAGAAGTGAGCATGTATTTTAGTCCAGCAGGTCAGGTCTGACATAAGCAGGAAATAAAGTTGTCTGCTACATTTGCAAGAGACCCAGCAAGGCCCAAAATCCTGAACTCATGAAAAGCTTTAAAAACAGAGTCAGAGAATAAAATGATTTGATAAAATCAATAACAATTCAAATTTTAGTTTACCAGTAACTGTGGTATTTTATCACTCAAGAAAATACTGAGAACTTGCATGAGATTTTGATAAAACTATGGGTAAATTTGAGATAAAACTTCAGTTTCAAGAGCTTAAGATTTCAGAGAAACAAATGTCACTGAAAGACTACACACTGTTGGTGGGGAACATGCAGCTGTTTATGTGACTTTTACATTTGCTTAGATTACTTGACTTTACTGCAATTAGAAATTATAGCAATTTAGGCTTACATGTTAAAAATGTCTTTTTAATGTACTGTATAGTATTCAGAAGTGAAAAATACTATGGTTTGATTTATTATCGTAGATGAAGGAAGCAATATGCAGTTAACCTGGCTTTAAACTGATTGCTAAAATATACAGCAAAATGCCAATGAAGAGCTACTACACTATAATTAGGGCTGAGTGCATATCATAGTATTTGTCATGGCAAAATATTGAAAGTAATGGAATTGCAGGGTGAAAATAACAAAAAAGCTACAGACCTGAGCATAGGCAATTTAAAATTAAGTGAAATTACATAGTAATTTATCTTGTAGGATGGGTCAAAATTTTGTAACCATATTTTTAAGATGCTGTAAGCTATGCTGCTTAGCTGCCAGCAAACAGTAGTATATCAGAGAACATGTACTGATATGAACATATACTGATATGTTCTAAAGAGAGAAGGAAGAGGCATTTTACTAGCAAGGGTAATAATGGATTCTGATACAGAAAGCATCTGTGTTCTGTTGTAACAGGTGTAAGTTATTTTGCCTTCACATACTCCCATATCTTATGATAGAGACAAGTTGCAAAAGAAGTTCATGCATCAAAAAGGGAATTTGTAATACTTTTTAAAAGGAAGACAGCTGTTTTACTTTGGGTATCCAGGAAAGAAAAAGTACTTCAAAAAGTATTGAAGAATACTGAAAACTGTAATTTTGTGGACATGTAAATATCTAGAAACAGCATTCTGGGTGAAGCAAGATTTAAATTTAACAAGACTAGGTGTCTCAGAAAGCTTCTTGGGTAAAAAGCTGGTCTCCCCAAAAACAGTCAATCAAGGAGAAAGGCTTTTCTGCAAGGCAATTCAGAGTAGACATTGTGAGTATATAGAGATGACAAGAATATTCTGGCAATGAATTAAAAATTTTGTATCCAGCATTCCCTGAAAAGGCTTTCTAAGAATCTGGAAGTCTGAACTTCGGTTTCTCAGAATATAGACAACAAAGTGATATTTCCATGAGTCAATTTTTGTACTTTTGAGCTTCTGAAGATCTGAATGCTTTTGGAAACTTCATTCATTCAAGTGCAAATTCATTCATCCTGCAGTGTCATTAATATCAGTTGCATTACATACTCTCACACATATGGGTTTCTTTTTCTGGTCATATCTCTGATTTTACCTGTTGAGCTGCTCTTGAAGTAAATCTAATCGATTCTCCACTTCCCCATATATGAAGTCACTTTCAGTTTCACAGATCCCCCATGTAACATGGGGTAATGCTGACTGAACTGGGGAGTCCTGGTACTCCTGGAAGTTCTCTTGCTCCCAGGTTCTTTTATCAGTGATATCTGATGAAAAACAAAACATCCGTGTTTATATACGCGCTGTTAGAGAGGGGTTGGCAACCCACAAGCATCCCACTTACTCATGTTTCTCAAAACCTTGGAAGTCAAATTGGTACATTGGCAAGCTTCCTGAATAACCTTCTCTGTTCCTTACTGTTTTTAAGGAAAGATAAAAGTGGTCACATCTATGATAATATTTTAAAGCTGCAGGTAACAGCTTTGTCTAGTCAGCATCATCAGAGTTTTGCCAAAGAATGGTTCCTGTTTCTTTAGTTTTCTATTATTTTACTAATGAATCCCCAATTTTCTCAAGGTGTTTTTAGCAATACATTAGTCATTGAGATTAGAAATATTTGTTCTAACCTAAATCCATTAAATGATGTACTTGAATGTCTTTGATTGTGTGTTTCAGAGTCCTGGCTAAGACTATAAGAATATGCTACTGAAACGTATTTACTTTAGTTTTTTGGTGTAAAAGGGGGACTTGCTGCTTTGCATTTACAGCAGTGGGCATGCATTATAGTGCATTGGAATGCCTCCTCTAGAGAAAGCTGCCAGACCTCAGCTAGTTGCCTTTCTTACCAATAACTGTAACACTGCTTGTCTTAAGGTTGATGAAGTGTAGTACGTTTTCTCTGAGACGGGCCACCTAACACAGCTCATGCGGCTTGCAAGAGGATACCAATCAGTATTTTCAAAAAGGAAACTGATTTTCATTGCTGTAAATTTTAGCATTACTAGTCTCCAAGCCAACCCTTGCATCATTGTGTAAAGCATGTCGCAGAGACTCTTATGGTACTGTGGGATGAAAGGTGACAGTTAATTTTGTTTAAGAACTTGTGACTCCTAAAAGAACGAAGTAGTCATCATTGCTGGGTCTGTCAGAGATCACTTTTATATTAAATGAAGCTGCATGGTAAATAATAATTCTTTTTTATTTTCTGATTGAACTGCAGAAAAAATTTTGGATTAAGATGGAGTAAAAAAACCCAAAAATGTTTCAAGCTAAAAATAGCTCAGTTACATTATTAGGATCTTACTGCAGAGTTTCAGCTATCATGCTGAATTTAGTTACCTTTCTAATCCTTATATGTTGTCTATATAATATATAAAGTATTTAAAATGACTCTTTAAGAAGTCATTTATATTTATTTCTATATTTCCAGCCATTTACAAAACAATAATGATGACTACTCCAGGTCTCACCCTTTACCTCTTTCCCAAATTCCATCCCTGTTATCCCTCCGAGTTCTTGGATCTCTGTGATCAAACACTGCACGTTACCACCCAAACAGAACTTGGGGGCACTCCTTCCTTTTGCCTGGATTTCTGGCTTGAGCTATTTCTCCTTCCTGTTTCATTTTGCTTAATTCACACCTCTGGATTTTTAATCAGTTTACATTCTTGGCTCTAGGCTGTTTCTCCTCTTCACCAAGCTGGAAAGGTTACAAATCATTTATCATGGGATATATCAGTTGTACATACCCTTATCAGATACAGAATGAAGATTTTGCTGTGAGTTTTTCAGAGCCTACAGGTAACACACTTAGATTGAACAGTGCTTTTTCTAGAAATACCCCCGCCCTAAGCCTTTGTTCCCTTGAGTCAACCTGTTGTCATGCAGTCAAAAATTGCTTAGTGCCACTCAGATTCTCCTCTGCTGTGATAAAAGAGGTAGTTAAAACTTTAACACCTGCTCAATACAACTCCCGTTAGAGATGTATTTGTAATTAACTACACAAAATTGCAGAATGTATTAAAAGTTTTTACTTCCCTCAGGCTGCTGCTTCACTATACAGCTGGACAAAATCCTTGACTGCTGATAGTGTCAGCCTCTGTTGTAAAAGCAGTTGATTTGAATCCCACAGCCCAAGTAGTCCCTGAATGGTTTACTCAGTGCTGCTTCTAACACTTGGCACTGTGTACTGATAACTCAGCATAGGTTACATTCATTTCACACTTGTGAAATTTTTCTAAGCGACCATAGCAGCCAGAGCCATGCTTGAAAGAAAAGAATAAAACCCACAGTGTGGGTGACATGTGAGAGGTTTGTCCAAATGCCATTAGCAGCTCCTTTTCGAACATATATCTGAGCAGTGTTGCACTAAGTAAAGAAATTAAAAAAATAAAACTGAAAAGGATAAGTCCTGCTCAGATTTAGTATTTCAAGTAAGTTTAGCCAGGAAGGGGAGCTCTCACTACATGACTCCAGCTGGAGGAGGAGACTTCTCTTTTTCTTACTGGAGAATGGTACTTACTACATTAACTATTCTTCAGTAAGCAGGTGTAGAAGGTTTCCTGAAGTTGTAAAGGGTGTTTGGATTTCATGTGACATGACCTATAACTGATTTTATGCACTGGGCAGAAAAAAGGGGAAAGAGATTTCACCTTGGCTACACAGAAACCTGTTCAGCTTGTCAGCCACTTAAGCCAACAAAGAGGCAAACGGTGTCACAATAGCATGTAATACAGTTTTAGCAGGCACACACGGCACAATTTGCAGTGTTCCAAGAAAGCTGGAAAGCTCTTGGAAACGTGAAAGGAACACACCAGGACAAATCAGGGGTAAATTTTTAAACTATCGGTGTGGGTGCAATGATGCTGTAAATCCAGCAGACATTGTTAAGCAGTGAATTTCAGGATTAATTAGAAACCAAAAATATAGGCTATACATTTCACTGCTTTTTAATGTCCTGTAAAAACCAAGTTTTTGGTTATTTGACACAATAAATCATAAAATAACATATTTTTTCAGTGCTGTGGGTTATCCCAGAGGAAATCACAGCTGGGTTTTGTCCAAGAATATGTATTTGTAGACTATTACAGTAAACATTTGATATGTGACAAAACGAATAGGCACTGAAATTATAAAATAAGTTCATACACTATGAGCAAGTTAACATGCAATAAATAACAGTATCATAAGTGTTCTAAGCATCTTTTCAGGTACTTCCACATACCTGAGTAGCCCCAGAAAAGCCCAACAGCAATTTCAAGTTTATAGCCAACTATGGTTTTCCAGGTCTTGAAGAATCC
Source organism: Lathamus discolor (assembly GCF_037157495.1). NCBI lineage: Eukaryota > Metazoa > Chordata > Aves > Psittaciformes > Psittacidae > Lathamus > Lathamus discolor. The sequence continues at coordinate 91,937,605 of NC_088886.1, read as the reverse complement.
TAGACTAAGAACTAGTCTATAAATGCATAATTAAGTTCACTTGTACTATTCAAGAATCAGTGAACTGATTATGACCAAATAATAACCACGTGAAAATAGAAAACAGCATTTTTCTGCAACATATAGATTACCAGCTACAGAAAAATTATCAGGTCTTCCCAAAAAAGCCATATGTTTTAATGTTAAAAGTTGCATTTTAGGATTATGAGAGAGAGGTTTATGCAGTTTCTGCACACATTATACAATACATTATTAATAATCTTTCAATTCATCAACAGTAATTACTGAAGCTTAAAACAAAACTAAAGATAATTAATATGTATGTCACAGTGGTAATGAATTGCAGTAGCTTTATATAAGTGCATTTGCATTCAAGATTTATAAGGTACCATACTATATGAGGATTATACACATACATACAAGCACAGTTTATTTCAAAATTGCATTATATTTATAACTGCCTTTATGGTAAGCTAAAATCAATCTCTAATTAACAGCAGGAGTAAGAATTTAGTTTAAAACATGTATCAGTCAAAGCTGATCTTATTTGATTGCCATTCAAGTTTTTATGAAAGTTGCAAGAAAGGTAAAGAGCTTTCATACACATTACCAATAGTGCTGGATCACAAACTGGAAAAAAGAATGTGGCCTTGATCAAAATACGTAACCTTTAGACATGCTAAATTTAGCTCAAACAAAATCTGCAATAGGTTGCCTTGGAAAACGTTGCTATAGCTGCAAGGACACATTTCTGGCTATTGGTAGGGGAAAGGCAAGCTTTCAAATTGCAGTACGTATGCAACAAGTTTATGTGGTGCAGATTTATATAGACTTAACTTGAGGAGAGCAGACTTCAGATATTCATACCTTTGAGATGTAAAAAAATGTATTATTTGGCCTGATTAATTATTAAGTTGATTTAAAACTGTAGCCTAAATGCGTAAATTTTATCGAATGATGGTTAAACGGTTAAATTGCCTCAATGGAAACTTCTTGGGAAAACAGCATTAAGCAGAAAATATGTAATTCTTCCCTTCAGACTGAAACAATTACAAATGAACTTTCAGCAGTATTCAAGTCATATATTAATCTGGGGCTTTTCATTAATTTCCCTTCACATTACTGATCAAATAAATATTTTAGTATATTAGAAGTAATTTTAATGATGTGATTTAACTTAATGTAATAATTTCTAATCTTTTGTCATATACAAAATCTCAAATCTTTGTTCCTGTGTTTTACTTATGGAAGTCAGGATTTCTTCTGTGTAACGAAATGGCACTCCTTTAAACCAACAAGTGCAGCAACATGGGATAACATCCTTTTAAGCTATTATGAAATTTTTTCCACTTTCACATTTTTTGTTCTGCCTTGTCAATACAGAGAATTAAAGCAGTTACCCGAAAATATGTTTTTTGTGCATGTGCAGCCATCACAAGGTTTATCTAGCTCTCATTAGCTAGGATATTTTGCTGTCACCCAACCCTGGGATATCAAACAGCCTTTGAGAGATTCTTTACTGCTTTGATTGCAGTTTTATCCATGGCACTCGATGAAGTCCAGCACCAGATAGCAATTTTAAAGAGTTTGCTTAAAGGAATTTCCTTAGATAGTTCAGTTACAAGATGATTTATTAACAAAGCCTGGGATAGTCTTTTGGAGGTTCTGTCATCCAGTCCCACAGCCAGTACGTTAAATTACATTAATCCTCTTAAGAAATAGTAATTTTTGATCTAAAAGATTTTGTCTTGTTAAACTTTCGGGAAACACAGAAGTAAATATTATGTAAAGACTCAATAGTAACATTCAGATAAATATTGTTGATAATCAGACTAAAAAAGATGCCTACTCAAACTTTACAAAATAGCAACAGCTAGATTACCTTTGCAAGAATTGCTTCTTTTGTCAATAAGAATTTCTTCTGGGGCATGAACCATTTCTTCAAAGTCCACCTCTGTGGTTTTCTCTGTTACAGATGGGTAATCAGCTGTCCCAGAGAACAGGGGCTTTTGCTCATCTTCAATGGATGATACAAAAGATGATGACCCACTTTTTTTCTCCTCAAAGTGTTTCTTAACAGATTGATAGTATCTGGTGGTGTCCCCTGAGGGTTCAGGATCACTCTGATCATTCTCTTTGAAATAATCTGTTAAACAGAAATAATTGTGTACAGTAGTATGCAGTTAATGAAATTGTGTTCTAGTTTATTCTGGTCTGAGGTTAGAGATGATTATTATATCAGTTATGAAGTTCACCATCTATTAGAATAATTTATTTTAACACCTTTTTTGATTCCTGTATCAGAGGAGATTTCTCTTTCTTTTGAATTCCTAGAAGACATTTGCATCTATATTGTAAGGATTCATAGTCCCTAACCCATAACTCATGCAAAAAGTCACTTATATTAAAACAGAAAAGGCTTTATCCAGCACAACCCTCCTGTTTACTCACTGCTTTTTCCAGATGGGAGTTGAGAAAGATTTATATTCCAAATTTTTAAAAAATAATTTATTATTTCATTCCCTCTTCCAATTTCTCACATTCTTGGGCATTTCTCATAGCCTTGCTAGGCTAACAGTCATGGATGTCAGACTCAGAACTACTCATTTAAGTTATGCCCACAAAAGAGCATCTTTGCTGATTATTCTTTTCCCAGAAAAGGCAAATGTATTAATCAACCACTCAATCTCAAAATGTTTGGGCCCACCTAAATAGAGAACATATTTCTCCATGCTTATTACTGTCAAACTGGTATTTAGGATTGATGTGGTAGAAAGAAATCCTATTGGTACAAAAAGGAGTTTCTTATCTGTGTTTGTGGGATCGTCTCAGAAGAACTTTCCAAAGTAGGCCAAATTCCTTAGCCTTTAGAATTAATTGCAATTCCCTGAACATCCAACTTTTTGAATAAGTACATAACATGCTGTGATACATATGGAGGCAGAGTACCAATCAAGTTCAGAATTAATCTTTCATTAATCACATTCAAAATCTGTAATGAGGAAAGGCAAATTCAGTCCTCTTAAGAAGTGGCAAATAAAGCTAAATTTAAAGCAGATGCCTTTAAAAGCACATTGTAAAAATTAAATATAATTTTAAACCAAGAATGATCGTTTATGAATATGAAGAGCTCCTAATCTCTTTTCAGAATAAACTTGAAGCTAATTTCCAATTCAATATTTGGTTTTACCTACTTTTAACTGAAATGTCAAGATAATTCCAGTTCTGCTATTTATTTAAAACACATTTCAGCAGGGTAGTCTCAACAACATATAAATACTGTAACTAGTTTGCCTTAACTTCCTGGGGAGACAGCATGATTTCCCATCTGCTTTGTGCTAATTACTAATCAACACAGCTCTAGAATGTCTGTAGTCTTTGAAGCCTACAGCAGTGGTTAATACAACAACTAGTGTATTCCCTAGGTTTCTTCTCTGTTTTCTGGTCACTATAGGGAAATAAAACTGTGGCCTCATATAACCCTTTTTATCTGCACATAAAAAGAATGCAGTGTCTGTAGAGAGCACTCTGCAGGAGTCCAGACATCTGTGAACAATGAATGCAGGTAATGGGGAACAAAATAAAACCAATACCAAAGCAGACCTCAGGTAATTGTATCATCTAGAGTCTCTGAGAGCAATTAACGTAGCACTGGCATGAAGTGACTTTATTTGGCTTCTGTTAAGCAGGATTACTAGCTACAAGTGATACTGGTGGTACTCTTGATACTGTGAAGGCATCAACACAGCTCTTGGGGTATGCTCAGACTGGAGAGTCAAGTACCATAGAATCATATCATGTTCTCTACAATCCTATCTCCAAAAAAGTACAAAACCAAAAGAAAGCTTTGTAAGAAAATTCTCATGTAGCTCTCTCCCATGGCTTTTCCTTTGGGAATATATGGTCAAATACATACAGTCATGCTACAGTAAATTGTCTTAATTACTTACTGCTTGACTGACTTCAACCTGTGAAAAAGACCTTTTAATGAAAGCTTGAAATTGCCATTTTTAGGGTAATTTTTTATATTCATGGGATTTTGTGCACTAACAGAAGCTGTAATGAGCACCCTGTGGAATACAAATCAATCAGTGGACTAATTTTAAGAGGAAGTCATTGAGACTCTAATGAAAAAAATTACATAGCAGCTGAAGTATAGCAGACTGCCTTATCTGTCATATTCATAGAATACTAAAATACCTAGAAACCAGAAGCCAGATTCTGCTAACAATAACACTGCTGTAAAATCAACATAATTAAATTGATACCTCTGCATTTAATCTCCATCTACAACAGAACAAAGGAACGTATTTTTTTCCAAATGCTGTCCAAGTATAAAGAACTCACTGACAATAGAAGGAAAGCAGAGATCTGTTGAATGTGGGGTTTTGCCTATTGAAATCAGGGAAGATTTGCTCATCAGCTGATCGATTTAAAAATATACATCTTTGGCTTTACTGCTGTTGCTTTATCTGTTAGCCATCTGGCTACATTCAGAGAGTCAAGTTGTTTTCCTTTTAAAAGACTCTTATTTAATGCTAATGATTCCTCTGTCTGGAGAATAATCCTGTGATACTCTGCACCTAGAGCAAGAATTAAAATAGAAACTGCATTTTTTATTTGGCTCTTCAGTACCTGATGGTGGTCCAAATTCTGTACCTCAGCTCGACAGCTTAGCAGTGCCTCTGTAGCTCAGTGGGTATATGTTACAAATAATATTCACCTAGTGCTTAATTCAGAGTGTGAATTTCTCAAGTTTCTCCTTCTTCTTGTAACGAAATCCAGTCACTGGTTTGGAATGATAATTGTGTATGCATGGATAAGTTCACTATCTATTATACAGACTTCCAGGTTTCAAAATGTTTCTCTTCTCCTTTCTCTTCTGTTTCCAAAATAAATGTAATCATTAAAACCTCCCCTCATCCTACTGCTTCCTTCCTCCTTTTCCAGTGATATAAATTTTGGTCTCTGACTCTGATTGCTAGAAACTATGTTTTGCTGAAGATGATTATTTTGTAACTTCCTGCTTTACCAAACATGTACAAACATAATTTACATTTTTTATGTGACTTGTTTTAGCCTGATATGTGTTTTGGGCGCCTGCCAAGTTTACAGGCAATGTCCTCTGTTATTTGCTGTCTGCAAATTCCAAAATCTTCATAGTAATTATCAGAAGGTTTGTGCTCTGCTTTTCACACTTGCACTGGCAAAGGAAGGGAAGAAATGGGTTTGTCATGAAGGCAATGAAATATAGCTATGACATAGACTCACAGAAATCCAGGTTGCTGGGATGGTTACCAGAGATCAAACAAATTTCTTTTGTGTGTCATGGTCATCCTTTAGTATTATTTTTGTATTATTCAGACAGTGTCAGTCTGCATGATCTTTTTCCTCTTAACCTATTAGTCTGCTGCAAACAATATTGGTGCAAGTATCAGCAATGTATTACATTTGGAGCAGCATTGTCTAATATTACTGTTATTTTATTAATCTGACTAGTTATATAGCCTAGTGTTTCGGAAGGTGGCAAATTTTTACTCCCTTTTTCAGCCATCCAATAAAAAGTCCCATAATATGCCTAGACAAATTCAATTTTGTGCAGGAAATGAGGCGAATGACTTCCTCACCCCTGGAGGAAAAAAAATATATCCCAAACCATGAAGCATAGATAATCCTTATCATTAACATGATCTGCGTAACTATAAATCTGTTCAGCAGATATGACGTCTTCTCTTTCCTTTGAAAAAAGCTACTGTATTGTCTTACGTGACACGAAGTACATTCCTTGGTAAGAGGAATGCAAACGGTGACCTGGAAGGAGGGACGGTTGACTGCTCAAAAGGTCTGCAGGTCTTCAGATTCAGATTGCCAGTATGTATTTTGGTTCAACTGCTATTAGTTCTTTCTTATGTGATATTCACAAATATTCCTGTGGTGCTCAAGCTGCCTTTCCTACATATGAACAAAATATTTGCTGGTCATCATGACTATTTGTAATCTGTTCTTTAATTTTTAAATGCCAGTTACCTTGTCAGAGAGCAGGAAAATGCCTTATGTGCCCACCCGTGCACCACGGGGCAGCAAATATTTGGAATTAAGAGTGAGTAACCAAGCATTTTGGGTAGTATGTTAAATACAATACCGCAAAATCTCAAAAAAATAAAAAAATCAAAAGAAGTTGATGCATAATTTGAACACTGATGTTCAGCCCATGCCTATGTTTTTAATCATTCAGATGGGGAGCAGCATAAAATCAGCCAGGGAAAATGGTAATCCTTATTCTTGAAATCACTGCTTTTCACTTAGTGGTGTAAAAACAATATAATCAACACACAGTATTTATGTAACATCAAAAGTTACCGGTACTGTGGAGCGAGCCCAATATATAATAAGGGGTGATTCCAGAGAAGTCTACTCAAGTTTTATACAGGTTCAACTACTCTATAGAATGCCAATCAGGGACTTTAGGATTATTAAACTGCTAATTAAGATGCTCCTAATTATTTTTCCGTGCTGTTTGCTTCATACTTAATTGAATATGAGTGGTATGGAGTACATCACTAAATATAACTGAGTGCCTTCTGATAGACTAGGTAATGGAAAAATATCAAAAAGAAGGAAGATGACCGCTTGTAAACATGAAAATGAAAAGCAACCCAGTGGCTGACCATTCAATAGATAACTGATGCTATGGTGAAGCTAGATCTTTTTGCCATGTTTTTCATATATCGATGAATAAAAGAAAAAAGTTAATTTGCATTATATTATAACAACGAAATGCACAGGCATCATGTCTGACACTTTTGTTCCTGTTGCCATCCTTTCTTTGAATTGGGTCTTTCTGATTGGGTCTCTTAACTGAATTTGCAATTAACATTTTTACTTGAAAATTGTGTTCACGAAGGACCTTCCAATGGCAGACTTCAGAATGGATTTTTAATTCATAAATTGCATTAACTCTTTATTGCTTAATTTTGGTGAATTTAAAATCTTCAGAGACAAAACTACACTGATTTGCAAAGTCTTTTGGGAAACAGTATGAAGAATTTTAGTGGATCTATTTCCCATGGGAGAAGGATATGAACCGCCCAATCTTTACAAATGCATGACAAGCAACATAAAAATGTTGGACTTTGTAGTTGTATGTAACATTTGAGATGAGAGCTACTCTACTTTTGCCACCAGAAACTTTGTCTAACAATTAATTTTGGCCCTGTCTATAAAGATACTTAACCCTTCTCAAACATCATAAAGTACTATAACTTACTCTGAATTCACGTAAACAAACCTGACATTTGGAAATCTTGAATTTTTGTGATTGAGCTCTTGTCTCTCAGAATCAACTTGGCCTATGCTCAGCCTCAGAGTCCTGATGCTGTATATCATGACATCGGGATATTTGTCAAAACCAGCCTTAACTCATGTTCTGACAAGGAACATGTACCAGGAAAGGAGACATCTGAAAGTCCATTCCAGAAGATGAACAACTTGAACAAAGCACTCTACCATTTTTCAGCTGAAGAGAAATTTGTCTGTTGTCAGGACAGTCTTCTATTGTGTCATGATCAGCTCAGTTCATGACTGACGGTTAGGGAAAATAAGAAGTGCTACATTCATAAACATTTTTGAATGTCTGCTGGAAGCATAGCTTGCGCCAACACCTGCACATTACCAAGACATCCATGAGGACAAAATAGTACAGTAAAAAGCAAAAACTTTTAAGGAATGTTTAGTCATAACGTCCTTATAACTAACTCAAAGTGATAAGATAGCATAAATTAGTATCTCTAGAAGCTTTGGTGAAATATCGTTGATGACTATAACACTGTTCAAGTACACAGTATATCTAATTCTTAATACTAGAAGAATTACCTACTTTTTGGATGGGTTTTCATGCCCAAAAACTCTATGGAAAAATCACAAATTTAGTGTGCATGAAAAAAAAAGCAGTTTGAAAGCTTTGTAAAATGCCCATTGGATAGCCTGAGAACTTCAGATCTAAATATTTCCAAACAATCTGAAAAAGGTAGAAATTGCTATGGTCAGGAGAAGCACTGGGTCCTAAAGATCTGAAAACACACTGTACTGTCAAAATCTACAGAACACTTTTTATAGCAAAGGTCTCTGAAGAAGAAAACTATTTATATATAACATATAATACAGTAATAATGTTTAGTACAGTGAAAATTAACATGAAGGCTGACTTTCATATACACTTTATTTGATTTTGTTAATCTAAGTAATCACATAGTATTCTGATAGTTAGTTGCACTAGAATTCACTTTTAAAAGTGGAAAGTTACATTTGCAGCTTTTTAGTTATAAATAGAGGAAGTAGTAAAGCACGCGGTGCCTACTCAGTGATAAAGATATTTCTTCACATTTGAGGAATACAGGATTATAAATTTTAGGAACAAAAAATCAATATAATGAATCTCAAAGAAATCACATATTCATTAGTAATTTAATTTAACAACAGTGCCAGATTTTTATGGTAAAATGAGGACTGGCTACATTGCTACTATTTTTCCTTCTGTGAATATCATATATAGTTATGTCCTTTTACTGCATAATATCCATCAGAACTTAGGTGAAATAAAGAACAAGTGAAAATAGATTCTTTCCATCAGAGATTTTTGGGCATAAAAATAATCTTTTGAAACACATACGGTTATATTAAAGCTTGGCCATTTTCAGAACATGGCAGAGACAAGTTCTTAAAGGTGCACACACATTTCTTTGAGACATTACTTAAGCTAGTAGAAAGGATTTATCCAAAGTTCCACCAGGTACACGGATTTGTGTATCTGTAAGTCCTTGTTCAGCACCTTGGTAAAGCAGATGTCTGTAGACCTGTCAGACCTTAAAATCTGAAACAATGCCAAAGACTTACAATGGCTCCTAGAACCTGGGGTGTGGAAATCCTTATATTCTTCAGTGAATGTTTGTTTTCCTCCTTCTTCCTCACTTCCACTCATTATGCTTCCATTCAAATTTCCCATCTATCTTTAGGAAGCCCTACTTACAAAATGTATTGCCAGATGTGTGTGTGGTATTTGACTAACACCAAGAAAAAATGATGGCTGTCTAGAGATCGATGCAGGAATATTCCTATTACTAGGATAACTAGGTTACTGGTGGTATTTTAGGAAAGTTAAACATTTTATCCTCCTGGTAGTAAAAAAGGTTTAAAGTTCTTGTTTTTCTGTGATTGTTTTTAGTACAGAAGATTCCTTTAATTCCAAGTTTATTCATAATTTGTGATGCCCTAAGTCTTCACTGGGGGACTTAAAGAAACGAAGTAGTGAAATTCCTCTGTTATAGACAGTCCTGGCAATTTTGCTGAAAGTTTCCAGTGGGTTGGATAGTGATGGTGGAAGAAATTAACTGTTCTGGAAAGAACTTTTTGAATGAGTATTTTGTCTCAGTGCTGCCTGTGAGAATTTGGTAAATTAATGTGTCCTTTCCTGTGTTTCCTCTCTGACCTATGTAGGGTTGGATGATTCTGGAAATAGGGAAAAGTAGAAACCTCCCCTGATCATCCTGAACGAAACACTGGCTAACTTTTCCGTAAGGATCCATGTTCCTTTTTTTAAAATGGACTAAGAAAGCAGCTACATTTGAATAGCTGATACACATTTAAAAAGCCAAGAATTTCACAGTTAAAGTATGAAATCCTTCATTTATTTTTTTGTGCCTTTTTTAGTACAATGAGATGAGATATGGATGGAGTGACAGCCTTATCTCTGAATTTTCTTTGTCTGGCTTTGATATTGACTTTAATGCTAAACAGGCAATAATGGAAGGACAGTTCTTGCTTTATACATTCAGGAAATAATACTGTACTTAAAAATCAGAAACAAAGAATTATAAACATGCACCTCAGAAGGGATTCAGGGCAAAGGCCAGAGCAATTTGCCTATCAAGTTTAGAATTCTCTTCTTTATTACAAGGAATTCAGCTTTCACTGTAGTACTGTTATTACCTTTTCTTTTTTCAAAGGATGGGTATGGATATGTGTGACTGCATACACAATTTCGATCAGATTTGGCCTCTGGAAACAGCCTCTTTGGGAGCAACTCCTGGAAACAAGACTCTTCTGTGGAAGATCCCCGAGGTGGCTCCTCGGCACTGTGATAACAGCAATAACAATAACAATAATAGGAGCAGATGGGACACTGCAGTGATGGGCTCTCTGATGATCATGTATGTACTTTTTGTTAGGGGTTTCATGCTGAAGATAAGATTCTGGGGACATGAGGTCTTGTTTCAAGCATATGCTGCCTGCCAAGATACTAGCTGCTTCCTGGTTATTTAACTGCCCGACACTGTAGCTGAATAATGAAACTCTTTTCTAATGAAGTCCAAAGAAAATGTATCAGCATAATACTAGCAGTTTACAAAGTTATGTAAGAGCTTCAATTTTTGTCCAGATTCTTACCCTGCTTTCTTGCTGGGGACACAGCACAGTGCTTGGGTAAGTCATCTATTCATAAAGTAGGCATTTAAATAAGTCATCTGATGGAAGGGGACAAGAATGGGAGAGAGCAGGGACATGGGAGGAGGGAGTCAGTACTGCTTCACCTGATACTTTCAGGCAGGGGAATCAGTCCCCGAAAGATTTCCTTGTCTTCTACACTGCCAGCCATGGCTTCTGGCTAACTTTTGTAATAAAGCTATTTTAATATGGTTTAGCTTCTTAGCCTAGATAGTACCTACAAGCACTGCACACTTAAGATAGCTGTAATGATCAAGATTCAATTAGAAGTTTATTAGAGCTCTGGCTTCTCTGCCTACTTTGAGAATAGATCAGTAGGTAAAAAGTTAGGTCAAAGAGCACAACTCTTCAAAGACAGTTAAGTACCATATAAGTTTATTTAGCTAACAATATGCTAAAAATGAAACTCTGTAAAATGCATTTTATATCCCACTTGATTGTTACAGTCTGTGTCTACATGAAATAATTGCGTAATAAGATTTCAGAAGAACTTTGTTTTGTGGTCTTTTAAAAACACATCCATGGAAACAAAAGTTCACTGTAATGAGGTCCCTTGGTGAGCTGACAAAAGTTAAAGTATTGCTAGCTACCTATATCTCTGGTTAGTCTTTTAGTCCTTTCAGCTAGAGTCCATGGAATGATCTTCTTTTTTTATGGATCACAACTAAAAACCCAGAATAACGATTTATTTCATTGAGGCCATCATTACGTTCCCAGTTAGGAGGTCCTCACTGGCTTATTTAGCCAGCATTTTAATTAATTACAGCCAACATTAACAAAAAGTTAAAGAAACTGCTGGCAAGACTAATAACACTTGAACCTCAGAAAAAGCTTTTCAAAGCTTCAGTTTTTTCAAGCTCTCAGTGATCGTACACGCTTTTGTAACTTTTGCATCTCTCACCTGTACGTTTAAATTTCATATTGATCTAACCAATTATAGTTGTGCCCTGTTCAGCGTGCGATAACAGATCCACACTCAGAAACAGCAGAGCAAAAGAAACTTCTTGCCCCTATGTATTTCCCTTGAAATTGGCTAACTCCCATGGAACTACTAGAGGAAAATGAGAAATGGGCAAGAAAGAATCGCATTGTGCACTGCTGAAACAGCAATATAGATGGAGCAGCCTGTTGTCCCTTAGTTTTCAGCAGAAGACTAACTTACCAATCGAGATGAGAGCTTTGTTTGGAACTACCAGGCAGGAATCCTGCTCATTTTAAGCAGTCATGAGAGAGTTTCTTGGCTGACTGTCAAGCATCTATGGCAACTGGCTAAGGCTGAACCTGCACCTGTGCAAGGAATATATTATCCATTATGCTGAAAGACCTGCAGTGAATTTCTTTTGTGTGAGAGCAAGAACAAGCTGGTATGTAGTATGTGTTAAATTTTGCAGGGGATCTCTTGTGGTATTGCAGTCCTTTCTGGAAACCAGAGAACAAACTGGTCCCTCAAGTAGCTTTATACCCTTTAGAATCACATTATGGCAGAGCACAATGTATTAGCTATCAGATTTTGTTGACACAGGTAAAAATGGTGGAAATATGTGTAGGTGGAGTGAGAAGGTCTTGCCTGGAACTGGAAAAGTTATGGTGCTAACTGCAGATGTATAACAGAGAGCTGCGTTGATTTAACCCCTGATAAAACTCATGCAGAAAGAGTTACCATGGCAACAAGGTCCAAATCAGGCTAGCATGAACTAAGGGCTGAGATAACACAATCCCATTTTTAGCACTCTAAAAGGGAGAAAATCACTAATAATCACAGTAGAGAAGGAAACAATATAATTTCAAGCTGCATAATATACTAGTAGGTCAACAGCTGAAAGTTAAGAATGCCCACAAGAAGACCATTTCATGGACAACAACCCTCCTCTCCCAGAAAAATATTACAAATCAAGATGAATTTAGTGAGGTATAAAATATCAAAATAAGAAAGTCAGAATGCTGGATGTCTCTATCCTGTTTGAAGTATAGTTCTAAAGTTTCATAAGAGAAGATAGTAATAGGAAAAAGGGTAATAGTTTTAAACTGAAAAAGGGTAGATTTAGATTAGATATAAGGAAGAAATTATTTACTGCGAGGCTGGTGAGACTCTGTAACAGGCTGCCTAAGGAAGCTGTGGATGCCCCATCCCTGGAATTGCTAAAGGACAGGTTGGATGGAGCTTTGAGCAACCTGGTCTAGTGGAAGGTATTCCTGCCCATGGCACAGGGGATGGAACTAGATGATCTTCAATGTCCCTTCCAACCCAGACCTTTCTATCATTCTATGATTCTATGGAAATCAAAACATGATTGTTAAAATTCATTATACAACACATTTTTTTACTGTAGGAATACTGTGACCAGAAATCCATTTGCCAGATATGTGTTCAGGAACTCTACTCCAGTTCTTCTGAGGCACTTTGGAGGATCATCCCTAAATATATATCATTATAGACCAGTTATAGTGGATCAAAATATGATGCCACTCCCTTCTATATCTGAAGGGATGAAATCAATAGAATATTATTTTACAGGCCATCAGTAATGTGTACTCTGCAGCCTCATACAGGATGTCGGATGAGCCACAGAAAAGTAACGCTGAAGGTCTGTGACTACGAGGTGTCTGCTGTGGCTATGGCAACATATAGAGAATCTGAAAAGGTACCAGAGAGGGGCAGTAACCCAGTGTGGTTTACACAGTTCTCGGCAAAGGACTTTTATGGTTGAATCTTCTCAGACAGACTTCCAATGTACCACACTTCTGTCTAACTCGGACATTACCAGATACTATACAGTCATTACCGGGACTAAGGAGCTTGTTGCCATTCGTGTCTCTTCTTCCCCAGTGGTGCAAGTTTAGTTTTTTTGGTTGTTTTTTTTTTCCCAAAACTGTGGGAAATTACATTATTTCAAAAGTAATTCAAATAAATACCTCCAAGAGGATGTTCAGTGTGATCTACTGGGCAAGAACCATAAAAGCGCAGGGGTCTTGGTACCAGGCTGACACCTGAGAAGGCCTATTTGTAATTCTGCAGCAGGCACAACATGAAGGATCACTCCTATCTTGACTAGGTGGCAGCATATGTTTTCTGATAAGAAATGTGAAGGTTATTCAGGCAAAGCGCCTCTGTCAACAGATTCTTTGTGAAGAGCAGATTGAACGCTTCATGGGGACATTTTCCTGACAGATTTGTTGTCAGCCTTGGCTTTCTGCCCTAAAGACGCTTCTTTGATTGAACGGCAATGTCATTGTTCTGAGTAGCCACAGTCTGGATTAGTCTTCCTTCATCGAGCATTATACCTGCTATGTATGTTTAAAATGTTCCCATTTATTATCAGCTACTCTGAAACTATATAAAATGGTATTATGCTGCATTTAGAATTGGGGTTTAACTGTCGAGTGTGAAAGACAGACATACCAGAAACAGTAATTTTCAGACAAACCATTGGACCATGAAAGTGTAATCTTATTGAAGGAATTGTGCTTTCCCTACCATGAACATGAAAATCCTGTGAGTATCAGTTTAGCTGTCTTCATGACTGCTGCTGTCTGACCACAGCAACTATCTACAGCTCCTGGTATTTACAATATTGAATACTGGTGACATAGTTTAATATTTCACTGAATTTTCTTTCATTAGGATTACTCCTAAAAGCCTATTAGATGCATGTAAGCACAGAAGATGTTACCTGAACTCTTGCCAGGACAACCATTTACATATTACCACATGAATCAAAATCTGACCATGGTGAACCTACAGTGTCCTGAAAACAAAATATTTTAATACTGGGGAGAAACATTACCTAGCATCAAGTTCAACAAAGCCCTTTGCTAAGGGAATAAAATCAGTGCTGCTAATCAATAATCCAATAGATTAGCTTCTCAAAACAGTTTTAACCATGGTGTCTCAGAAAATATATATTAAGACATAATATACATATATGTTTATACATCTCCAAGCCAATAAGATAGCTTAGTATTTGAACAGAGTGTGTTTGCTTCTCAGTTGGATTCTCAAGAGCTGCTACAGTAACAACCAACACGGGACCCTCCTGTACCCGGCATTACCAAGTAAAATACCAATGAATAATGAAGCAGTGCTGTCTAATGTAAGAAATGAAGTTAATTACCTTCCTCTATTTCACTTTGAAAGGACAATTTCCGTCTTCGTAGTTTGCAGTTATCTCCATCCGTATCATTAGTAGTTTGTGATCTTATTACGAGGTCAGACTTGATTAATGAAATATGAAACACAGTGACAGATTAGTCCCATCTAAATAGAATAGGTTTTGAATTGGTGATTGACTGTTAATCATATTCAAGCTTTAAGAAAGGTAATATTAAACAAATCAGAATTCATCAACCTCTTCATCCCCAGTTAATGGCATTGCTGAATGCTAATGTTAAAAAGTTCATGCCGATTGAGCAAAACCATCAACATCACCACCTGCTGGTGAAACTAAAGTGTTCCAATAATAAGTTTACATGGAAAGACATGAGTTTATGTGTTACCAATTTTCTGAACTTGCACAGATGTGGTTTGAGTAATCTTAGAGAAATTAAAGAAAAAGAAATTAAATAACTTCTAACAAAGACTGTATACTATTGCAAGAATTAATGTGGTAACTGGTTGCGATTAGATTTATATTTAACTATACCGTAATAACTATAAAGGTTACATTTTACAACAATAGGGCTGGTGAACACCAGATGCTTTACTCCTCATTATTTCATCTTTCTAGACCCTCTCCTTCTCTCAATCAGATCCTGTTAATTCAGGTACTTTTCATAGCAGAATACTATGTTGGTTTTATCTATCCTTCTTATAGAAGATGATATTGTTTCCCCATGATAAATGCCAGATACATTTAAGTCTTTTTCTACTTATTTAAAACCGTGGAATTTACAAATAAGCAAATATAGCACCAGTTATGCTCTTTGTGTACATACACATGGCATTGGCTTCTGCCTACTTCCCTGTGCTAGTGAGGTTTCCCATACCACTTAAGTAAGCAGATTTGCATATGGGAGAAGGGCAGAGGGAAAGAAGTGGGAAGTGTTTACATCTTTGTCTATTTCCTTCATTGTAAACCTGGTGGGTAAGGTTCTTCACTGGTGGCATACTGGTAGAAAAACTGCAGGAGGAAAAAAGGCACTTTTGCATAAATGGGAGGACAAGAGCAGAAGTTGAGGCAGAAGCACATACCATTCTTATAATAAATCTGGATCTGAGTGATGTTTTCAAGTTCAGAATGTGCTCATCACTTCTTTTGGGGGTCGATTTTATGGATTGTAATAAACAGTGGAAAGCAAGTGGAACTGCTAGAGAAAATTTACTCTAAGCTCATGAGCCTGTCCTCCCTTCCTTTTCTCTATGAAGTCTAGTGATTTTTTCATAGTGCCTGGTACAGCAGTAAAAAATATCAACTGAAAATTTTCTAGGAAACATGAGCAGTGAGGCCTTTCTTTGTGTATTTTATACCACAACACAGAGGATGGAGTTTTCTTTCAATTATCTCAGATCTAAGGAAAAAAATAATGATAAAACATTGATGACAATGTAATTGCAGGAAATAATTGCTCAGACTAAAATCGTTGATGTGAATTTATCTTCAAGGAATTTTTCAAATATGTGAACTTTCAGTTTTAACTTGAATTTGTCACTAGACTAGGAATTCATTTTATTTTATTTCACATGCAATTAATAATGATGGCCTTTTCAATAAACACAAAAAAGATTACTTTTAAAATAAAAAAAAAGAATTTATCTTTTATTTTCAGGATGATATTTTATTAAAAAAAAAGGCTCAGCATTATAAGGAGTGACATTTCTTGTCAGAAGTTATACTTATTTTAGATTTCTAAACTAAAGATCCACATATGATTAGCAAAGATTTCCTTATCATTTGCAGCCCAAACCCTAGTATTCTTTCCTCCTTGTTTTTCAGAAGCCCCTTGAGGCCAAATTATGATATCTTCTTCTCACTGAACCTTTTTTCCTTAAAAGTATAGTCAGAAAACATGAAACAGCAGTATCTCATAAATAATGAAATGTAAACTAGTCGCTCTGTAGGCAGTATAGTCCATGTTCGTGGCCAGTAGTGGTGTAACCTGCAGCATTCTAGAGAAAGCTTTAGCCTCAGTAGTAGCATGAGCTGGCCAACAGCTCTTTCTCTCTCCCCTCCTGGCCAAACCTCTCCTCTCTTTCCCAATTCAGACTGATCCTGGCAGTCTGAAAAAAGGAAAACCAGGTAATTTTTCTACTTCCCTGAAGATACGATCTGTGCAAATGGGGACACTTAGGACAACCACTGTGGGAAAAAGAGACCATGAAATCCCTGCAGATCTGAAGACTGAGTGAAATTTGAAAAATCCCTTGTATGCTTTTAGTCTCCTAGGAGGTAGGGTGCACTCCAAGATAAGAGAATTAACAATTCATGTTTGAAAGGCAATTAAATATTTTCTATTGTTAGACACAAAATTAATCTGGATAGTCTGATTTATCTCTATTTTATGGCTGTACAATTATATTTAGTGTCAAAAGTTCCCCTTGTGGTGACCCAGGCTGTAGTCATCTGAAAAAAGCATATTTTCCATGGCTTTCACAAAACATCCAATATTTAAATATAGCACAAAATCCTGTTAGATTAACATAATCTGAATAATTTCATTGACTTCTGCTGAGCTTAACTGACCTCAGCAGGAGCAATAGGGTGAGTGTGTTTTTTCTAAATAGGATTTGGCCTTAGCTTTTAGCTTTTAATTTTGCTAACCTTTTTTTTTTTTTTTTTTTACAATTGCTGTTTTCAAGTTTTGTTACTGTGTGACAGATTCAGCCCAATGTTCAGAAAAAACCAAACAAATTTATTGTACATACCTTTGCAGTTTCATCTCTCAGATTAAAAGTCAGCTCTAGATTGGTGAGGAAGAGATCAGAAAATTCAGGGTACATATCCAAAACTTCTAGTAGATCTTCTCGCTGGATCTTATGTAAGTCACAGTAAGTTAAAGCTCTCACATCTGCATTTGACTTTCCTGGTTTTGCATAAAGATGTACCATCTCTCCAAAAATATCATTTTTCCCTGCAGAAAGAGAATTCAATGGAGATTATTATTTTTAACAGTATCCTGGGCTGCATCAAAAGGACCATGACCAGCAGGTTGAAGAAGGTGATCCTGCCCCTCTGCTCTCATGAGACCCCACTTGGAGTTTTGTGTACAGTTCTGTTGTCCTCAGCACAAGGACAGAACCATAGAATCACAGAATAGTTAGGGTTGGAAAGGACCTTAAGATCATCTCATTCCAACCCCCCTGCCATGGGCAGGGACACCTCACACTAAACCATCCCACCCAAGGCTCTGTCCAACCTGGCCTTGAACACCACCAGGGATGGAGCATTCACAACTTCCTTGGGCAACCCATTCCAGTGCCTCACCACCCTTACAGTAAATAACTTCCTCCTTATATCCCATCTAAACTTCCCCTGTTTAAGTTTTAACCCGTTACCCCTTGTCCTGTCACTTCAGTCCCTAATGAAGAGTCCCTCTCCAGCATTCATATAGACCCCCTCCAGATACTGGAAGGCTGCTGCGAGGTCTCCACATGGAGCTGTTGGAGCAAGTCCAGAGGAGGGCCACGAGGATGATCAGGGTGCTGGAGTACCTACGATACGAAGACAAACTGAGAAAGTTGGGGCTGTTCTGCCTAGAGAGGGGAAGGCTGCGTGGAGGCCTCATAGCCTTCCAATATCAACAGGATACTGGAAAGGGACTCTTCTTCAGGGACTGTAGCAATAGGACAAGCGGTAAAGGGTTTAAACTTCAGTAAGGGAAGTTCAGATTAGATACAAGGAAGAAGTTCTTTACTGTGAGGGTGGTGAGCCACTGGAAAAGGTTGCCCAAAGTAGTGGTAAATACTCCATCCCTGGCAATGTTTAAGGAAATATATGAAGAAACTTCAAATATATTTAAGTAGAAAATAGCTTAGTTTTTATATTGTTCAGAAGGAACACGAAACTTCCATGATGCAGAAATTGTTCTGAAGAACCTCTTTAAACATAGCTGCCTCTGTTTTGATATTATTAAAATTCTTTCTGTCAGTGTTGACACATTTCCAGTACCTGTTTGCTAAAATTGTCATCTCCGTTTGATTGCTCATTTTCCCCAAATATCAACACAGAGCAGTTGCAGCCATAGACCAGTGAAAATATGCTCAAAAATAAGGGCTGCAGTGCTTACCTGCAAAATGGTGTTTGGAGAGGAACTAGAAAAACACTTGTGGAATAGAATAGTGGTCATAGCAACTGAGTAACAGTAGACTAGTAAAGAAATACACAGGCAATTTTGCCTTTCTGTTAAGCATTTGTGGCTTTTACATAAGCTTACTAAAAGTAGTTCTGGTTTCTCCATTTTCTATAAAGGAAGCTGAAAACTGGGTGAGCAAGCAGTTAAAAGCTGCAAAAAATAATTTAAGGGCTGATTTCAGTGAGCATCTTAAAGAGCATGGTCAGTTTAGCTTATCAACAGGGAGATTAAGAGGTAACTGATTATATTGCATATGACCTTATAGAGAGGAAAAAATACTTGGAACTAAACGCCTCTAGAATATGACAACAAATGCATAGCAAGAACTAATGCAAAGGAATTGAAGCAGATAATTTTATACTGGAAATAAAGCACACATTTTTAACAATAAAAATTATTAACTATGGAAATAAAACACCAAGAAAAGTGATCACTTTTTCATCCCATTAAGTCTTCAGATCAAAACCTGCTACTTTTGTTTCATCAAGCACAGTTCATTAGACACATCGGATAGTTAAAGATATGAAATATAACAGGAGTCAGAGATATAACAGAGGTTAGCCAATATAATCTAACAGTCCTGATCTTAATGTTTATGAATGCAGAGGTTCCTATTCAAGGCATATAATGCCTTCTCTGCAATATGATTGTTGAATGATCACAGTATTTTTATATCTTGTCTGCAAACTAAAAGAGCAGATAGATTCTATAGGGTCCACAGTTATTGTATTTTTTAAGGATTTGGCACAGAATTGCATTAGACTGCATCAGTCAGTACTGATGAGACCTTACTCAGCAGCATTAGACAGTGCCAACAAATTGAGGAAAACCTGGGGACAAAAGAAACATTTCTCAGAGCTCTGATTTCTGTGTGAAGCTGCAATACTTGTTAAGTATGAAAACTTTATCCAAGCTACCTCTGTTAGACTGAAGTCTTTTCAACCCCAGAGGATAAAGCATTGAGTGTTTTCAATGTCCATTTCTATGCATAGGTTTTTCAGAAAGAGGAATTAACTACAAATATTTTGCTAAGTATTGATAATCTTTGTTAGGCTTCTGTGTAATTTTATTGCAAAGTAATTTTTGTTTGTATTATCTTTTATTCTTTTGTAGCAGATTTCTTCAAGATACCACAGATTTATTGACTGGAGTTAGCTATCAGGCAGGCTCTTGCCTCATGGATCCTGCACCATGTGGGCCCACAGAGCAGTTGCTTTTGGCTGCAGTTGTGCACAGTTGTCTCCCTTTCTGTCTGGCCCACCATTCCCTGGCAGTTAGGCTCCAAAGTGCAGCACCTGGTGTGAGGAGCTGTAGCCTGGAAGAGACATAATGGCATTGCTGCTGTGTGAGAGCACAGGGATCTGATGTGCCTAACATGCAAAACTTGGCCAGTCTGCATCTTCGGTCCAGGAAGAAATTGATGAGTTCATAAACTTGTCATTTATTCTTGACCGTGAGTGCTATAGAAATTTGCCTGTTTTTTTTTTTTTTTTGATGTAAAAGATGAAATCCTCAATGAACCACACTGTTCATAATCAGCGAAAAACACACAAGTAAAAACCTCACAGTATTATACTTGCATAATCATCTCTTTGCTTGTGCCTGAAGTTGGTGCAGCTGATGAAATGCAACAGCGTGATATGGCAAATTACCTTGATAACACCATCTAAACCTAGGGAACGATTGCTGTAGGCACACTTGGGTGTTTCTGTTCTTGCATCCACCCTGCAAAGTACTATCAGAATATTCAGTCACAGGTGGATTAATAGCAACACACTGCTACCAGTTCAGATTTTGTTTCAGCTATTTTTCTGGTTTCAAGTTCCTACAGTGGATGATAAACGAAAAGGAGAACATATGCATGATGTTGCAGCTGGTGGAGGTTTCTGTATAGGAAAATCCTTCCTCATCTACTCTATTATTCTTTGTGTTCTTATTACCTGATATTAAACTGGAGAAACAAATTAGTAGTCTTGTTTAGGTAGTGTTTTAGTTATTTTACTTTTAAAATTGCTGTGGCTAGTGATTTCATATAAGAGCCATCACCAGGTAAGCAGGTAAGCTCCCAGCTGTACTGAACACTGCTCTGAGACATCTTCCTTGGGAGAGAAAACAAGAAACTCCCTATGCTATGCAAACAAGAACATGTTAATCAGAAACATAAGGGAAACACGTGTTTTTTCACTTAAGTATCAATCTAGATCAGATTACTCTGTTATTCTCTTCCTTTTCTAGATGCTCAGTGGGCAGAATTAGACATTTCTGAAAACCTCTAGAAGACATTTTAAACACCTGAAGTAGATACATCTTTTTCTCCAGCTAGCAGATAGGGGATCAGTGTGCCTCAGAACCCTCATACACTGCTCAAGAAAAGGGTGTCCTTGACTTTGGTTCTTATAGTAAAATCAGAACTGGAGTAATTGGAATCTTCTTTACTCGCAGTTTAACGCTTACCTAGAGATAAATCTGCCTCATTCCTGCTCTTATATCCAAGGACATGGGCTCTTTGGTGCACATGAATTGTTGCAGTAATATGCAGTAATGTAACTTTGCTCCTTACATTATTTCTCTTCTTCAATTTAAATAACAGTGAGTAAAAAGTTTACAATTTTCCTTCACCAGAAACAACAATGGATATTTGTTTTCAGTCCCCTGATTCTTTTAACATGCCTTGTAGCAATGTACTTACCAAGAATGGCTACAACAATGTCACTCTTAAGGATTTCAATGGAGCCTCTTGACACAAAGTAAAGAGCAGTGAGAACATCTCCACAGTGCACTAAAGTGTCCCCAGGAGGTGCATGTGTTGTTTTAAATTTCATAGCCAAAGCTCGAAGACAGCCTTTACTGGCCCCCCGGAAAGCTTTACAATTCTGAAGCAAATTTTGGTTGAGGTGCAGACAAATGTCAGCTTGTAAGCATTCTGGAAAGCCCTTTAGGACCTGGAAAGATAAGCATAAGGATTTCACGTGAATAATATGAAAGTTACTTTATATAATTTTTGTTTTCTTCCTGGGCAGAAAGAAGTGACATACAAATAGAGGTGGCCCTAAGAGCTGTCAGAGGCTTACAATTCAACAAGTGCAGAGTGTAAGCTATATCGCAAAGTTTATACAGTGTGAATACTAATGTACATACTAGTGGATGTAGTGGTTTCAAAATTCATTATTAAGATTTCTCCCATTACAAGAAATGGTACTAAGGTATATGAATGAATATACTGCAGTTAAATAACAAATAAGACAACTGATGGAAGACTCTTTACTGAATTTCACCTATTTGGACTAATATGTCTATTTCCTTTATATCAGTTATGAAAGTACAACATTTAATAAGGAAGTTTTTTTGCTGAAGTAACCATGACATTTGTTAAATGAGAGCTATCTGAACAGGATAAAATATTTTTCAGAAAGACAGCATTTTATTGGGATTTTTCTGTTAAATATATTCTGCTTGCAAGTTTAGGATTTAGATTTTTATCAGAAAATGCAACACATACCACTGAAACAACGGTGTTATACAGATTTACACAGGCAGATGATTAGTTCAGCAAACAACGGGGCTAGTTGCTATGGTCCTCGCTCATCCCTTACTCAGAACAATGGGAGTTTGCCTGCAGTAGAACCATGGGATTCCTCCTGGGTACCATGGTAACATGTTAATTTTGTTTAGAAGAAAGAAGTGAGCTACTTACAACATGGTCATTATGTGTGAGCTAAATTGTCTAGGATCATATTACCTCTGATTCTTTTAGAATCAATAAACATTTCTGCTACTGGCTTCTATGGGAGCTCTGCTCACCTTTGTGACTGCGCACTGTGTTAAGGAATGGGCCTGACATTACTATGTACCACCCCTTCTTGCAGTTAAATCCTGTTATCTGCTGTCAATTATATTAATGGGTCATATGCTTTCCCTGGGACCTGCTATATCTGTTGCATATTTCGGTGGACAAAACATGAACTGATGCTACCAGTCTTACAAATGTGTGAATAGGATGTGTCTTTTTGTTATCAGAGTAGCCTATGAATTCATTCCTGTTTATCCTCTGCCCTGTTTTTCTATAAACACATAAGTTTTACTGCACAGAAAAAAAAAAAAAAAAGAATCCATTCACTTTTTGCTATATTAATTCTTACTTCAGCACAATAAAGGTCTGTGCACTCACTCTGATTGCATAAAGATATTCACAACTCATATCCCCTGCTAACAGAGAAGATGAACACATTTTTGGTATGAGGCTTCTGTCCACACAAGCCAAGCTATGGTTTACAAATGAAATATCAATACCTTTAACTGAGTTGAAATGTTTCTATGATTGCTAATGGAAATCAGTGCTGTGAAATAACAAACAGAATGTTTTAACACACATATATACAAAATCTTTATGAGCTATAGGGCATTACCAAATGAAATTTACACATCCTCAGAAAAAGCCAGCATTCAACAACAATAAGCAAAAGAAAATATGGTAAATGAAAAGCATCTGTGGTGCTGCTCTGTTTACAATATCTATCACACCACTAGAAATAGTTTATTCTGCAATTACTTTTTTATTTTAATGTCATTATATTGAAATAAAAGTATTGTGGGTTGTAACAACTTATTTGCTGAGTGATACTGAGAAACTTCATGACGAAATACATTTAGCCAATGATATGGGTGGAAAAAAATTCAGGTATTTATTTTAAAATTGTTCTATAGTCATGTGAGTAAAAAAGACCTATGTTGAATTACTTCTTTTGTTATATATCTATCTGAATACGATTTAGAAGAGCTCCATTTTTATAGAATGCAAAATAGGAAATATATTTTCAATTCAGAGGTACATACAGGAAAAAGTATTTGAATTGTTAGAAAGACAGGAGCACAGCCTTAGTATAAATTGTATTAATTTTTCACATCAACTTCAGTTTATTGCATTTAGGAAGGGATTGTATTTTACCATTAAGCAAAAACCATGCAGACCATGTGTGTTGGTTTATATTTCTGAAGATACTTTGGGTATTTCTTTAAAGAAACAAGTAGTTTGATAATTAATTTATACTTAACATGAAACTGTTCTAAAATCATTGCACATTAGTTAATAGTTATTTAAATAAATAACTATTTACCACTAGATGTCAATAACATCTGAAAGGCACTAGCTTCTGTTCAAGTATCTGTGATGAAAATGACCCTGCCCCATGGAGCTTACACTCTAAAACAGATGTTATACATCAGAGAGGAAGAACATTTACTCTTTAATACCACAATTGTCAAATGGCTAGAGGGAAGACAGGTGCCCAAACAACATTGATTTCCAATGGAGTTTTGGAGATTACTCCACTAATGCAAGTTTAGAAAAGCAAGAATCTGATTTGAGATCAATTTGTTAAAACATTCCTGTAGACAACATTACTAAAAGAAGCTTACCATATCGTGCACATTGTTTGTAGTTAGGTATTTAATCCAAGTCCAGCTGCTGATATTATACAGTTTGATTTTTCCAAACTAAGTTATATGTTGCGCAGTACAGACAACCTCTTGCCAACCCAAGCCTCCAAAGTACATTCCCAATATTCAGATTTTAATTACTTTGAGAAAATATTTTTTACTCATCAGTTTTTAGCACATGTTAATAAACAAGTATCTGATTCCCACGGATATCTTTGATTGTATGTGTAGAGAAGGAGCAATTGTATTGCAAATAAAGTTCTTAAAATGTGGCAGTCAGCATCAATATATTCTGTGTTTACACATACTGACAATGCTAAATATTAGAAAACCATCCAATATTGAAAATCATATTGTCTTTAAGATAATAAAATTCTAAATATTGCATTTAATTTATTTTCAGTTGTTGTCAGATTTTTGAGTATTTAAAGCCATTTAAGTCCCATTATAACTTGATAAGAAAAAATTAAAACAAAAAAATTAAACAACTAAAAGTCAGCATAATCTTGAAATTATATGGATACAGTGTTAGGTAATGCAAAAATAAAAATAAAACACTATAAGGTTTTGAAAATTATAAAGCTAGAATTGCTCTTCTACTAACATTGTTGTCAATGAGAAATACAAAATTAATAAATCATTTGAATACAGGTTGGGTTTCAATTGCTCTGTTCTTTCCCAACATGCTTCTATTGTTACACTCAGTATCTCCTTAACAGCGATTCCACTGGTCCCTGATGAGAAAAATCTTGGATTATCATGGTTAGATTCATCTTTAGAATCAGAACTCATGCATAATTCAAGAGACAGCATTTTATTAAAATAGTTTACAAAATATAAAATCAGCTTCACCCTCATCCTCCCCCCCCCCCAAAAAAAAAACAACCAAAAAAAAAAAAAACCCCAAAAGAAAAACAAGAGAAAAAGAAACCCAGTTATGATTCTGTGACCATAAACTCCAGTTGTTTCTCACTGGTAGTTATCAAGTCCAAGTTCAGTTGTCTCTTCCTGTCTGGAATAAAACTTATTCCCTGTCAAATAATGTTGGTTTGTCTACTTTGCATGAGAGAGGAGGAAAGTGCCATTCAAAGAGCTGAAAAACATTTTATGTGGAATAAGTGATTGAAGTTTAGTGAGGATAGTAGGGACATAATTCACATTGCCTTGAAGAGTGTGGTCCTTCATAAGTGGAGAGGGAGGCAAGCTTCATAAACTTCTTTTCAAGGTGCAAGGTTTCACTCACGTGTGTCAGACACCTTTGCGACAAGTCACTTGGAGACGTCTATGTATCCTAACCTTAGACAACTATCAAATGTTTGGGGCAATGATCACTTTGTTTTGTTTGGGTAGATTATAAGATTCATGACAATTTTCAGATTCTTTTACACTCTGTTCTGGAACAGGTATTGACATCTGTCCCACAGAAGATATTTAGAAAGTATCTGAGCCAAAGCAAATCAGGGTCTTAGCAGCAATGGAAATACCATGTTCTATACCAAAAAAATCACAGAAGGGTTGAGGTTGGAAGGGACCTCTGGAGATCATCTTATCCTTATAACTCCTGCTCAAGCAGGGCTACCTAAAGCAGGTATACCAGGATGATGTCCAGATGGCCTTTGAAAATCTCCAAGGGCAGAGACTCCACACCCTCTCTGGGCAACCTGTGCTGTTGTCCCCACAGTAAAAAAGTGTTTCCTGATGTTTGTATGGAACCTCCTGTTTAAGCTTGTGCCCATTGCCTCTGGTCCTGTCACCAGGTACCACTGAACAAAAACCTGGCTCCATCTTCTTTACACCCTCCCTTCAGGTATTTGTGTTTATGAGATCCCCTGTGAGCCTTTATTTCTTCAAGCTGAACAGTCCTGCCTCTCTCAGTCTTTTGTAGTAGGAGAGATGCTCCAGTCCCTGCAGTCTGGGAGTCAAGGATATCTTTTAATTCTGCACATAATATTGTCATAAATTTTCTCTATTAAAATATAGTGGGCCAAACATTAAAAGCCAAGACACCACTGAAGAGATCACAAGAGGGCTCTTGTGTATTGTGGGTCTGTTTGGGGTGTGTTGAAACTCATTTTGACTAAGATTTTCTTGTGCTAAATCAGTAAGACTTACTGACATATGAGTGGCAAGTATCCAGCATATAGAGGGAAAGACAGACTCTCAATCTGACAATTTAAGATGGCATAAACTGAAAAAGAAGTTCTAGTCCTTCCCTACCTTATCTGCTTGTTCCTGCCTTGTTTTGATCTCCTCACGAAATGGCTTGAGAAATGGTTCCATGCAAAAACTAACCCCGCAAAAATATAGTGAGCAGCTGAAGGTACAAAGAGGCAGGAATAAATATACTTTCTCTCATAGACACATGCTTGAACTCTATTTGGATCTCATCTGCATAATATAGATCTCAGGATATGTTGAAATTCGCATCACTAAATGCTGAATAAAGTTCTCAGTTTGAGCATAATTTTTAAACTAATTACTGAGGGCAAACACCATGGATCATTCACTTTAGTGGGATTTATATTAAAAATTAACATTTTGTTTGTCCTAGTTCTGTAAGGGCGAGTGAAACTAATTCACAGTAATTCATGTATTTGGTCAAATAACTCATGTCTTTAACTTTCATCTTTCTACCACCTAATTTTTGCAATAATCTGAGATGAACTGCACAAATTGCACCATATAGACTTTGAATTAGGATCTCTGTCCCCCAGTAGCTGCTCCCTCTGATGGAAAGAATAATGCAAGATTTAGTTTTGTTACAAAAAATTGTCTCTCAGATTTTAATAACATCTTCACCTGGACTAAAAGTTTCTGTAATTCAACATAGTTCCGTTTCTAGAAAGAATTTAGAATTTACTATTTCTATGGTAGTTAGTGATGGAAATGAATTACCGCTATAAGCAGAGGGCCAAAACATTTCCGAGGGCTTTCACCATTTTGAAAAGAATGAAGAAAGTCACAAGTGGCAATAATTCTGCTCCAGCAGGTCTTGGGCTTCACACGGAATATGAGTTATTTCTGATGATTCCTCTTCTTCATACACAAAAATGTTGCAGATTTCTGTTTTTTTATTTTTTTTATTTTTCAGAATATGAAGGAGGTCCTTACAACAGCTGAGAGAGAAGCAGTGTGTGATGATGAGCTAATTCACCTTTTAATGACATTTGAAGCCTGACAACATTATCAAGAATTAGGATCTCTTGCTTTCAGTCATTGCCATGACACTGATTTCTGTGACATTTTTATGTTGAAATTACTGGAGCTGCAGTGGGTCATTCTTCATCTATAATCTCATTACAGTTTCTGAGTAATACAATTTCTTTTACATCTGAAAGGTGATCTCTGAGATATGATACATTGCTGGGTGAGGAGGACAGAAAATTATTTCAGTTTCTTTGACTGTTGAGTCCCTCATCAACAGAAAAGTTCAATGTCTGTAGAAGTTGACCAGATCCACGCCTTTCCAAAAAATTAATGATAGTTGGAAAACTGTTAATTTGCTCTTGGTTTTGAGATGTTAGACCACAAAATACAGTGCAGGGAGTAACTGGTAATGGTAATCATTTTGCAGACAGATCAACATTGTTGGAATTTGGGTTTTTTCTGAGGTCTTCTTTTCTGTAAATTGATTAAATGTAGGCATTCATGTTTTATAAGTGGTTTTATAACAGAAAATGAAAGAACGACTTTCCTGCTAACCATATCTGAGGTACTTTCTGATAATCTTGTATGTTTTAGGATTTCCACTATGACATATAAACAAATAACAATACCACTTTCCACCACGATTTCATGTTCCCTCTGTTTAACCGATTGCTACTGCTTTTGTTCCAAACACTTCTAATTTGGATTACCCTTCTGATGGTATAAGGAACTTCATCTTGCTATTTCTTGTTGAAATTTCGATGTAGTTTCCTAATTCTGTGGTTCAAAGCTATTACTGGTGATAGTTCTATTGGTGGAACTGTTTTCATCATAAGAACTGGTCACAGTGGGAGGAAAAGCAAGAATAACAAATGTAGTGGTGTCATCAGTAACCAGTGACCAGTTTCTCACAAAAGAAGCCTTACCAAAGCAAGGGTGAACCTGCCCTTTATTTGATACAGTAGCATTGCTGGCCCTGAAGCTTCAAGACAGGTGTGTGCTCTGCTGTACTTGCATGATCACTGTGACCAAGTGTATGGTCACGTACACTTGGATGGTCACATACACTTTGCTGAGATGCTTGCAGGAGAAGGTTCCATAAATTTATACATAAAAGTTCTGAATTGCTCTCTCCTTGCATGGCAGTAGGTAAAACCCAAAGTAAAAAGGCATCTGTCCTACATCCAAAATTTTAATTACATATACATTTGGCTAAACACTTTCCAAAGCTTGTCCCACTTATTTACTTCTTTGAACTCTTTTTAAAGGTAAAATAAACCAATAAAGCTATCGAGATGCATAGAAGATCCATGGAAAAAAGGGGGGAGGATTGTAAAAAATACATGCATAACTTAAAAAATGACCTCAAACACTGAAAGATGTACTCTTTTTAGGGTAAGCATCACAGGCATGCTATTGTCAGTGCTGGACTGATAACATGGGAATGAATGGGGGAAAGAAGGCAGAGAGTTTAGGAAAAACAGAACAGGATAGTTTAAAAATAAAAGTAATGTCTTTGAATCGTTGGGTCTGGTGACATCCTTCACAAAGCAATATACACTGTAAATATTTTTTTTTTTTAATTTAACTTTACCAGTGTGTACCACAGGGATATTATTTAAATAATGCTTATTCTATAGACTCAAGATTTTTATCCAGATTAAGATAAATCCCAAATCCTGTTTATCCAGTCCATGCATAATCGTATGGAACTGTTTTTATCAAAATGCTTTCTGCAATGAAACATGATCAAAGAGATGTAGAAATGAAGCAGAGTGGAACAAATGAAAAAATAAACAATGTTCTAGGCATATTTCACCTGCAGATCATTAAAGCTAATTTGAAGTTCAGCCATTTCCAACAAGCATAATCTTCTGGTTTTCAATAGAAAGGATAGGACTTTGTTTAGGATATCAAGTTTATTCAGTCTTAGTGCAGTATAATTCCTGAAGTTAAAAGTTTTTTTTTGGTTTTTTTTTGGTAGATTTTTTTTGGAGGCGGGGGGGGAGGGGGGTGTTTGTTTGTTTGTGGGTTTTTGTTTTTGTTTTTTTTGTTTATTTGGGGGGGGTTGGTGTGGTTGTTTGATTTTTGTTTGGTTGGTTTTGTTTATTTTTTCCACTTATCCTGAATTCTTAGATTACTACTGATAATTAAAAGCATCTTTTGAAATGTATTCGCTAATATCATGAGTATGTGTGTGTTATACATTGCATGTACATATATATATAAAATGTAAATTATTCGTGCATTTCATATTTCAAAGGAGAAAGAGGACTGAGTTTCTGATTTTTATTTGGTTTTTAGTCATGAAATGAAAAAGAAAGACACTGGATCAAATTCTGCCTTCAGATATTTGAGAAAACTCCCAGTAAATATCGATAGGAGTCAAACACATTTGTCTGAGGACAGTATTAGCCCCTTGGTGTGTAAATGCAAATATTTCATGCAAAATTAAGTTAACACCACATGCAAGTCCATTTCATATGCACATGGCTTATAGCCAAGAAAACTTCATTGCTGCTTGTGCTAACATGCATATATGCTTTGAAGTGAAAGCATTCACGCAAAGGAAAATGCAGAATGATCAGCATGGCAACTTTGTCAGAGTGGCATTCCTACAGAGCAACTATCTAATGCAAACCAATATGCACATGACCTTTTTTGGGCAGAGAAGCATGATTTGAGTTGTGGGGTAAAACAGTGATTAATAAATGTGGTTAGATTAGCATTTCTGAATGCCTAATTTTTAGTGACCATTTTGCCCCACATCTGATTCTACTTGGATTATTTCCCTTTGCTATCTACCCCTTCATCATGCAAAAAGTTACAGTTGAAATTAGAAAGCATTGAACAAGCTCTAAACCCGACAGATAACATGGATATTCTCCACACTTTATACTGGAATTAAATTTGATATAAATACCTCCTGCTCTTACCAGTGGGTGGTGTTATTCCATGTATTTAGGTATGAAGCAGACAGGAAAGAGATAAATCTTTCATAAGTACAACATATATCACATAATTCTTATATTATCCTTGCACTAAATGTAATATATTCAACTCACTTTTAAAGAAAATTGACTGCCATAAAATTTGAGGGATAGAATTGTGAAAAGAATAAGAAACAAAATATAACAAAGCAAGATACTAGATTTTTTTCACATTTTATTTAAAACAAAGCCTCTGTCCTCACAATCAGATTGCAGAATGTGGGCTGTTTAATCCATTTAGTTAGTATTTCACATTTATTACAAGTCCAAGACTACTTCCAGTACACCAATTCCTTCATTACACAAAATTTAACCTGACAACATCAAGTTTTAGCTACTAGTTCATATGAAACAGGTGTTCTTAGTACATCCGTTAGCAGTAATGAATTAGTTATGGCATAAAGGATTTTGTAATATCTTCAGAAATAATTCCATGAGCTACTTTAGGCTTAGGCTGCACCCACCTGCAGCTTAAGGGCCTGATCCTGCAAAGTGCTGAGTACCCCACAATCCCATTGCCATCACAGGGAATTAGGGCCATTCAGTGCCACACAGGATGAAGCTACAGATGCTGCTTTCCACTGCAGTAATCCCCAGCAGAGGTTTGTGCAAGTATCCTTGTCTTGCATTGGGCATAATAACCCTCTGGAGGGAACACTCAGGGAAGTAGGATGTGAAGCCCAATATACTTAATTTCCTGTCTTAGTTTTATGATCTGCCTTACTTAATGGTAATCATTAACAGTCAGGCTGTCGGTGATTCATCTTTATAAAAGCTTTTAATCAAGACCATTGTTTCTGCTCACTGCATGAAAGTGTACCACTCTGGCAGTCATTCACAAACATATGTATAGATACCACATGGAAGCTGTCTGAATTTATGTCAAAATTTTTGAGTTTGATTTCTAGTTAAATTGTTACAAAAATGTATAGATTTTCTTGTTCTTGCCAGCTTTATGGAGAGCTCTGCAAAGTCTCTATAACTGAGAATAGCTCTGGAAAGCATCCCTCTAGAGACACAGATTCACAGATCCTTAAGATGCACAATGCTCTCAGTGTCTTCAAACCGATGTCAACGTTTCAGAAAAAATGTTGCTGTCGTCAGAAAATCATCCAGAAATAGAGATGCTTATTTTTGCTCATTAGCAGATTGTTATTCTTTTTTAGCTGGCCACATAATATATTTTTATATAAGAAGTGTTTATGTTTTTTTTTATCGAGAACAGAAAATATGAGGGTTGTTCCTTGCCACTTCCTAGAAATGACATTCTGTGTATTGCTAAATGGTTAGCAGTACTGTGTTGACTTTAAGTGCAGAATTGTGCGGCTATGAATGCAAGCAAACTTCTGTCCAGACTATCATATGGTTAGACTATTTCACTCTGAAAGGAGCAGCTAATCCACATGCTTGCTCCTCTCTTCCACCCCTCCCCAGTATACCTGTTCTAAGTTACACAATAGTATTTTGAAAAAGATCTGCACAGGATATATAGAAGAATAACTATGTAGACACCAACAAAGGTACTCCTGTTTGATACTGGAAGTGGAGAATCAGGCCAAAGAACAAGCAAAATTCTGGAACAGCTATGTCTGAAATATGAAACCTATAATGTTTTTTTCTAGTCAGATGCAGTTCTCAAGCTGTCGTACACACAGTGAGAGTTCAGATTTCTGATACAGTTTGCAATAACCTAGGCAGTTAAATGTTTGGATGCCAAACTTGTAATGGCTTGATTTTCAATAATTGCTAACATCCACATTTTTACACTTGCACTTTTACAGCTCATAAATAATGAAGATTTGCAATATCTTTCTAAATTCTGATGCATTTATCTATTCCTCATTATCTGTGTCTGAAAAACAGAACAACATACCATGTTCATGTCAATGCCATTGGTGTATGTCCATGCATGCTGGAAGTATTCCTCAAGTCGCTGCCGCAGAGGGTTGGGGATTTGATGAAAGCGTATAAACTCCTTTACTCGCAGCATCTGCATGTGATAGCGTGCAGTTCCCGAGTAGAGTCTCTGGATTATTGCAGATACATTTCCAAAAATGCTAGCATACATTAGTGCTGGATTAAATAGAAAGAAAAGTTACTTAAGTCTTATTGTTGGGTTTCGCAGATGATGCAACAGTTCTTTTAATGTACTTTGTATGCAAAACAGCTTAGATGAGATTATTAATTTTCAGAGATGTGGAATTGATTTACCTGAGGTTTTCTATTGATTCTATTGTATTAGCACTAACTCAGCAGGTGAAGCTTAAATATTACATCATAATCAGGTTGGTAATATTTCTCTTTGGAGATTTGTAGTCCTAAATTAAATGTTGTAAATTAGGTTAATCTAATTTTATGGACTTCAGTAGAACTAAGAGCTAGGAACTCAGATTAAGTACAAGTTAAGAACAAAAAGCAGGGTTAAGAAGCTAAACATACATATATAGGATCAGAGTTAAAATCGACAAAATATAATTTGATTAACCAAAAAATGTTGTGCTATACTTTGCTAAATCCACTCACAACTCTGCTTCCTACCCTCTATAGGATTTGCTTACAGACAGATACACAACACAAAACTTCTGACAGTTTGGGTAACAGATTTTGAGTAGTCAAGCAACTTGACTACTTCCTGACACTGCATGAGTCACAACATATTTTGCATATAACATGGCTTTCCCTGGGAATTTGCCCTTCTGGCTGCATTTTTATCATCTTATTAGACTGTTAAGTCATTTTCTCAAACACTGAGGAAAAAAAAAAAAGATAAAAATTAATAAAATAAAACTACTTACAGCCAATCAACATGACACAGATGGAAAAGATTTTCTCTGAGTTGGTGTTTGGAGACACATTTCCAAATCCTACACTTGTCAGACTGCTGAAGGTAAAATAAAGTGCTGTAACATATTTGTCCTTGATGGATGGTCCAGAGCTTGCATCACTCTTATTGTAATGTTTTCCTAATTGTTCTCCCAAAGAATCCAACCAGCCAATCTTGTGAGCCAGGTAAGGTCTTTCTACATTTCCAATGGCATACCAAATGCAAGCAAGCCAGTGTGCAATTAATGCAAATATGCACATAAGGAGCATCAGAACTGCAGCACCATATTCTGAATATCTGTCCAATTTCCTCGCTACCCTCACCAAACGCAGCAGTCTAGCTGTCTTCAGAAGACCTATTAAAGTTGTTGTCTGTAAAAATAAAATAGAAATTGATTTTATCTGTTAGCAAATTATCTGTAGCAAATTAGTAGTCAGCATGAATAAACTATTCTGGGGAATCAACAAAACCAGTAGATTAACCCATTTAAATGTAATCTTCATTTAATTTTCTTTAAACTATCAATTTCAGTATAAAAACAGTGAAGAAAATAAGAAACACATATTTTAAATTAAGATATATTAAAATTGTCATGATCTGCTTAATACTCTTTCATTTTCAATATTATACTTCATCTGGACTCTTCGATCCACTCTAATGGACTTGAATGATTCATTGGATTCATGATGTTTTGGCATGATGAAGTAAGTTATTGGAACTACTCATAATCATGTGACTGGCCTTGTAAGTAGAAAGTATTTATGATGCTTCAGCAAAGGTATGTGAAGTGGTAAATGCTCCATCCCTGGCAGTGTTCAAGGCCAGGTTGGACAGAGCCTTGGGTGACATGGTCTAGTGTGAGGCATCCCTGCCCATGGCAGGGGGGTTAGAACTAGGTGATCTTAGCGTCCTTTCCAACCTAAACCATTCTATGATTCTTAGATTCTATGATTCTATGCCTGTATTTGGTCCTAACTTACAGACTCCTTGCGATACTCTGGCACAAATGTCATAAAAGAGAATCAATATGGCAGAAATGTCTCAAAAAGTATCTTATTCTGCAAATATTCCTGTTTGTAATGGTCCAAACACTCTATACAGGTAAAAGAAGATGAACCACTGTGAACTGAAAATCATGGAAAAGTTATTGTTGCCATATCTCAGATTAATTTGCTTTTTGCATCTTTCATCCTGGAGCTTGCAGATGTAGTAGTAGAAGCCATTGATAAAAATATCATACCATTAAAAAACTACAGGTCAGTTATAAACCAGGAATGTATTCCAAGACTTTTAGTGCAGACCATACTATGATTCATTGCAACCTCTTTGAGGCTCTGATCTTTTTGAAGTTTTTAATGTAAATTTATGATTTTCAGCCAGTGATTTGTACTTGTGCATTCCTTGTAAAAGAGAGAGACAGCACTGTAAATACTAACTACCTGATTTCAGAAAGAACTCAGCCACCTTTTTATCTCCATTAAATCTGAACATATGTTAAAGTATTCAGTAAATGTCAAGACTGAATCAGTTTTCAATATGGTTTTTTCCTTCCTTTTTTTAACATGCATGTGTACTACATAACACAACTGGAAAAATTTTCAAGCCTTACAAACCACTCTGATGGTAGTATGTGTCATGTTAAAGCTTTCTTGAAGTGACTGTTAGACTAGTTTTTTATGTTTTATTAGATCCTTGCTTTTACCATGTTTCTGAGTAATATCCAAAAGCCTTTGGAACAAAAAGGAGGTTTTCCTGTTTTCATTTGTCACCGAACAGCTCAATATATTGTTCATATTTTCCAAGTAAATGAGCAGGAAGGTAATGTAGGCTAACACTGGGTAACACTCCTTGGTTCAACTTAATGACACAGAAAGTAATTTCAGTGTGAATTTCTCATTGCCACATAAAGGTGGCTGTTTCATTTCTTGTTACCTCAACAGTGTGAAAGACCATATTCTTCAAAACTCTGTGCCTAGGCTGAGCTTCAGCATGTGAATATTGCCATTAGGTATGGGTTTTTCTTTTTGTAAGCTAGATCAGGCTTAAATATTTATGATCCCTTAAGGAAGAAAGCAATCACAAGAAAATCTAGCATTTTTTTGTTAGTGGAGTATTGGAATAATTTTATCACAGATGTAGTAATTTCTCTACAGCATTCAAGTGGCAACATTCTTACAGTGCCCCTTAAATAGATCAGAAGGTAGACTGTGAATCCAAAATATGTCAACACTGTTCCACCCCATTCTTAAGATAAGACTTGCTAATATTATGCATCCTCACTGTCAATCCCATGCTTAGATACTGTATCAGTTTGAGCTCTGGAATATGCGGGAGGAGTATAATACAAGGAAACTCCATTTCTCAGTATGACTGAGAGTAGATATGCTTTAAAGCATCAAGAAACTCATCCTGAGTTTGAATTTTCTTTAACACAGTAGGGAAGCTTTGACACTAAAATACAGCCGGTGGCAGAGGCAGACTCCTTTCACAAGACCAGGTTGCCCAAAGTCCCATTCAACCTGGCCTTGAACACTTCCAGGGATGGGGCATCCACAGTCTCTCTGGGCTGTGAGGCTGTTCAGTGCCTCACCACCCTTGCAGTAAAGAATTTCTTCCCAATATCTACTCTGAAACTACCCTTTCAGTTTAAAGCCATTTCCACTTGTTATATCACTACATGCCTTTGTAAAAAGCCCCCATCCAGCTTTCTTTTATGCCCCCTTTAAGACCATCTTTAACAGGTCCATGTCCTTCTTATATTGGGGACCTCAGAGCTGAACACAGTACTCTAGGTGGGGTCTCACGAGAGCAGAGTAGAGGAGGAGAATCACCTCCCTTGACCTGCTGGTCACACTTCTTTTGATGCATCCCAGGATACGGTTGGCTTTCTGGGTGACAAGCACACATGTTGAGCTACTTGTCAGCCATCACCCCAAAGTCCTTCTCAGGACTGCTCTCAATCCATTCTGTCAAATGCCTTGCACAAATCCAGGTAGATAATGTCAGTTACCAGTGCTGTAATCCTATTATAGAAGGCCACCAAACTTGGCAGTCATGATTTGCCCTTACTGAAGCCATGTTGGCTGTCACCAATCAACTCCTTATTTTCCATGTGACTTAGCATAGCTTCCAGGAGGATGTGCTTCATGATCTTGCCAGGCACCATGGTGAGACTAACTGGCCTGTAGTTCCCTGAGTCTTCCTTTTTTCCCTTTCTAAAAGTAGGCATTATATTTCCCCCTTTTTCAGTTAGAGGGAATTTCACTGGACTTCCATGACTTCTCAAATGTGATGGAAAGTGGCTTAGTCACTTCATCCACCGATTCCGTCAGAACCTGCAGATGCCTCTTATGGGGTTTCACGGACCTGTGCACCTTCAGGTTCCTTATATGTTCTCAAACCTGATCATCTCCTACAGTGGGCAGTTCTTCATTCTCTCAGTACCTGTCCTTGCCTTCTGAGGCTTGTGCAGTGTGGCTGGAGCTCTTGCCAGGGAAGACTGAGCCTTCTCTATGACCTGGGTAACCAGGTCACCCCTTTCTTTTCAGAGGGGGCCTGCATTTTCCCTAAGTCTTCTTTTTATCTCTGATGTATGGATAGAAGCTTTTTTTGTTGCCTTTGATGTCCCTGGGCATATTTAGTTCTATCAGACTTTAGCTTTCTTAACCTGATCCCTGGCTGCTTGGGCAATTTCTCTGTATACTTCCCAGGCCACCTGTCCTTGCTTCCTACACCCTGTGTAGGCTTCCTTTTTGTGTTTGAGTTTGTCTAGTTGCTCTTTGTTCACTCAATACCTTTTGATTTTTTTTCTAGCTATAGTACAGGAGGGAGTCCTGCATTAAGAAGTGTATTGGTGTTTTTTTTTAGGCCCCTTTAGATTGACTAGCAGGTCTCAACTGATCCATGCCAGTCTGTTGTTTTCCTTTCCTGATTTCTTACACCTGGGGATTGAAAGCTCTTGTGCTCTAGGAGAATAATCCTTCAAGATCTGCCAGCTCTGTTCTGTTGCCTTGTCCCTGGTCTCTGAGGGTAGTTTCCCAGGGGGTCCTAATTACTCCTTCAAGAGCTGGAATTTTGCTTTCCTAAAATTCAAGGCCTTGACTTTACTCTTCGCCTGATGCATATCAGTCAGTACTGCAAGCTGAGGGATAGAACCACATCTTTAGTTGTTTTAGAATAATTATTGAGTTCTACTAATTAGAAGCTTGAGAAAGGTTACAGTTTGTCAATTATTTTCCCTTCCATGGAAACAAATTACTTTCTAAAAATGGGAGTTCATGGATACTACATTTTCTAAGTATATATATGTGTAAATATATATACTTACATATATTTTACAAAATCCTTATATATTACAAGGAGGTATTCTTAATCACCTATTATCTGATTAGACTTCTTTTTTAATAGTGAGATTGGTTTATACCCTCAATTTCTCAAGCCCTGATGCTGAAATGACCACAGCAGCAGCCTATTTTGATGGACAGCAATTGATTGCATCATGATTTGAAAGAGGAGGGCATCAGTCTATCTGATTGCAGAGTGTAATTCAGAAGTTATTATTGTATCAGACTGGGAGAGGGAGCTGGTATCACCTAATTAATTATCTGCATAAATATTATTCTGCCTGAGCAAAAAGCCATTTATGACTCATGACATACTCACTGATGGCCAAACCCTTAGGTTTACTTTAGATTATTTTTTTTTTAATTTCTTTCTTCATGATATCCATTTTTGCTAATGTAGAAATCTATAGTGTCATCTTGGTTTTGTCTCTTTTTTTAAACCAAATAACCCCTTGACCTGTATGTGTAGCTCAAACTGTCTCTTCCAATGTGCATTAATGTGTATTTGCTCACACAGTATTTCATCTCCAGTTTCTCGGTATTGTAAGGTCCTCAGTTTCTCAATAAATTCCTATTTTCTATATTTTATGGTAAAACCATCATCAACCTTCTACATTTTTTACAGCTTGTAAATAAACTTATTAAAATAAACCTATTAAATATGAGCACTATAGCATCAATCATAGTTGACTTTTTTCTCTCTCTTGGAAAAATCTCTAATACATGCCAGAATTTGGCCTTTCGGTCTATGCTCCATTACCTAAATAGCCTCTTCTGAGCACTGTGTCATTGTTGAAGATCTTTATGATATATGGATCATGATATTGAAAGTGTTAGTACAAATAGCAATTAAATAAAAATATTACAACTAATCCAAACTTCTTATTTACAGCAGGGTACTGGTACTTCAACTGCTATTGATAAAGGACTTCCAAATGGTCTACAAATAACTGCCTGCTCTAGCTGTGCTGGTGTTCCTCTTTGCTTCATCTTGAAAAAGAATTAAGGGAAGAAAAAGTTGATACTAAATGCTTTTCTGGTATTAGCCAGCCACCTAAATAATTTGCAGAGACTCTACCCTAATGCTGCATCATCCAGTGACTTGCTAAACTGAGCACAGGAAATTATATTAATCTCTTCCTGAGATGTTTTCTGAGCTTGATTTTCAAATATATTTTAATTTCGAAGGGGATAGTGTACTGATTCTATCAGTGTAGATGCAGTCAGGACTATGATGTTCAATCTCCAGTTCTAGAAATGAGGGGCTCTTTTTAGTTTGCTTTAACAGATGCACTGTGTAATGGAGTGAAGATATCAGAACTAAGAGGAGTACTTTGATTTATATGTCTTCATTTTAGCCAAATCCCATCTATTTTCTTGATTTATTCCTATGAATAGAAGACGCATTCACTTTTAAATTTTGTTACTGTGCTGGATATATACATCAGGATGTATTTCTTTTTATTTTCTAAGGCATCACTTTTCCTGTTGATGGGCTTTTTAGCTCTGTAAAATATCTCTGATCACTATTATTTGTAAAAACAGAAAAAGGAATATGCTTTTCAGCATATTTCAGCACAGTGTTCTCTCTGGCCTCAATTTAATAAATCTATACGACTTTTTTCTTGCTTGTATGTTTTATTGCAGTAGGTTCTAGATGAAAGGTAAGAAACTCTGGTTATCTATATATCCATATGATTTTAACCTTCAGTGTACCTGTCTTTGAAATGAAAAGCTGATCAATATGTTAAAAAGCACATTATTTTAAATGCATAGATCTAAAAATATCTAGTAAACTTTAGCAGCATTCCACTTGTACATGCATCTCATCTAAGTGTGTGCTTAAAGGATCTGAGTCACTGCAACTATTATTTGTTTAAAACCTAACCTAAGCTCCTCAGCTGAGCAGAATGATTAAAAATAAACTACAAAAAGAGCAGAAAGTAAAAAGTCTATCCCAAGTATCAGGGATGCCACTTAACGTTTACAATGCATGCACAAAAAAAAAGAGAATGGTTTACTACCAGCCATGATAATTTTGTGTTGAGTCTACTTAAAGTAAAAAAAAAAAGTAAGATTATATTAATTCCTTATTTTAGAAACTGGAAAGTTAAATGTCTTATTCTGTTATTTTCCTTTGGCTGATAAAGTATGGCTGAAATAGAAGCATTCAGATAGGGCTGCATGTGGTATTTGGATTATTATCTCTTGCCCTTTCCAGACTCGGTTTGGTATCAAGGTGTTTTAAAGTTGGGTGAGCACACATGCAGCTCTCTTTGGAGCTTATGTTGTTTAATAAAAAGACTATTCAGTACAATTGTTCAGCAGGGATCTTATCTGAAGAATCTCCAAATAACAAAAAAGACCTATTTCATAAGACAACCTTATGACTGAAAAAATTCTATTAAATGAAAAATGCTCCATTGTAATAGTTTTATATTTGCTTCTTCTTGCTAAACTATCAAAAAGGGATCATAAGGGAAATATTATAGTTAGTAACGCAGGAAACAAAACTGTAGTAAGTAGCAGCTTAGAAAAAGTGATTGACATATTCAACAACCTGAATGAGAGGGAGAAGTCATGATGACATGGTGAACTGGTCATAATCTGTATAGTTTTATTGCTGCTTTGGTAAACAAACTGGTTTTTCCAGATAGTGAAACTGTTCAATTGCTAGGTTTAGAGGGAATAAAGAATTAATTTACTTGCACCTTCAATACTGAAAAAGTAATTTCATGGTCCAATAATTGCTGTTACAAGTTTCATGTTTCTATATTTGTGCACTCACCTGTCAGAACGTACTTGTTTACTACCAGTCTGTAACATTATCTTATGTTAAAGTTATCCCTTTAACAGCACTTTAACACCTGGCACTTTACTTTTAACATCTGTAACAAGGGGAGATGCGAAAGAATGAGGTTCAGGGTCAAATCAAAAGAGCTTTGGAATTGGCCCCTGTTGTAATTCTTGATGTTCCACACTTCCAATCACTGAATGTAATTTTTGACAGTGATGAGTGCTCAGGGATCAGAAAGGGATGCAGACCGCACCTGAGGAGGAATGATGTGGTCCAAGGTAGAAGCAGTGTAATTGTCAAAATGTTTGTCTTTCATGTGTCTGTGGTATCAAAACCACAGAAAAAAATCTGCAGAAAGACTGAGACCTACTACAGATAATGAATGCAAAGTTGATCAAATTTCCCTTGAATCTCTAAGCTTTTTAGTCACCTTCTGAATAAAAACGTTCTCTTTTGGGAGGCTGTTAACGTTTCCTCTGTCCTTGATGTTACTGTCTCTCTTCTTATTGCATTTCCTTAACAAAATTTATTTCTACTGCGTTTTATTACCTACATGTTTCTCCAGATTCTGCATTTACATTGTGAGTTCATTAGGAATGTTACCACAAATTAGACCACATTATTATAATGATTCTTCAATTGTACAGGCGACAGGAACACATTTTCATTATATAAAAATTAAGAAAACAGTTTTAAGAAAAGCATGACTGGTGTTCATCTTAATTCTGGAATTTTTAAGGCTAAATATGCTCACAAGATTCTCAAGGTGCATGTAGGTATGTGCCAGTTGTTTTATACTGTCCTGCAAAGGCATACTTAATGAACTTTAAATGTAATCTATGACGGTTGCTAGAGTATGCTCAGAATTAAGATCAGGCTTTTGGGGTGGTCATAAAAGTATTTGCTGTCACAGCAAATGACTTTAATAAAAATGAATTCATTTTAAAATGACAACATTTTTATATTATCTGTATTGTGACATGGAGGCTTAATGGGATATAGCCCTGGAGGGCAGGGGGGGCCAAGACTGTTGGTTGATATTCAAGGATCACCTGCTACAAGCTCAGGAGTGCTGCATCCCAACTAGAAGGAAGTGCAGCAGGAGGGCCAGGAGACCTCCTTGGATGGATAAGGAGCTGCTGAGGAAAATTCAAAGGAAAAAAGAGGCTTATAAAAAATGGAAGCAAGGACAGGCGGCCTGGGTAGAGTACAGGGATGTTGTCCGGGAAGCTAGGGACCAGGTTAGGAAGGCTAAGGCCCAGCTAGAATTAAACATAGCCAGGGATGTTAAGGATAACAGGAAGGGATTCTACAGGTACATAGCAAACAAAAAACAGACTAGGGACAAAATAGCCCCCTGAGGAAGCTTTTCGGGAGAACTGGCTCCACAGGATTTGGAGAAGGCT
Organism: Lathamus discolor; assembly: GCF_037157495.1. NCBI lineage: Eukaryota > Metazoa > Chordata > Aves > Psittaciformes > Psittacidae > Lathamus > Lathamus discolor. Next base: position 91,895,879 of record NC_088886.1, on the reverse strand, counting down.
GAGGTTCTGAATGACTTCTTCGCCTCGGTCTTCACTGGCAAAGGCTCTGACTGCACCACCCAGTTCTTAGAAGGTAGACGCAGGGACTGTGAGAACGAAGACCTTGGGTTCACTGTAGGAGAGGATCTGGTTCGAGACCATCTTCAAAATCTGAACGCGCACAAGTCCGTGGGACCTGATGAAATCCATCCGCGGGTCCTGAAGGAGCTGGTGAATGAAGTTGCTAAGCCACTGGCCATCATATTTGAAAAATCATGGCAGTCAGGTGAAGTTCCCGACAACTGGAAAAAGGGAAATATAACCCCCATTTTCAAGAAGGGGAAAATGGAAGACCTGGGGAATTACAGACCAGTCAGTTGAAAAACTACAAGGTGCTTGGTGACAGCCAGCATGGCTTCACTAAGGGGAAATCCTGCCTGACCAATTTGGTCAGAATTGATGGATAAGGGTAAAGCAGTTGATGTCATCTACCTGGACTTGTGCAAAGCGTTTGACACTGTCCCACATGACATCCTTCTCTCTAAATTGGAGAGATATCAATTTGATGGATGGACCACTTGGTGGATAAAGAACTGGCTGGATGGCCGCACACAAAGAGTTGTGGTCAATGGCTCAATGTCCGGCTGGAGACCGGTAACGAGTGGTGTCCCTCAGGGATTGGTGTTGGGACCGGTCTTGTTTAACATCTTCGTCACTGACATGGACAGTGGGATTGAGTGTGCCCTCAGCAAGTTTGCCGATGACACCAAGCTGTGTGGTCCGCTGATGCCAACCTTATGAAGTTCAACCACGACAAGTGCAAGGTCCTACACCTGGGTCGGAGCAATCCCAGGCACAGCTACAGACTGGGCAAAGAAGAGATTCAGAGCAGCCCTGCGGAGAAGGACTTGGGGATGCTGGTCGATGAGAAAATGAACATGAGCCGGCAGTGTGCGCTCGCAGCCCAGAAAGCCGACCGTATCCTGGGCTGCATGAAAAGGAGTGTGACCAGCAGGTCGAAGGAGGTGATCCTGCCCCTCTACTCTGCTCTTGTGAGACCTCACCTGGAGTATTGTGTGCGGTTCTGGTGTCCTCAACATAAAAAGGACGTGGAACTGCTGGAACAAGTCCAGAGGAGGGCCACGAGGATGATCAGAGAACTGGAGCACCTCCCGTATGAAGATGGGCTGAGGAAGTTGGGGCTGTTCAGCCTGGAGAAGAGAAGGCTGCGTAGGGACCTAAAGCAGCCTTCCAGTATCTGAAGGGGGCCTATAGGGATGCTGGGGAGGGACTACTCATTAGGGACTGTAGTGACAGGACAAGGGGTAACAGGTTAAAACTTAAACAGGTGAAGTTTAAATTGGATATAAGGAGGAAATTCTTTCCTGTTAGGGTGGTGAGACACTGGAATCGGTTGCCCAGGTAGGTTGTGAGTGCTCCATCCCCGGCGGTGTTCAAGGCCAGGTTGGATGAAGCCTTGTGTGGGATGGTTTAGTGTGAGGTGTCCATGCCCATGGCAGGGGGGTTGTAACTAGATGATCTTGAGGTCCTTTCCAACCCTAACTATTCTATGATTCTATGATTCTAAGATCAGTAAATTTTCATGCTAAATATGCAACTGCTGATTAATTTGTAGTTTTTCACCTTTCTTTTCTCATTTAATGAGATTTACATAAGGTCAACAGAACTGTCTCTTTCCCTTATGTCAATACGCGCAAAAATTATTTTTAAGAAATATATTTGTGTCCTTTGAAAAGTGAATGGTTCATATTTTGCTTGGTTTGCTGCTTTTTTTTTTAACTGCTGTATTGTATGCATCACAAACCCCCCCAATTCTCTACTTGTCAGTTCACTTTTCATCAAAAAAAATGTTGTAACTTTAGTCCTTTTTAAATTAAATAAAATTCTTTGGAAGGAGGCAGAACTGGGTCAGGCACCCAGAATATAGTGTATGCTTTATATATCTTTGGGCAAGTTTTGGATGCATATTTTGAGTACTTTTTAACCTGTCATACAGAAGGGGTGAGGACATCTGTCATGTCTGGCAAGGTTAACCCCATATAATCTTTTTTCTTTCTTTTGGTAGTCCAAATTCTTGATAAAATAGACAACAGACAAATCTTTTTGTTAACTAGTATACTTCACACTACAACTCCTCTGTTTCACACTGAGTAAGCATCTGACCTAAAGATTTTGAACAGAGAAAAATTATTTTAATGCTTTAATGCAAACAAAACACTTATATGCATTATGCACAGTTTTTAAAAAGCAAGCAGCAAATACAAGAAGAAGTTCTTAAATAACAGCATTTGAACAAATCCTTCATAAAAGATATATTTATTTCATTATTTGTAAAGGCAGTGTCAAATGCGGTGTAACTGAAAAATACTAGCTGAATCATTCAACTTGTTCTCCTGCCATTTAAAGCTATTATTCTACATTATTCTATTAAGGAAGGTTTAATTTTAGTTTAACTTTAAAAGATGGGGCAGAACTACTAAACAGCTATTAACTGGCAAGCAAAAAGTATATTAGGATATACAGATTATAGTAGTAAAGTAAAAATTTAAGATTTAAGATTTCGTATTCATTTAAGCTTACCTCTTCAGAGCCAGAGCCAAAAATCAGCAGGTCAAAAGGTATTGCAGCAACCATGTCAATTAGGAACCAGCCTTTGAAGTAGTGAATTGCTATTTTTGCTGGGTCACTTACCACTTCTTCATTCTGGTTCACATATGTTGTTCTGAAGTTTATCAGAATGTCAATGATAAACATAATATCCACAATTAAGTCTACAACATTCAGTGGGCTGCAAGAATATCCACACTCTCTCCTCTTCCTTTCCTCACTATCATTCAGAAGGAAGGCAGCAGAGTAAGGGGTGAATATGGCGGTGTATATTACCAGCAACAGAATGAGCCAGTCCCAGACGGCTTTGAAAGGACTATAGTGCAATATAGTAAACTTATTGATGCGAGGTGTCTGGAGTTTATATTCTGGTAGAACATCAGCCCCTAAGGACAGAACCTAGAATGAGAAACATACTATGTCAATAATCAGACAGAGTTTCTGTTTCTGCTTTCTGTAAACTTAGCAAATACAGAACAAAGTTTAAACATACTATATTGTTGGTTTGTGGATTAAGCTTCAATTACTTTGTGTTTTGTCAAACTAAGCCTCTGTGAAATTCATGATCTCTGCCAGGTTCAATAAATTCATCGACAATTTTACACACTAGGTTGATTCTTGTTCCCTACCAATAAGTGGCATGTCTGGTCCATAAGATCTACATAATTAAGCATGTCATCAGATTCGTTTATCTACCACTTGGCAACCTTGCCAGCCTGTTCATGGCCAGTGAATGACTTTTCTTGCAGTGATGTAGTGGTTTTTTCCCAAAGAGAATCTATTATCATAGGCTTAAATTCATTACAAGTCTACTCATTAGAAGATGTTCAGGCAACCAGAAATGAAAAAGTGAAAGAAAGCTCTGTGAGTGTCCTTGCCAGCCATCTCCACTTTGAGTTTTAAACTTTTACACACAGATAAATTTCACTGAGGCTATAGTTCTGATACAGCTAAAGTGTGACAAAGAAGGCTTTCACAGAATTATTGCCTTTTGCTTCACTTCTACTTTTGTCAGTGCCTAAAGCTTGTTATCATTCCTTTAAAAGTATGGATTTGTTATCTGTTGGCATTATCTAAGTTGGATTTCAATTTTATTTGGAAGGGATTATGTTTGTAAGCACTGCTTGATTTGCTGGCTCTAGAAAATGACATGTTTGCTTTGTTGCAAAGAACAAATACAGTGTGGGCACCAGATAAAACAAATTTCTTTTGGCTGCTCTTCCAGTCTAACTGAACCCTGACATGAAGGAACAAAACCTTTAAAGATAAGAAGGTAAATTAAGTTTTCGTCCTTATTCAGTGCTTGGTGTAGTTATAGAGACTGTCAGGACTGATGTTAATTACTGCCTTCTGTGCTGCAAGTGCTCTCCAGATCCTATGGGACTCAGATTGCCACTTCATTTTATACAGACCAATGAATATCACATGGTGACTACCTTCAGTTACTAGCTATTTGGGCAAGTGATATATTCAAGAAATCTTATACCCATTTTCCACTGTTACTTCTGTTTACTCCTTATCCTCCTGCTAATTAAAAACAAAGTAATGACAAAGAATTATTATACTGAAATGAAATAATCACTGGAAGGACAAATATGTTGTCAGCAACATTGCCCGCTTTTATTTGCTTTTTGTTTAGCAGTGAATAGTTTGGGATTTGAGATTTCAGCTTGTTCAAGATTGAGGAATTTCATACTCAAACATAATTTTATAAGATTATAAGGGTCAGAACACTCCTTTCTGTTTACCTTTTGCAAAAGCAAGAGTTGTATAAACCTTAGATCCTATCCTTGGTAATCTAAATGGCACTTCTTATTCAGTGAAGCTCTACTCTTAAAATGTTGTGAGAACACCAAGGTTAATAACCACTCTTCTCTTTTGCACTGTGAAGAAAAGAACTATTAAGCCATCCAAAAGATTTTATGGTACCTTCAAGCAGCCATTAAGCACCATGCTGAGGTGATGACAGAGGCTGTTCATCTATCTTTTATATTGTAGCTAGGAGTTGCACTTAACTAACGGTGCTAGCTATTTTTCTATGCATTAAACACAGTAGCTGACAGCAAGCTGAAGCATAGGCATTGCTTAGTCTTTCAAGCAGTCTTAATACTTTTAGATCCCCACCTGGTGAGTTCACAATAATGTTTTCCTAGTGTTTGAGAGCAGTGTGAGTATACATGGCAAAGGAGCTGCTATTTATAAAATTTATATCAGTGTTCTCTTTCAGGATTCTCGGGCAATGAAGGAATTGGATTAGACAACAAGAACAATAAAGCTTACTTCACATTTCTTGCCTTTGCTTGAAAATTGCAGCCAGTATACTTCACTTCAGAGCAACGCTTAATGTAAATTAGACTTATTCCCCTGAAATATGGCTCCTATTCTCATTTTAGTTACATTTATTGTTAGGTTGGTTTGGGCTGAGCTAGGTGAAATTGAAGAGCAAAACAAAACAACAAAACAAACCAATAGGGCAAAATGTGGGAAAAAGCAGTATAAAAGTTGTAATAGCAGAAATTGATCTAACTTTTCCACGCTATCTTTTTAGACAGACACAAAAGCAGAGGCTGACTGATGGCTGTGAGTTTTATATTTATAATGTGATATAGAACTTTACATTTTGCATTGCTTGCTCCCATGCAGTGAGAAGTGAAAACACTCATTATGTAACTATTTTTATTTGCTGGATCAAGAGAAAGAAGATGAAACTTTGTTTCTTGAATAAAAATCACAGTTGCACATCCATAAAAAAGAGAAAACACATTATTGGGTTTCATGTTGGCAGTTTCTATGAAAACTGATTGAATATGAGATTTCAGTGTTCATGGAATCTATCCTTTTGCTTTGTGTAACGTACTTGCAAGGCTTGGGTACTGATGTTGGCTACTCTTGGACATCATGGCTAGATAGAAGACTTCAGTGTACTTAGTGGTCTAGTCAAAAGACCTTTACCATTGCCACTTGCTTAAAATAAATGTTGACAAATTCACTGCTAGTGACATTTTATTAACTTATCTCTTCTGGATAGTGAAATTTTCCTTATAGTTTGGATTGTAAGACATATGACGACTAAAGTATTGCAACATTAAAAAGTCTCTGAACCTTGGGACATGATATGATAAGAAAGCCAAACTTCCTTGCATTTTACTAAAGAGAAGACTATAATGAGAAGTGGCAAAAACCATACTAGCTCCAATGAGTTTTCTCTTAAAAAAAGTTGAGGGGTATTCCACCTTCATGAAATACTATCTCACATTGGTTTTGCTGGTGAGAGGGGGAAAGTATTTATAACTGGTGTGTTTTACAAGCAATATTAGGTGATAAGATTTATTCTATTTATAGTGAGAAAAATTCAAAGTTAAAGAAACTGCTTGTGTTTTGCCTTTGAGTAAAGAACTCTGATCTAAAATTCAACTTTTCATGTGTGTTCCTGTTTATCCTATTCATTGTTAAACCATTACTGCTGCAAGTTAGAAGGCTTTTCATTCAAACCCCTTTTTTTCCATAAGTCTTGCTTTAGGTGCTTCACACAGAGAGGGCTGGTGAACATCTTTTGCTCTTTCTAGGTTCATGTGTGCACTTTCTAAGATCACAAGTTCAAGGTAGCATTTATTATAGAAGGGCTGCAACCAGATACATAGAAAAATATGGAGCGAGATCAAAGTAAATGTGACAGATTCTCACAGGTTTAGGCAGATTTGTCTTTCTGAAGTATTTGGTAGCTCTTAGTTTCTCAAAGATACTTCTTCCTTGTACAATTTCTTTTGTAAAACAGAATATGTAGGCAAAATGCTAGGCAGGATGTTGGGTGATCTGGTCTCTGCCACTGAATTTCTTAGTGATCTTAGGCAAGGTGACATTTAACCTCTCTAAAATCTGTCAAATAGAAAGGATAATATTTACCTACTAAGCTGAAAGCATCTTCCAAAGAATAATGTATGGAAAGCATCCATAAGAGCCATTACACAACAGTTACTATAAATTATCAACATTCTTACTCCTCTAAACTTAGTTGATTATTTTTATTTCTAAGATTAATTCACACAAGTGTTAGTCCTCTTCGCATTTAATTTTGAATTTTTAACCTAATGGGGACATCAAGTTTATTTTATTTCCAGTTTGTTTTTATTCCCTGCATGAAAACTCTTTGTTTTCATTATCTATTATGCAAACTGTACAGTTTCAAGAGACTCTGACCCATATTGCTATGTATCACTTGTATATTCATAAGTTTTGTTCTGAGACATTTTCAATTTAAATTTGTTAAGGAATGCAAATACATACAGTAAAAACCAAAGAACTAGAAACAAAGAAACATAATAGTGCATTAATAAATCATAAATGAAATAAATTATAAGCCATCTGTTATGAATATCACCACAAACTGTTAAAGAAATACTTCTGTCAAACCACTGCAAGGATTTACATGATGGTTTCCTAGCTATTGCTATTTCCTAGCACTGCTTGAGAGCCAAGTGTGGGTTTAGGGTTATTATATGATGTACCATGGTTCCTGAAGCAACTGTAGAGCTATGCAAAGCACATGAACATGGAGAACAACCAAGAAAGCATGCCTGATGCTTTCAAGTTGTACTGAAATTATTCTGTGAGGATATTGTGACTACATAGACTACACACTATAAGCAAGTTATTCAGAAAGCATTGGAGCTTTTGCACTTTCACTAGGTATTCACAATATTTTTGTCCTGTATATTTCCAAACGGACAGCAGATACCTGGTTAACGTACGCTCACACAAATGATACGTAGCATTTTTAACATGTAGGTAAGACCTTTTATCAGTGGCAGAGCTAAGGCACATTTGGAAAATTTGAAGAAAGAGCAATGTTTAGAGGTGACAAAATGAGAGGTATATGAGTTGAGGGAAGCCCAATGGTTGTAAGGTAGATGGATGCTGAGTATATCTATGAAAAAGGTGGATGCGGAAGTTTGATGGGTGCAATGCTTAATAAATTAGCTTTTCAGAAAGGCACTTTCCTATGTCTCATGACAAAGTGTGTTTCATATGAACTATATAAATGATGTAGCTATAGTCAGTACTAAATAGTGTTTTGTCACTACTGCTTTAGCCACAGATGAATTAAGAAAGCTTTCATTAACAAGGTTAGCTCTTGCATAGCATCTTTCATTTTAAGAGAATTTTGTAAATATATAATAAAACTCAAACTATATAGTACCAAATTACTTGGGGACTTTAAAACAAACATTTATCTCAACCACAAAACATCTTGCATAAAACTGTGTAAGCGGCTACCAGTGCACTCATTGGAATACAGTGTTAAAAAGATTTATATCTAGGAAGTACTGTGTGACATGAAAAAATATTATTTTGCTAATATCTTGCTGGGCTCAGTCCAGCGCTAGGTGCACAGCCCTGACAGATGAATGGATGATCACTCCTCCATCTTTAAGTCAGGGAAACTGTAGCAAACCAAGCAACATGTCAGCTTCTTGTATGTCAAGAGACTTAAATATCTTTATTTTGAGTAGGTATTGAAAAGGCCAGGTTGGACGAAGCCTTGGGTGGTATAGTTTAGTGTGAGGTGTCCCTGCCCATGGCAGGGGGGTTGGAACTAGATGATCTTACGGTCCCTTCCAACCCTAACTATTCTATGATTCTAAGAAACTTTAAAATTTCTCATTTTATAAAGTGTATTCAGCAGAGAAGATATGAAATTTACATTATAATGTAAACAAGATGATAATGGAATCAGGGTAGTTCTAATAGAGGCATTATTGTGGCTCGTCAAAAATAAGAGAAGGAATTCGGAACAACTTTCAACTTTTTGGATCTTCTAATCCAAATGTACCTCAAAATTAAATCAGAAGCAAAAATGATCCATACTTGCTATCTGAATATGGAAGTGGAAGGTGACTACATTAATGAAATGCAAAGCATGTTCTATTTTCTCAGTGAACATAGGCAAGAAGTGATATGAGAACATTCATACCCTTCTCATTTTTATAGGAAATTTCCATAGATTATTAGTCTAAATTAATCTCAATTACCTTTAAGTAATTTCCTCAAAAAATTAACAGGTATTGGATTTTTTCTTTTTTTTTTTTTTTACCCAGCAGTATTTTTAACTCTGTACAAGTTTATTGTGATTGACTAAAAAATCAAGGTAGCATCTGCTAAATTACTATTCCTGTTCTCTGATGCAGTTCATGGTGCAGAATGAACACTGCCAATATTATCCAAACCCCCTTAAACCTTGAGTAAAATATCTTCCTTTTAACAGGAAGTTTTTAACTCATTTCCAGATCTTTATTAACAAGGCCAATAACAGTACAAAAACCCAAGAAACATGAAGGAGACATAGAAGCTAAATCCATATTTCTCTAATAATTACCCCTATTTATAACGATCATAGACCGTACATCTGAACGACAGCACAGTTCAAAAATTGAAGCAGTATTACTTCACCTTTAAAAGAGGATATGATTTTGCATTGGAGATTTCATTAGGTTTGTGGAACTACTCTTAATATAACCTTTCCTGGCTCTCTTTCCTCCTGTGTATTAGCTCTGCTAAAGCTACCAAGCTATAAGTAGCAAGGACATCTCTTCACCTGTCTTCTCTATTCATACCATCACCGTGAGAGCCGTACAAACTGGACCTGCTAAAGAGATCTCTGAATCTAATAAGACCAAAAAATAAATATTACACAAGTACTAGTGAACAAATGGAAATTAAATCAACATTTGCTCTCTGGTGGTATGCATTACATAATTCCCCAGAAGTCTGTAATGTTCTTTCATATTTCAGTTATCTTGATAATCATCTTCCTTGATGCTGACATAAAAAACGGATAAGATTACACCAGTACTGAAAGAAAGCTGAAGTGCTTTTGATTCAGTGCACCCTCTGTACACAGCATTACATGCTGCTTTTCACATATTAGCATAAAAAGGCATTTTTACATATAAAAGATACTTTCACATGTTTTTCAAAGGATAGCCACTTAACAGCCTCTTCTTAACCAAGAATTACTAATGCTGGGGAATGTTCATACTTGTCTTCTTGTTTTACTCTTTTGTCTGTAATAAATATTTTAAAATTATGTAGTTGACAATTTGCATATAATGCCAATACTTACTCTATCAGGCAGTTTGAAGTATAATCATGAGGTGTCATAACACAGGTGTTTTAATGTCTTCCATATCTTTTTAATTTAAGCTTTTGTGAAAACAAATCTGCTGCTATGTGAAATTATGACTTGTCCATGCCTGTTCTGTATGTTTTCCATTTGGGAAAACATATATGATATGAGAGGATATAAACCTTTCTTATTTAAACAATGGGCTAGATATTATTTTGTTTGTGGGGTCACAAATAGCACAGTGGTTTGGTTTCTTTTTTGGACTATGCCCAAATATTCACCAAATGTAATTTGAGGTAAGTATTGAAACAGCAGTTTTGTTATTATTGGCTGAAGCTGAAAACTCAAAGCTTAGCTGAGTGTATTTTAATATTTTTTTGTTCCAGAAGTCAATCTCCAAATAAATAAACCTTTATTGAATACATCAAAGAGAGACTTTGTGGCATTCTCAACCTAACTGCTATGCAGAACCACTGGAAAGGGTTTTGGATATTCAGTAAATTAGTGTTTTGGAGGACGTGTGATTTGGTAGGCAATGAAAATCCTATTTGATTTAATGTTAAGTAATTTTTATGATAAATGTCAAAAAATCTTGTTGTGGTTTAAACCCAACCACAAAAGCTCGTTCACTCACCCCCCCACCCCCCCCCCCCCCCAACCCTCCCGCTCCCTGAGGGATGGGGAGGAGAATCAACAGAATGTAACTCTCACGGGTTGAGGTAAGAACAGCCCAGTAACTAAGGTATAACACAAATCACTACTGCTACCACCAATGACAATATTGACAAGAGAAAATAACAAGAGAATACGATACCACCGCCGAACGAGTTCGACCCCCCTGAAGAGAGAGTGTGCCCTTCCGGGTAACTCCCAGTTACCTCCCTGGGCATGACGTGCCGTGGTATGGAATACCCCTTTGGCTAGCTTGGGTCAGGTGTCCTGTCTCTGCTTCCTCCCGGCCTCCCCTTGTCCCCGGCAAAGCATGAAACTCACAGAGTCCTTGGCCAGAATAAACATTACTTAGCAACAATTAAAAACAATCGGTGTTATCAGCTCTCTGCCCAGGCTGGAAGTCAAAACACAGAGCTTGCACCAGTTACTAAGAAGGAGCAAAATGGCTACTGGTAAACCCAGGACAAATCTCAGTGAAGTTGAATGCTAACCCTGTTTGGTAGTGTTAAGATTTAAAAAAAAAAAAAAAAAATTCTGAGACCTAAAGTCTTCATGTATTGCCATAAAACATGATTTGATATTGGTAAATCCACAAAGAATAGACTGACACTGATTTAAAAGGGTCTTGGTCATGTATGAGTGTATCAATCAATGTTGCTGTGACTGTTCAAGTTACATCAGTTGAATTGTTCTATCTCTGCCTTAGGTAGTTGAGTTACTATTCCATCTTTGACGCTTTTGATATGGATTTGCTGGCAGAGGTGAATATTTTGCTGCCTGCATGGCTGCTTTCTGGTGTTCTGATTCATAGAATCATAGAATCATAGAATCATAGAATCATAGAATAGTTAGGGTTGGAAAGGACCTCATGATCATCTAGTTCCAACCCCCCTGCCATAGGCAGGGACACCTCACACTAAACCATCCCACACAAGGCTTCATCCAACCTGGCCTTGAATGGAGCACTCACAACCTACTTGGGCAACCGATTCCAGTGCCTCACCACCCTAACAGGAAAGAATTTCCTCCTTATATCCAATTTAAACTTCCCCTGTTTAAGTTTTAACCCGTTACCCCTTGTCCTGTCACTACAGTCCCTAATGAGTAGTCCCTCCCCAGCATCCCTATAGGCCCCCTTCAGATACTGGAAGGCTGATCTGCAACTTTTGTGAGGCTGAAGCTGCAAGCCTTTTCAGGCTGAAAGTCTGTCATCTCAAGCCTACTTCAAAACAACTGGTTCATAATCACTTGTTTCCTCCAAGAGAGAAGAGAAATGCTGTGTTCCAGCCTTTGCTGGGAAGGCTTGTGGGAAACAACATTGTGCAAGTAATATATTGCCAACAGGGCGTTACATGGCTCTTTGCTGTCCCTGTTGGCTGAAGTTTTAACTTTTGTCTTCTGTAGCTTCAATGTTATAGTACTGTAATAGAAAGTTGCTTTTGAACTGGAAATAGAGGGTCTTTTAAAAGACACGTTAAAAACCCCAATATAAATATGTGAATTAGAAAATATGTGAATTAGAGTGTATAGTTGTAAAATGGGGTAGTTATATAAGGATCAGCCTGAACATCAGAAAAACCTTTACAGTTCTTATTCTGTGCATCATAAATTTGTATTCTAATATTTTTAGAGTTAAAAATTATCTCCCTGTATATGTTTCTTCTCTGGTCTTCATATTTTCTGTTTAGAGTGTCTTTAAAATACATTTCATCCTACTCATGATTATACTTTACACCCTGTCACCTAAAATATATGATGAAATGGAGAACAAATTCAAGATCTGGCCCTATGGCTGAGGCACGCACTCACGCAGTACATCTTTTCATCAGTGACATGATCCATCTGCATACAGTGATTGCCCTGAAATTATAGCAGCTGTACTGAACAGTTATTGGAGTCTCACTAGTGCTTGCACCATATAAAAGTAATTATATCCATGAACACTGAAATCTCCAGAAATCAAATAGTACACCAGAGAACAAAACCAATACCACAGGACCAAGCAAAGAGTCAGGACTCATTATCAAGTTTGACCTTTCATGTGAAGCGAATTACGAAACTATTCATGGGCTTAAATATTTACAAAGATTCCTCATTCAATTAGTCTCCATTTGATAGGGTAGCATCCTTCCTTGTTGATGACAAAAAATTCCAAATCTGACTCAGATTTGAGAGCATTGGGACTTCTTGAGAGTGCTGAGTGCCTTACAGGCACTGAAGCCATGAAGCATCACATTTTCTAAAGACTATCAAATAATTAGGTTAATCTATTCAATGTATTTAAATACATAGTAACCCAAAATCTTCAGCTTGTCAAGGAAAGTTATGCATGCCATTATATTAAAGAAGTAGAACAGACTTTTCATGCTTGTTCCTTATAATTGTGCAGGTTTTATAGAATAATATTTATGTGGTTATCACTGTCAAGCAAAATTGCTTCATCAAACTTGAATACATGTAATAATTTAGAAAACTCCCTATCTCTAACCTATCACTTATTTTTTCATATGATATATGAAGATATATATTAAAAGAGAGGAAGTATTTTTATGGTTAATTTTCAATCCATTATTTTCCATGACAAAATTAAGAAATGGCTTATAGATGTTAAACCTCAGGAGCCTCTTCCTGCCAGTCAGTATGTAATTACTTTCATGTTAATGGGTAATGCATCATCAGAGCAACACTTGGAAGCATACAAATTTACTGAGTGCACTTTACTGAACTTTAAGTCATAAATTAGTGATATACAGATTAGCAAAGAAGGAGATATTAACAACCAGCTATTTTTAGCAAATGTTAATGCCAGAATATTTATTAAAAGTTGTGTAACCCTCTTCTTTAAAATTCACTATAAGGTGTTATTTCAGAAATGCCATCATTCAAAATACCAAAGAGTTTGTGAGTTATTTGTTGCTCGTTTGGCAACACTAACCTGTTAAAAAACATTCATATATCTGACAACAAAACATCAAGGGACACATCTGTAATAAGGGCTTAAATTATTGCAGTGGTTTTTAGTCACTTAAAGGATATTTTCTATCACTTGTTCATCATATAACCAAAAAACAAAAAGATTTTGTGCTCAGTGATGTTATCACATCTTCCTCACAATATATATGAAAAACATATCTTTCATTATCCATTTAGACTGGTTTGGTAGCTGCCAAACATTTTGATGTAGAACATAAAGGCTGTAAGAATAGCTGAATTTCATGAAGTGAAAATGAAGCAGCTACATCCATAGTTTGGTTTTATGTTTATAGTACATACTGACGTGATTGTCAAGAGTAAAGGAGAAAGGGAGAAAAGATCCATATGAATACATTCAGATTTAAGTTTATCCTTCAGTCTCATAGTAAATATTGTTTCCATAATCAGCAAAATAATCAAACTTTAGTTTCTAGAAATCTTTGTTATTAGACACCTTAGTATTTAAAAAGGTGTGAACTGCAGTTGAAACTGCTTTATTAGCTGGGGAAAAGCTTAATTTAGAAATGACCATCTTCCCTGTAGCTCTTCAGTGTTTATGCCTAATGAGCATATCCTAACCCGGTTCACTTAAAGGAGACATTTAGTCTTAGCATTCTGCTCAGGTTCCTCTCTTCACTCTGCTTCTATGAATGTTTAGTGTATTACCCAAACTTCTACCAAATTTGGTCAGTAACCTTCTAATCAAAAAGCCATTTGGCAAGGGGAGATGTAACAGATTGCATACACATGTAAACACAACGTGACGATACAAATCACATTCACTAGCAGAACCAACTTATAAATGCATGATCCAGAATCCTAGAGCTACCCATTCAGTTCATACCAGTTAGGCAGAGAAAAAGGTGTAGTTGTAGCCATAGACTGGCAGACAAACTTGCCTTTCCTCAGCGACTAGCTGGATCTTACATTAGACTTTTTTTTTTTTTCTTATTTTCTTTTTTTTTTTTTTTTTTAATGTAAAAACATATTTTGTTTTTGAGAATTGTGCTAAGACAAGGTAGGACATTCATGATGATTCCTCACTAGCTACTGTGGTACTCTAACAAAAATGTGTCAGCACAGCATCAGTGAACCAAAAATAACTCCCTGGGAAGCTCTGTCTCACCTGTGTTATGCTAAACTAAGTTCATGTTCAGGAAAGAACAGGACCTTTTATTTATGGATTTAACCAGGGTGATATGGGAATCTTTTCAGTACTACGGCTGCTCACATGTATGACTGCAGGCATCAAAAGCTCAATCCAGTGGAAAAAATGCCTAGGACAGAAGCCTGACTATAAGCTTTAATATTCCTTGCTTTCTTGACTGATTGATTTATCTCATCATTGTGTAAGCTACAGAATGGGTCATTCACTATTGAGTTTCCTTAGCTTACTTGGTATTGTAGGCATAAAGACAAAAAGTAGACAGCATAGCATATTTGGAAATTACTATCCTATACAGAACTTATTTTTCAAGCTTTGTTTGAAAGCCTAAAAGGAGGCTACAGTCTGTGTGCTATCCTAACAAAATTAACCAAAACAAATTAGCTGGCCTCTAACAACTTCTACATGATGACCATGAACTACAGGCACTGATTTCTTGCTCACTTCCAAGCATCATTAGAGACTAAGCTGCAGCAAAAGGCTCTCCTTTGATTATAGTTTTCTATGGTTAACCCACCTACAAACCCTGTGAACTATGCTTCTGTGAACAGAACAGATTGGTACAGATGAGAGACCATTCCACACAGCAGTTCTTTTGTTTCAAAAGAGAGTAGGTTTCTTCATAATTAATAGAATTCATACTAAAAGTGGGACATTTTCAAAGAAGATGGCTACTCAGACTAAAAAAAAAAAAAAAGAAAAAAGAAAAGCTGTGAAATGAACTTTTCTTCTCATTTAATGAATGTTTCTCATTTATTAGTAGTATTCTGAACACGCTGCCTGCAGCTGAACATATCTTCTCATGCCAGCTTTCAAGATGAAAAGTAGTTATTGCAATTTTCATATGTAAAAGGATGCTGTCTTAAGGTAAAATTAGCAATCCTTTGAATAGGAAACTTATACTTGAAAATACACCTGAAGTACCTTAAAGACAATTCCACCATGTGCACAATGACATATTTGTTCTACTGTCGAAGAAAAACAGACTTATCAAAGATAAATCTAATAGAAGGCCACCCTGATATTAGGAAAAAATTCTTTGAGTTCTCCATGTACTGTGAATGCCAAATAAATATTAATGCAATTCAGGTACTTTATTTCAGATAGATCTGAATTTTATTGTATATTTCTATACTCTAGATGGCTTGAACTAGCCACTTTCAGTAAATATTTTCTAGAGATTTTTGTTGTGCAATGCCCATTAATTTTATGCTATGTATCACAACTATACCACCCATAACACTCAATAAATGCTTTGCAACTACATGTTATGACAGTGATTAGCACACTATTGCATGAAAATAGTATTTGAGATTCAATGACCCTTTGATTTTTGATTCATACAGCTGGTTCCAAGTTTTTCTCTTATTGTGATTTTATTGATTTCTCACAATAATTTATTTTCCTCCTTTTTTTTTATTTTTCTGAAAAGTATTGTCTCTGAACTATTCTGAGTACACACCTTTCTACTGATCTATTACCAGCTACATTATTAATTACATTATTAATTTTAGGGGCACTCAGAAATCATCAAAAAACATCCTGGGCTGACTTGGCTTTATTGGTCTTTTCTTTTTCTTACTGTTTCTAATCCTATGAAATAAATCCCAAGCTGTAATAAACCTAACAAAAAAAAAATTTCTTCAGCTGCCAATACATCAAACCCAACCAACCCACATGCTTCTTCCCTGTCCCCATCCCAAACCAAACAAATAATAGTTGTGCTGCTGTTTCTCGTTTATACACTTAAGGCCACCTGGTTTCTAATCAGCAGTAGAAGAAAACTGCTTTATAATTATCACCTTACTAGCTGCAATTTCTGCTCTCATATATAGTTTATTCCTCATTTCTCTCATTAGTGATGTGTGGGAACCTATTTCCTTGAAAAAGTTAATCTTTCAAATTACTCACCAGTTTTTCACTTTGCATATTAGCTGGTATTACATTTAAGGGAAAATGTGCAACTTGCAAGGAATTAATATTAAATTGTTAGCAGAACATATCTGCCTTTTTCATCTGATGAAAATTACTTTTAAGAGGGGTGAATATGTAATTTCAGGTACATGATAAATATTGCCTGTCCAGGTTGTGGCATTTTGTGGCTAGATCCAGCACTGATACTACAGTGGGTACATGTGAAGTGTCTGGCACTAGAATGGAATTCAGAATACAGACTGTTTGAAGGGCAATGACACTCAGACAGGGAAGGAAGAGTCTGGAGTCTGAGTGCCTGGTGCCCAAGGTCATTTCTGTGGATTTTTTAACAGATGGTCATTTATGTAAGATAAGTAACAGGCAAAATACTCTGGGACTACAACCCAGGACTGACCCTTTTTAAGTAAGTACCCTAAATGTTAGCTCTACCATCAATGTTCCTTGCAAAACGCCAGCTCCTTCAAGCCCATGAGTTCCCCAGCCTTCTACTCTCTTCCCTCCCTCTTTCTGCACACCAGCTGCTATTGCTATCACTGGGTGTTTTTCTCTAGCAAAATGTATGCTTATACAGACATAAACATAGAAACTATTTCCTGAGTTAACATGCTAACCTCCTGACTTTGATATAAACTTTGAAGTTACGCTGGTTTGAGTAGGAGGTTGGGCTAGATGGCCTCTAGAGGTCTCTTCCACACTACATTTTTGTATCATTCTAAGGTTATGTGAAAGAGATTGTGGCTCATTTCATGGCTGTTATAATGCAACTTTAACCACATGTCTGAAAGATATTATTTCAGGATGTGAATGCCAAGTGGATCAGAGGATTCTGACAGTTCTGTGGATCTCACTGGGGCTTGACAGGGGCAAAACAGGGGCTTCATTTCTTGCAGTTCTTGGTGGGACAGTTCTGTTGGGTGTCAAAACTATGGTTTCAACACAGTAACCTACCAAGCATAGAAACTTCCAAAGTCAATCCACCATGAAGTGGGAGTTCTGGACTTTAGAGCTCCAGCCTAGAGAAATCAGGTTTGCCTAAGTACTGCCTACACCTTTGTTTTTATCAATATTACTTATGTTGTAGGGCATTAGTTCTTACACTGTCAACATATTCATAAAACTAATTATTTTCTGTGCAAACTACAATGAACTACAATGCAGTCTGAAGGTCTGTGTCTGCCTATTCCCCCTCCCCCTCCCCCCCCTTCTCCCTCACTTATTTGCACAAGAGAAGAATGTTGCTTTGGAAAATGGACTAGTATTAATAAAAAACAAACAAAAAAAATCATATTTTCCATTCCATGTTAGCATCACAGAACAGATCACTGAGCATTTGGTTCAAAGTAGTAACAAAAAAGAGATCACACAAAACACTGATTACTCAAAAGTATAATTCATAAGAGTTACTGGATACTTTTTCCCAAGTCAGCACAGTCAGGCAATCCCTTTTTCAGAAGGGTAGATCTTGGGGGAAGGACATGGACTAATTAAGGATGCATCCAGGTTACGTGCTTCAAAGCAGCTGGGCTTTCCGACTGCTCCAATTTTACCATATGTTGTGAAATCTTCTCAAAACACTGCAGCAGTTCAGATGCCTTAGTCTATTCAGCTGTCACAAAGAGAAGAGGTTCTATTCATAGAATCATAGAATAGTTAGGGTTGGAAAAGACCTCAAGATCATTTAGTTCCAACCCCCTTGCCATAGGCAGGGACACCTCACACTAAACCATCCCACACAAGGCTTCATCCAACCTGGCCTTGAACACTGCCAGGGATGGAGCACTCACAACACCCCTGGGCAACCCATTCCAGTGCCTCACCACCCTAACAGGAAAGAATTTCCTCCTTGTATCCAATTTAAACTTCCTCTGTTTAAGTTTTAACCCGTTACCCCTTGTCCTGTCACTACAGTCCCTGACGAAGAGACCCTCCCCAGCATCCCTATAGGCCCCTTCAGGTACTGGAAGGCTGCTATGCGGTCTATTGGAAGGAAGGAATATTTTGTCTTTCCCAGTTTCTGTGAATCTGTAACTATATTGGCCATTTTATTACTTGATGCAATTGCAAGTGATTCCAATGAAAATGCCATGTTTTCTTCTGAAACTAATCAAAACGCTGGGCTTTATTTTCTGCTTCCTTGTACTTTGCATGGCTACTTGCTCTGGTGAAAAGAACCTGCTCTCCAGTTTTGGTGACATCTTTCCACAGGTATAAGTAACTACCCTGAGACTGGGGTATTTTTATTAGTTTTGCCATCACCATGATGTTCTCTACTTCTTTT
The DNA here is from genome assembly GCF_037157495.1 of Lathamus discolor. Classification (NCBI taxonomy): domain Eukaryota; kingdom Metazoa; phylum Chordata; class Aves; order Psittaciformes; family Psittacidae; genus Lathamus; species Lathamus discolor. Next base: position 91,877,126 of record NC_088886.1, on the reverse strand, counting down.
CACATACAGTGTGTCATACCTCCTAAATGATAATGAAATGACACACATGTATACTATTTCTATAACTACACCTGTAGTCATTACAAAGATTAATTCTATAATGACAATAAAAGATGCATGAGGGTGCTAAGTGTGATTATAAACAAAAGGAATAATTCCTGTATAAGTTATGATCATTGAGATAATAGAAAAAATAAAATGCTGACTTCATTAGGAACCGGTAATATAAACTTTCCATACAGTATCTAGGGAATGTTGGCTCTGCTTACCCTTCAATTTCATTATTATATATATGCCTTGCTCTGTAATTGGAAGACATCAAAATTGTTTTCCCTTAATTCAGAATTTTCTTCTTCAGATCAGCTTGCATTCCAAAATGAGCAGTCTTGAAATGTTGTGTGAGCTACTGCATGATGTTGTAAACAGCGCAGTGTGTCAGCTGAATCAGACTGCTAAAAAAGTATAGATCAATAATTTGATTTATTTTTAGGTCTTATATTGCTCCTCTCTGTCCTAGATGCTGCTAGTCTTCTTTTAGACTGAAAACCTGAAGGTCAGTTTGAAGTCATGTTCACATAATAGTTCTTTTTATATTGACAGCTGAGACTGGCCTAGGGGGATATTTTTACTTATTTCTTTATCTTTTGGGGAGCAGAATAGAGTCTGGCCAGATTACAAAAACATGCAGTGAAACTACAAGGTCTGTTACTTCATACATAACTTCAACATTCACTGAGAGCACAGAAGAGCTGTGGGTGTTCAGCACGCCTGCAAATCAGATTACAATGTCCAATCATCAGTGTAGTCCATTAAGGTATATATTTATAGTTCTGCCATATAACCAGTTTCGATATGTATTTCCTACAGGTGGTGGATGATGAAATCAATTTTAAAAGTATTATTTACAGGATGATTAAGTATCATAGAGTTTTACCTTCCTGTAAGTCAGTTATTGAGACAAATCATAAACAACAGATACACAGTGGGTCTTTCAACCACATGCTATACCTCAACAGTGAAATTTCGAAGAGATCAATAATCTCTGAACATTAATGATCAGGGCCCACAAAACAGTTTTTCTTAAACTACACAACAAATAAATAATTTATAAGCTTATTAAGTAGTCCAGCTATAGTTTGTTGCCAGTGTTAATCCATGGGTATTCAGGAATTCTCTCTTTTCTTTGAATATAAGCAAATGTACTGCTTATATATGTACTACATATGTAATCTTCATGATGCTCTGAGCCTGTCCACAATAGCGTTCACAGCTTTGGAGTCATAAATCAGCATGAACTGCATGTGTAAGAACATTTAAAATAGATCAGTATTAAACAGAATATAAAACCGCTTACTGTTGCACATATACACGCTGTAATTGGAAGGTGAGAAGTCTTCTTTATGAATTCATCAAAAATGTTAAGGTTCAGATGGCAAATTTTTGTCCCACTGCTTTTTTAAATAAAAGTCTACTTTTTATGCTTCAGGAAAGACGTGTCTCTTTCTAACAATCAGTGTCAGGACCCCAAATGAACCTGTCAGTGCAGAAGAGTGCAGAAATTGTACTGCCCCCTGAACAGACTGTATAATAAAAAAAAAAAAAACCCACCATAAAATAATAATAAAAAAATAATTTTAAAAAGTAAGTTGAGACTCCTTTAGAAGATAGTCTAGCTTAGCACCTCTGGAAATTATAACGCAAAACATTAAAAGAAAAAACTTTTAGTAAAGCAGATCGGAAACTTAAACTTTACTTTCGTGACATATATCTACATTGGGATATGACAATGCCAATTTTTCAATAGGGGTTATCTGGCAGCTATTATTGGGCTAATCTTCTAAGTAAAAGTCAATGTTATGCTGAAATGGGCATCTGGAAGATGTTACGCTACTTGTTTTGATCAGCAAAGACCAAGGTGAAAGGCTGAGCGATTGAGGTATCTACTTATTCAGGACCATTCCATGTGCAGAACTTCACTGCAGGCTACATCTTAAGGCAATTTTCTTCTTTTCATAATGTCCTAAACATTCCTGCTAAGTAGCAAGACAATACTGGGACGGTCTTTGCATTAGAATTTATAACCTAGCTCTTTTTTAAGAGATTCATTTTGTTTTGCATTATTTAAAAGGTAAGATGCTGAAGATTCTATTTATTTATTAAATTGTGCAGTGAAATCTTGTTATCTCCAGCTGCATTTCAAAGTTCACATTTGTCACTGAAACTATCAATCACTGTCCCACAACATCATCTGTTCCTTCCAAAATAATTTTCTAAACTTTATTCTCCAGTTTGCTCCTAATTTGTTTCAATACAATCTTACTGCTAAAGCATTTCACTTCTCTTTAACTGCTTTCCAAATCTGTATCACTTGCTTTAAACACAGTGGCTATGTCTTTTTTATTTACTTTATTCATTATTCTTCCTCTGCCTTCTGAAGGTAGCTATGTGCCATTCCCTCCTTTTTCACTGTCTTCACTACCTGAGTTACTTCTCCAGACAGTGCATGGTAGCTGTCTGTCATCCCTGGAAAGAAAAACTTCTTCTTCTTCCTGTGCTGCTGATGCTTAGTTTGTGATATTATTGATGCCTGAGAGAGAATCCAGAGTGCAGTGATACAGATGCGAGGATCACTGATACCTTAGTGTGGTGCATACCAGAGTCCATGTCTCTATATTTACAGTTGCACAGTGAAAGAAGCCGCAGTAGTGGAAATATCAGGTTATAGCAGAAGTACCAAATTTCTCAGCAAAGCTGAGAAAATAAAAAGGTGAGAAATACCAAAAAATGAGTACAGAAAGAGAGATGAATGGATATTTGAATGGCTCAATATGTGATTGTAAGTGACCTTCCATGTCACTAAGTCCTGCAATCCCAGAAAAGCACATCATGTTATCTATCCCTTTATTATATTTCTCAGGTTCTGACAACATTTGGAATTCCTGCCCTAATTTCTTTTATTAGAAGAGTAGTCAGAATGTCACTACTCTGATTACGGGTGATCTTTTAACTCACCATGGCCATTCTGTACTCATATTGCCCTCTGTACATTTTTGATGCTGTTTCAAAGAATTACGTGGGCTATGTCAGCGTGAACATATCTTAATTATCTCATCTGACATTTCTGCTGTATTCTGTTTTAAACATTGTGCTTGAACCTTCCAAAACCACTTTAGAGTTATTCTGCAGATACAAAATGGATCTATGGGCCTATGAAAAGTTTTATGAAGAGATTTACAGGCAGACATGCAGTGAAGCATTTCAGAGTTTATCAGAGCCTGACTCTGATAAAACACATTGAAATCACTGGGGATTAGAAGCATAAACAGGACTCATAAACAGGACTAAAATAAACCACTTTCATCTTCTAAATGTCTATTTCTAATCTATTTAATTAATAACCAGCTAACTAGATCTTTGATTATCAAATTCAGTAGACCTAAATTTATTTATATCGTCTAGGAGTTCTTCCCTAATCCTAGAGTTTAGGCTGCAGTTGCAACTAGAACCATTGATAACTGAATATAATAAAAGAAAAAAGGAACAGCTGTGAGAAATTCTTTATAATTATGATGAATGGCATATTATCAAAGTTTACTATGCAAATTGTACTCTGCACATTGGTTGAGATAGTTCTAGAAAAAGACATAAACCAATGTCAAATTAAATTGGAAGTCTTGTGTGAAATGTAAAGATTTTATACAGCACTTCAAATTTTGTTAGCATCAGTGTTTCTGGAAAGTTTAGCTGATCCAAGCTATTTCTATTGGAACTTCTGATAATACCTAAGTTGTTTGGAGAATAAATATACTTGTTAGTTATTCATTCATTCATTCATTTACTTAATTTTACCCATAACAGTGTCATTAGTACATAGAAACTTGGCACTCTGGCACTAATTATCCAGTTAGATTTTTGAAAAGAAAAAAAACCAGCTAACTAATAAATCAAGCTTGACTTATGCTTACTTATAAAAAATAGGTTTTTTAATCAAGCTTTACTTTTTACCATAGTATCTGTGAAAAGATTTTTATGTATGACTACAATAAATAATTTGAAACATATCAAAATGGATCCAGAAGTGATCAAATCTCTCACAACTGTCCAGGGAAAAAAGTACAATGGTTGCAAATTCATGTTATGTATCAAAGACAAAATATATAAAAGATAAAAATCCAATTACTTTTTAGGCAGTAACTGATCTCGAAATAGAACTGATAGAACTTTTTTCTCTATTTCTCTAGGAGGGTGTACAATACATTCATTTTTATACCCAGCAAAGGAGTAAGAGCATGGACAACATCTGGCATAGTACCACTGTAGAGAAGCTGCAGGCTCTTCTGAAGGCAAGTCAGCAGTAAGTCAAAAGTTGCTCTTGACAAGATCTTCCTTATACAATTTCTATCTTCATTCTAATACAAAGCACTTCTAACTTCTTTCTGCCTGTCAGTGGACAGGCATTTAAGGGCTGACACTGCTTACTAAGGCTATAATTGGAACTAGATGATCTTAAGGTCTTTTCCAACCCTAACTATTCTATGATTCTATGATACTGTCATGTCTTAATATTTTTTTTTCAGTATGCTGTACTTCGGTAGCCTGTCTTAGCCAATCTCCATATGACATTACAACACAAATGTAATAATGACACTGAATAGAGCTGAATATTTCTATTTCCTTCAGAGGGCACTGTATCTGTCTTACAGTGAAGAAATATGCTATCTTGAATTGTTTTCAGTTTTGTTTCAATTGCATGACTCATTCCCATGTATGACAGAATATATCATATATTCAGTCCATTCAGGTATCTGCTTTCCATTTTAGCAGCCTTTTTGATATACACATATAGAAGAGATGCACAGGAAAGAGCATTATGAGAAGCCAAAGAACTGGGACAGAAATTACAAGACGTAATTGTGATCCTCATAACAGTGGAACAATCACTGACCATGTGTTATCCTGATGTGCTTTGCACTAGTCAGCAATTTGTAAAGCTGAGAAAAAGAAAAAAGAATGAAACAAGCATTTATGAATGACAGGAATCACTGACATTAGTGGACTTATTTAGTGCAGCTTTTATCATTGAAAAACAACAAAAAAAGAGTTTGTTAGCAGCATCATGTAATGTGAACTATTTCATGTGTGACTGAATTGGAGGTAAAATAAGTAATGGTTCAAGCCATTCAAATTGTCTTGGAAACATGCAAATCATTCATGAAAAAAGTATCAATCTATTGAATACACTGATAATTGCCTCCACAAAACTGAAAAGGGACTAAAATAATGGGTATTACCTTACCTGGGTAACCTTCTCTGTTACATTGTGCGTTCGGTCTTTCACCTTAGGTGCAATAATCGTTTTCTCCGAAGAAGGAGGAGATGAAGATTTTTTTTCACTTTTGATATCTGAAAAGTTCAGTGTGAGTTGAGGAATTTTGTTGATTGTACTGTATTTGTTGAGATTTGAATCCGATGTGGATCCCAATAGACTTGACTTGATATGATTAAAAGGCCCTGAAAAATAAGAACATATACTCAATATTTGACAAATACAGAGAAATAAGTTATCATTAATGTTTAAGTGGGATATGTCAAAATGACAAGGGAGACTTGTTAATAAATAATTTTACAAATTATCTACATTTTAAAAACAACTCTGTTGCTAATGAGAATCAAATCTAGTATTGGATGTAAATATAAAAATTCCTTTACATAAAGCTCCCAATATTTTTTAAAAAGTCAGTGGATTACAAAGTACACAATGCATCCAGCCTTGCTTGTTTTTATGCTACTGGATATGCTGCTATGGTCCATTATAATGCTGGCTGAACATAAAGGCTATATTCTCATTTCTTTATAAAAGTGGAAACAAGAGATGCAGTTATATAAATGTGCCTGGACTGAGCAAAGGCTCTATTATCATATCTGTACTGTTGTTCATGCTTACATGATAGTTAGAACCTTTCAGTAAACTGGAAAATTGAGTAGACCTCTGCTCTACCCCTGTTGACTCATCAAGTAACTTTGTACTTAACCAATAAAAATATTAACCTCACATTGTCCTAAAAGCCTTTAATTTTGGCATATCAAACTCACAAAATTTATTTCTTTAACTGTCATTACCAACAAAATATTGAAAACAATAGGGATACCCATACGTAGAATATTATTGGAGTATTTAATATACACTTAAACAGACTACTTTAGTGCCTCATGATAGATAAAAAATGCAGAGTTTGTATACTTCATGAGGTACATATCCACTATAATTATTCTTTTCAATATTGGAAAGAGTTCTTTGTGCAACAAGAAAGCAATATAACAGATTAGAATACTCGTTTTGTACTTTCTTCAGAATTTTGGTCCAGAAACCAAAAGTATTCACAGCAAGAAAAAAATTATTTTGAGAGTAATACCAGTAAGAAAAGAACTGTGAAGAAGTTTAGGCAGCAAGAGCTAGATCCTATTATTGATTTAAGAAAAAATCCAAGTGTTGGAGTCAGTTACAATGTGTCTATGTCTGGGATCCAACAGTACTTCTCAGATCCACATGAGAATCTTACTGCATCCTATTACTATTACAGGCAACAATGTGGTGGTTTTTCTTTTGACTGTTTTGAGGGGGCTTTTTTTGTTCTGCCTAGAGGGAAACAAGAATGGGTGCTATGATTAAGGAATAGCCAGTGGGACAGGTAGGCCTATAGGGTAAACTGCAGAGTCAACAGCAGAACAGCTGCATTGTGTTTGTAATGTGTGAACAAGTGAAATTCAAAGCAACCAGCTGCCTGGAGATAGCTGGAGGGAAATGTTTCAGGCAGTACTCAATTTTGCATCTTTCTTTTTATTTTTCTTCTTTAAAAAAAAAAAAAAAAATTGCTTTCTTAGCTTAGTAGGATTTACACACGCTTTCTACCTCCTACATTCATGTTAATTTTATGTTAATCTGGGTTAGAGATAGAAATCACCTACTACTCAATTTTGAATTTAGCCACTGTGCAGAATGGAATTCAAGATAACAAGGGTAACATGATAGCAACTTGAGTGCTCTCCTCAGAGAGCGCAATCCAGTGGTTCTAGTAGAAGATCATCTGATGTGAGATAGACAAAAAGTTGTGGGTAAGTACTCTAACCACTAAACTACAAAACCAGTTCTTCTTTCCCTCCTTAGGCTAATGAACCTAGCATATTATTTTTGGAAAAGTTTCACTGGAAAAAGGAAGAAAGCACTACCTTTCTTCTATAAGCAATGCTAAAAAGCCTGGTACTGAGGACAGTGCCAAGGAACTAGAACACTGTGCTTGGACATCTTTTGGCCCAGGTAGAACTTGAATCTATCTTTTACATCATCTACACAAGTCTGTACAAAAAGTGGGTTTTGAGATAAATCAGGGCTGTCTCCTCACAAATTAGTGAAGTGGCTAATCTGGCTGGTGTGTGTTATATATGTATGGTCAGACTGCAGGTTTTCAACTCTACTTCCCTACATAGTTATAGTAATTAAAAGTTTTTGAATATTGAGTAGGTTTAGATATGAGCTTGGTCTCATTTTGGGGCAGTTTGTTAAGTGAACAAACTTCTTGATACCTAGGGAACTCAAAGGTAAGAGGAAACTAAGGGAGCTCAGGCAAATCCATAATTAGATAGTAGAAGATTTATTTTTTTAATAGTAACTTTATAGATGTTTAAATTGTATTGAAGCTTTCTTTTCTGGGATTTAAATCTTTTATTGCTTCTATTCCAAAGGGAATTACTCTCTCCTTTGCTACCTAAGACTCATGCTCTAGCCTGTGACATTAGACTTAACTGCACATGGGAATAAAACCTTGGATTTGTTTCCACCTTCTTTTGATTTAAAAAGTGGTGATAGGTATGTTTGTATCTCATTGATAATGGTAATTAATTGAAAGACATTACTAGCTTAAGTAGAGCCCAGGCTGGCAGCTATTGAGCTGGTACTTGACAGCTAGCGGACCTTTGCTAGTGTCTTTCATAGCAGAAGCAGAAAAAGAAGGCCATAACTAATCACAATTACAGTTGACACTAATTGGCACCCTGATTGACAGTTTCAGCAGAGTGTCCAAGAATTGAATGAGCAGGGAGAATGACATGCTTCTGCCTACCCTACAAAGGAGATTCTTTAAGGTTAAGTTTGAACTCCCTGTCTTTACAGTAGGATTCCATTGTCCCTGCTTACACAATGCATTGAGAATTGATTTCACTCTCCTGAGCTGTCAATCCATCATCTTTCACCAGCAGTAAATACATTTATAAAAGTTGTTTTGGATTACAGAGACTGCATTTTTTTCCCCCACAACATTTTGCCAACATACACATGAAGCAAATGCAATGATTTTGTAGTTCACAAACTGCTCTACGGAATCTAGGTCATGCACTGCATGCAGTTTAGAAAGAAGGCTTTACTAGGTGCACACACTTTTTGCATCATGCATGAAGTCACAAACCAGTTTTCAGACATAGCTACAAACATTGCAATTAAACTGAATACTTTTGTTTTGAATTGCTTTCTAGAAATGGAGGAAGTAACTTAAGAATATGTTCAAATAGCTTCTAAAAGACGTAGCTCAGTGCTGGTGAATAGGAAAAACTGCACTAAATATTATTTATACATGAAATTGGCAATGAAGTTCATGCATGCACATTTTAATACTACACGAAGCTTGAAACCATACCCCCTGCCATCCAGGAACGTGAAACTAGTTTTAAGGAGAGAAAGGAGGAATAAGTGAAGATACTTCCACAAGGCTTCTGATTACCAACTACTTCATTTTTGAGATAGTTAACTGAAAACTAAGCACCTTAAACCAACAGATTGTTAGTGGCTCCCACCCAACTTTGACAGGAAAACTCCTAGTAGCTTCAACAGAAGTTTTGCCTGAGTTAAATAACTGAGGTAAAGAACTATGATATATTCTATCTCCCTCCCTTCCTTTTTTTGGAATGAACTGATAATTAAGTCAGATGGCCATTTAAGAGCTATGCCTTCACTTTTTCCAGGAATTGGTAGTTAGTGCTTTCAGAGGATAGTTAAGGGAATAACTACATGTTTAACAAATGTAATTTAAATGATGCACTTGGCCCTAGAGAAATCAGCATGAAAATGTTGCATTTGAACATTTCACACAGCAGGCAAAGTAACATGCCATAAAGTGTGGCTGTCTGAAACACTGGAAGATACAGTCTAGATGTATACTTTACCTTTGACATTGCGACCATTGTCTGGGTTTCAGCATAATAAAAGTGAAGAAAAAGAGAGAAAAAAAAAAGACAACTAAAATCTACATCAGAAAAAGCAGAAAATATTGCTTCAAAATATGTATGTAGACTTCTAGTTAAGATGAAATCACTTTGACAACTGAGAGATTATCCGTAGAACTGTTTGTTATAGATCAGCAGGTAGTAGTATTGGCTGAGGCCGCCCAGCTGCAGGTGGCAGTGCAAACTGGATGACTGCATGGGTGTGGGGCTGCGCAGGTGGCCCTGCACAGACCCACAGGCCCCATGCCTGCCCATGACTTGCAGGACGAAAGGTTTTTAACATAGCAGCAAGCTGAGCAGCACCTTTCTGAACAGCACGGAGGAGAAAGATGTATCTTAAAAGCTTCTTCAGCTCTTAGGTGCCTTTCTGCAAGGTAACAGTGGGAAAGCTCTCTGTCCTCACAGGCACACCCGCCCCTGAATCCTCTCATGACATCAACCCTCTTTGGGGAGAATATTATTGTTCTTGTTGTTATTATTTAATATTTTTGTAAAGAAGCTACACAGGTGGGTAGGTAAGCACCACCGCTATTCGTGGGTGTGCAACGTGACCCACAGGCCCCCCCTACCTGGCTGCTGCAGCTCAGAGTGGATATAATGCTGGGTGAGGTAGTGAAGGAGCCAGGGCCAGTCGCAGGACATGGCCCTGCCCCTCTGTGCCACTGGCCTCTGTGAACAGGTTGCCGGCTTTCAAAGGTGCACTGGGCTCGAGCTGACATTCACCTGCAGTTGTGCCCTGCTGGCAGGCCACTGCTGAGGGCTGAGGTGGCTGTGCCCCTGTCCATCCCAGCGGCAGGCCTGTCCCTGCAGAGGTCCCACCTCAGCCCTGCTTTGGAGGAAGGCTATGGCCTTTGCCCGTGAGGGGAACTGGAGATGAATCTGGGCTTGTCTATGGTGTCATGTCACACCTGCTGCTTCTCTGGTTTTCCTCAGCTTCCCATGGGCCAGGGAGCTTGGGACACTGAGCTGTAATGCAGATTTTGTAGGCTCAGTTAGTCTCAAAAGCTTGTTTTTTTTCCTTTTTTTTTTCTTTTTTAAGGCTGCAGGGATGTTACTGAGGGAACTTTCTGAAGAGAATAAAATTTCTGACGAGTCCCTGTGAACTGGTATGAGCCTGCAAAATCTGGATTTCTGGCATTTCAAGTGAGAAGGGCTTGCTTGGAGTTTGGGTGGTAGGTGGGAGACACAGTCCCTGCTTCTTTTGCTGTAAATAGGCAAATTTAGAATGGAATTCAATTGAGTACACGCAAATTTAAAATCCTAAACTGTCATTTTTACGGTAATACCTTTCAGCATGCAAGTGCCACAGCTATGATAATTTTACAGTGATAGGCAACTAGGCTACACAAATTCATTTAACACATGAAATAATTTGTATTCTCAATTGCGTTATCTTGCAAGAAAAAAATTTGACCATGGGTGAATTACTGTAGTTAATATTGAGCTAAATAATGCTGTTCTGTCAGAATTCTATTATGCTGGTTCAACTAATATTACTTGAACTGGAAGAGGTGGAAAAAAAATTGAGTCCTGAACTGTATTTTCAGACAGAGTAGTAGTTTTCAGTGGACTCAGGAAAAATTGGAATTATTAGGATCAGTAAACAAAATAAGAATAGAATGGAAAATACATTAAACTCTATGCTTCCCACTGGGACTGTAGTTTACTTTTGCTTTTTGTACTTTACTTTTACTTCTGTCTTTACATCCTCCAGCGCAGCATCTACAACTTCTGCTCAGAATCTTTGAGTCCAGAGAAGATGACTTAGGCTGGATCTTGGTTGCCTAACTTATACGGATAATTCTTTAGCAACAATAGGGGTTTATGGCTCACTGTTGAGTAAGGCAAGCAGGACCCGCTGGTTAAATTTGAACATCTTTTCAGCATAAGGTGCCAAATTCTAATATGCTTGGAAGCAGATGGCAAGGATGGTTACTAAGTCCAATGCAATTCTGACAGCCATACTCTGTCCTGCTGTACTGTCTTAGAATGTGCACGTATGACCAAAACTTAGGGCCAAATTCTCTACTATTTTGTAGCTTATGCAGAGTGAAGTCAGAGTGGCAGTGTTTTATCTATTTACACTGTAAATTATCACAGTACACGAGAGACCATAGGAGTTCAAATTAATTATTTACTCCTCATAGTAAAATTTATTTTCCTTAGTATTTAGCATTTGAAAAAAAAATGATTCAGTGAAATAGAGCTAGAAATTTTTGCTTCTCGATGCAGCTAGCGTTAAATTATGTGGTGATTTTTGCATGAGCTTCGTACCACCATAACCAAAGAAACTTATTTTTACACTTTTTCATCATATAACTATATGAAGATTGAACAGTTGAGAAGTGCTGTAATGAAAATAAGTTCTGAAAATAGAAATTGACAACACAGATATCTTTAAATGTGTTTTATTTGAATGGGTTTTTTTTTATATATATCTGGGTCAATTGAAGCCAAGATAAAGCTTATGCAGTGGTCCCAAAGACATGCCAAGGTTCAACCCTCCACATCTTGATTTTGAAATCTTGGCTTGAATGTGAACATGAAATATAGCAAAATGGTATGGTTTGGGATGGATTTAATTTAATTTTCGGGTTCATTTGAAATGACAAAAATCAGAGTCCAAAAGAAACAGAAATTAGAAAAGATGTGTTTAACCATTATACTTAATACACGAAAAGTAACTGGAAGGAATAATTAGTTCTGCTATTCTAGGAGTTAATCTGTGTGGCAGGGAAGCATTCGGACTTATATTTTAGGAGATGTACAGAAGCAAAGAGCCCTTGATGCAGATCTTCTGGAAGGCAGGAGAACTTAAAGGAATTGTATACTTGCGGTCAATGTATAGGAGAAAACCAGATAATCACTGAAAGTGAAAATTCATTTTCTTGCTTATTTATGTATCTGCACACAGTCTTCCATGACATATGTGTTTGGAATCTTAAAATACTCCCCATATATTTCTTGTAATCTGGCTTGAATAAAAATTACATAATTTGGGTCATTAGGCCATCGGTAGCTGCTAAAGTATTGTATGTGTGGCACTTTTTTGCAAAAGCTAGTTTAAGAGATGCCTCTCCATTCACAAGGCTTTCAAACCTCTGTTTGCTAAGCTGTTTTTCCAGGTTTCTCAAACTCCCCATCTCTAACAAGAAATCATGGACCACACTCCATGAGTTTGTATAATTAGGAGAGATAGTAGAAAAAAAAAGACAGAGAAAACATCTTTGAAAATTTTGCTGGTTGTAAGAACATACTAACACAAAGAAAATCACACTTAACGTGACTTTTACACTAAGCATTTCGCCATTTCATTGAGTATTTCACTAAGTGTTACACAAAGTATTTCAGTGAAGTTGCTAAAGATATTTTGTCCAGTGTGAGAGAAAATCACATCTAAGTGTTGGATTGGTGCATATAAAATGTACACGTTAGAGATTTAAGAAAAATAAACTGTTCAATCTCTGAAGTAGTGTTTCATGCAATCAAAGATAATCTAATATATGAGATTATGGGACAGAACTATGCAAACAATTTTATCTTGATAACCTAATTTTCTCCCTTCCCCCTCCTCAATACCAGTATTAGCTTTAGGAAGGTTGGGCCCTATTTTGCTGTATTGCCATGGAGAAGGCAGATGGTACTGAGTAGCCCCTTGATTTTACTAGTCTGTGTAGACATGAAAAGCCGTATTTAGTGTAAATAAACCTGGTATATTTTAGACCTTAATATTTTTAGTGTGCATTTGAATATTACAGGTGATTATATTTAGTTTCGCTTACAAAACAATGATAATTATTTTCTTAGTACGTCAGGGAGTACTAGATTGACTTTCTACCGTACCTTCACTTGCATGACGGTCCCTAAAAATGTTCTTGGGATGGACGTTAAAGCCTTCTATGTCATGTACTGAAGACGCTCGCCGTATGCTACAAATGCTTTCCTTTGATCTGGAATGGGTTAGCGGATTGCTTGTCTGTATCATATCAGGGTAAAGTTTGTCCCATTGCTGTTTAGGTGACGAATGGTCAAGAGGTCCTGATATATTAACCAAAGGTGAACATTTACTGGGTTGAATTAGTGCTTTTGTATCATCCACTTCTGAAGGACTACAGCTTTCTTTTGTAGGTGATTTAAAGTGCTTCATTGCCACTGAGTCATCGCTGTGCTTAGATGAATCGACTATCACTGCATCAGGGTCTTCCTGTGGTAAAGACTGCTTTCTGTATGTTAAAAGTCTCAGTCCAGGTAACCGGAACCCAAGAAGTCTGCCTACATGTAAACACATAAAAAAGAAGAAAATATTACATTATCTTCTTGTCATGAAAATTGTCTTTTTTTTCAAACACAGTCAACACGCATAATAATAGTGATAAATAATTGACCTATTCCTAATAAATTACAATGCTTAGCAATGGGATGTGTAAATATGGAAATATTATTTAGCTGTAAGTTTGTTACGGTCATGGTTTTAAAGGATTTAATATTTCAGTCAGACCAAAGTTACTGAAGTCAGGATAAAGATGGCAGCATTTATTCTGCAGTCTGTTTTAAAAGAGAGAAGGTATCAGTTCTGATTGTCCTTTCTAAATTAAAAATCTTTAAATCTATAAATGGCTGCTAGAACACATCAAACTACTTTGCTTGGTAGCTGTTGTCCTGTAATAGGTATTTGTGGACTCTGTTATTAGTGGAACTCTGTGTGCTTAAAAGTGAACTGCTGATTTATTTGCTACAAATTAATCAGGAAGATACTCGTGTTAATCCTTCAGGGAAGAAAAATAAGTTGTGTAACAGTTTTATCATAATCCTTTCCAATACTTGCATCTTACAGTTGAATGAAATGTGTACTCTGAATGAGTTTAAAATGAGAAGTAAACGAACATGCAGGAAGAAAAAAACAGTGACACAGCTCTCAAGCCTCAGTTGCACCTATATAACGCAATTAACTTTTGTACACTTGCATTAGAGTGGACTTAGTCAGGCTTGGTATATTGAACAGCAGCGTAGGCTATTCTGAATGTGTGGAAAACTAACAAACAACTTTGTGTAATCATAGAATGGTCTGGGTTGGAAGTGACCTTAAAGATCATCTAGCTCCAATTGCCCTGCCATGGGGAGGTAGTGGTAAGAAATGTCAATAGCTGAGAGGAAGTGTAAAATATAGCACAAATAAAGAAAATATAAGGAAAGAACTGTAAAATCTACAGACTATCTCTCATAAAAGCCACAACTCCAGATAGCAAATATTTTAAGGTATTGTGTAACACAACTCGAAGATGGAGGCACAGGGACTTCTGATGTACAGAAAGCATCGTAAACAATTTAGAGAAAGAAATATTTTAAGAATAAACAAAATAAAATAATTGAAATTACCAGATGTCATTGCATAAACAGTCTGACCTATATAATAACTTCTTGTCACTCAACACTGCTACACGAGTGTTTTCCACAATGAATCAATAGCAACATTATTTCTCAGAGGACATTTTGAAATGTCTTGGTTTTCCCTCTTACTAGGATAAGAACTTCTGTTTTGGATAACATTTAATTTTGTTTCGGTCAGTTTTAACCACCAGCATTAGTAACTTGCTAATGTTCATTAATATTTAGCACTAAAACTTATCATCCCATACTGAAATGTTTTGAAAGTCTTTCAGTGACATTCATGAAAGTCATTCTTACACAGTAAGTGTAGTGCAAATGATGACACAGTTGAATTATTTAATATTTTAAAATGAATGCCCTATATATTTAGTATTTAATTTATTTTAAATTCTAAGTGAATGAAAGTGAGAATGCCTTGCACTTGTTAAAGGAAAACCTGTGTAAGTAAAGTTGCTATACTACCCAACTCCACAGGTCCATCTAGTACACTGTTTAAGAACTACTACACTGTGTTATTTCTCCCAGTAAACTTATTCAGTTTCTGTCTATCTGCAGTTCAGAAACTTTCTGAGCCAGATATTGTGTTGGAACTGAATGTTTGGTGTACCTTACATGATTTTGTTTCAGTGTTTTTGAAACAGAGTTGTACTTTGACCTGCAAAGGATCCTATGGGAAACAGTTCCATAATTTTTGGCATTCCTTTGTGAAAAAGTACTTCCCCTTGCTTGCTATAAACCTGTTGCCGTGGTGGTTCTTATGATAATAAAACTTTTTATAGTCTCAGTAGTGTTTATAGCTTTTTATATGTCTATTGCATTCCTCTTTGTATACCTTTTTTCCAAGCAGAAGAATGCTACTGTATTGTGTACTTCTGATCATCCTTCGCACTCTTCTTACTTCCTTTTCATTTCTAATGCATGCAATTTTGACAGTGACCTGAGCTACTTCCAGACTTGGGATCAGTGCAGTGACATAATGGCTTTTTGTTTTGATCTTAGCTCCTTTCCTTGTAATTCCTAATATTTGGTTGCCTTTTTGAGTTACCTTCCTAGCCTGTGCTGATTTAAGATACTTTCACAACAACTGAGAGATTCTTTCTTGATTGGTAACAGCTAATTTAGTCTCTATTATTAGTCTGTATTAGTCTATTATTAGTCTGTAAAAAAATTTGTTTCCTGTTTTAACACTCGGTAGCTCAGTATCATAGCATATGTCTGTAAAACTCATATCATATTCTAAATAATTTTGTGATATCTGCAAATATTCTTCCCTCACTGCTTGTACATTTTTTATCCAAGTAATTAAAAATGTATTGAATAATAAAGAACCTGGGAGAGTCTACTTGTAACATCTCAGTATTTAGAAATCTGGCCATTTCTTCCCACCCTTTCCTCCCCTACTTTAAAATATAAATCCATGTAGCAATTTTTCTTTTTTTTTTTTCTGACAGCTTCTGAAAAAGCTTGTTGAATTCCAGTGTTTAGCATTGAATCTATTACTCCAATGCATATACATGCAAACAGTACAGCAGACAGAAATCTCTGTGACATAAAACCAGAGTAATGATGTTTTAAACAGCAGCTAGAGGTGCCAATTTTCAGTCTGCATAGTGATAATCAGCAGAGTGCACTTTGGAAACGTGTATTTCTTTTACTTACTAAGTATACTTTAGCAAACTGCTTACAATTGAAATTAGTAAAGTACATAAAAAAAAATTATTATTTTAAAATGCATGTAGAAGTGAGTTGTAAAGCAGTTTATAAATCAATTTCGAAAGTTTATTGCATCAGAAGTGAAAGAAATACTATAATTCTTTTTTCATCAATTACATTGAACTTCTTAAAAATACCATTCATAAGGTTTTCTGGCATTAGACACCATTAAAGGCTTTTTGCTGGCACTCTGTTTTAGTCATATTCATGGTGGTGCAGATGGTCTTTTCTGCTTCACCAAGTTAATATGACCATGTTGTACTGCATTACTGATTTAGCTGTCTAACTGCAGTTCAGCTGGAAAGAATACTCAGCAAGAATTTTGCTTCTTGCTAAGACTCTTGGCCATGAAACAGAAAGCTTGAATGAGCTGTTCTTCTTTAACTGTAATAAATGGTCTCAAAGTTAAAATCCCTATTTCTGTTTTTTAATTTGAATATGCTTTAGAGGAAGAGTACTGTTATTCTTCTTCAGTGTACAGATAATGAGCTACATGACGTTGGAAATTCAGCTCTCTCCTGTAGTCCTGCAGCTAAAGCTACCAGGAGGCCCATTCAGAATCTGTCTGGTTTATGTTACACTTCCTTGCTCAGTCCAGTAATATTACAATTTGTCAAGAAGAAAATCCATGGCCTTAGGCCTACTGTCCCAGTACATACTAGAAAAGTAAGTGGAAGCTTTCCTGGCTGTCCTGGGTTCAGCAGTAGCAGTTATTTTTCTCCTTCTTAGTAGCTGGTGCAGCACTGTGTTTTGACTTTCGGCCTGGGAACAGAGCTGATAACACAAATGTTTTAGTCTTACCAAGTACTTTCTGAGCCTCATGCTCTGCCAGGCAGGAGGGAAAGCCAGGAGGAAGCAGAGACAGGACACCTGACCCAAACTAGCCAAAGAGGTACTCCATACCACAGCACGTCATGCCCAGGATGTAACGGAGAGTTACCCGGAAGGGCTAGGGCACTGGCGGGCTGGACGAGGTATTGGTCGGTGCTCGGTTGGGTATGGGGGGTGAGTTATCGGTTGGCTGGTGTAGAGGTGTTGTATTCTTCCCTCTTGTTATTTCCTTTATCATTATTATTACTGGTGGTAGCAGTAGTGATTTGTGTTATACCTTAGTTACTAAACTGTTCTTATCTCAACCCATGGGAGTTGCATTCTTTTTGATTCTCCTCTCCGTCCCTCCGGGAGTAGAGGGAGGGAAAGAAGGGGGCAGGGGTGAGTGGACGAGCTGTGTGGCTGGGTTTAAACCACGACACTGGCATACTGAATATGGGGTAAAATCTTTTGTTTGAAAGTGGACAACCCCTGCTTTGTGTAGGTATGATATCAGAGCAGATTTATCTTGGCTTACAATACTAAAACGTTTTTGAGATGCACCTAGCTATTTGCCATAAATATACAGATAACATTACATTCAAATCCTTATGTTGCACTGAAGTTGAAGGCTAGATTGCCAAATTCTTCTTAGTGCTGAGTCAGAAATTTGTATAATGCTAAGAGCAATTGAAGAAAGTAGTTGAATCTGAGTCACAATTCCAGGCTTATGTTCAACCTCCTCCTTTCAAACCTTGCTTCTCTGAATAAGTAATTTGCAAGTGAGTTAATCTGTTAGCTGCATTTATTCTTTATGCTATCTCAGCTAACCCTTACAGTTTCTAAATAGTAGAACTCTGTCAAAAAATATACTGCAGATAAGAAAGGACACTTCTAAACTGTTTGCAGACATAGTTATCTCCAAAGTCCCAAGTTCAATTGACTTTTCTTGCCTCCTGAAAGAGGTTTTTTTTTTTTTTTTTTTTTGTTTATTTCTGTTTCATTTTTGGTGAGATCAAAGGAGAAGATATTTATAATAAATAAAATGTTTTGTTTAATAGTTTTGTGAAAAAAGTGTAGGAACCCCCCCATCTTTATAAGAAAAAATAATAGCCTTGCTTTTCTGTAAGTATTGAAATGGGAAATGTTAACATTGATGGAAAATTGCAATTCTTAAACACTATATACCATCGTACAGAATTCTGTAGGAGAGAAAAAAATGACAGTTGAACCAAGGACAGTTCAAAGACCTTATCAACAGTTAAAAACAGATAAAAGCTAAAAACAGTTTTTGCAACGATCATGTTTGCAATTTTCCTGCCACATCAATACAAATTTCATTTTGAAAGTGGGGTATTCCAGTAAAAACATATAAGAAGATTTTTTTTTAGTAGCCCAATACATTTGCATGGCAAGTTAATCCACCATCTGTTCTGTGCAAGCATTCTGTAACAAGGAAGAGAAATTTGGTCTGAATATTGCCTTGCTACAGTGAAGATACTGCTCAAACTTCTAGTGATGAAAAATGGATACTTACATACTAGACATAGTGGCAAAGTCGGAGAAATGCCTACAACCAAGAGAGCTATACTTTCACTACATTTTCTTTAGTATTTTTAGGACTACTGGTAGATGCTATGTGCTATCCCAAATTCTGTTTCGGCCATGTCAACGTATATGGGATTCCTGATTTCCTATCCTGACCACTGCAGAAAGGTAGCCCTAAGAGACAGCAGCTGGGAAGTCATGATGGCTCCTCAAAGAATTGCTCAGCCTTTTTTTGTAGCATCTCTAGTAGCATTGTTACTTTCATGATGATGCAGAGAAGTACCCAGAAACCAGTATCTGAAGCTGCTTTCAGATGTCAAGTCTATTAGACTCTCAAGCTTCTCTGGATTTAGACTTTCAAGAATCAAACGCACTCAAATGCACAAAAAGTTTGCAAAAGATAAATTAAGTGAAATGTAGAAACTGTTGGAACTGTTTCCTGATATGACATGTCACCTGTTCTAGGCTGAAAATTAACCCAAACTCTGAGCTGCCCATGTGCCAGTACAACCTGTTAACCATGGCAGAATGTTGAAGAAAGTCAAGCCTTGGATAGTTTTATCACAGTGGATGACTGGTTTATTTATAATATGAAACACTACTAGTTTTTTAGTATAAAACATGTTACTTTTTTAGTATATAAGATTAAAGAATACAATACATATATTCACAAAGATCAACTTATTCTAGACAGAGGTAGATTTCCTTGTCAGGGGCATGTAAAGCAGGTTGATTAGGGCAGACTATCCTCCAAAGCACAGGCTAATTCAACAACACTTTTGTTCTGAAACTTTCCCAAACAATGAGCAAAATTACATTCACAAAGGAGGCATGAGTCAGCTCTTTGCTGAAAGGTTTTCTGACAACTGAATGTCTACTGTCAAGGAATTTCAAGATCTAGTTTATCAGAAATATAGACACAGACAATTACTAAATTGCTGCTCAAAGACTTGGAAATACCATTTAACAGCTCATGCAACAGATTGAAGGAAACAATTGCTTTTGAGAAATGGAATCCCTAAACAGTGACAGTCTAAAATAGCAGCAAACACTTGCATGTACTGTATGCAAACACTGAGGCAAGTGATACTGCCTTATTTTCTGTCTGGGCTCAGCTGGTCTTAGGACAAAGAATTACAGCAAGAGCCAGTTGAGGGTTTTTTTTTTCAGTTCTTTCCCCCCAAATGCAGAGAAGCATACATAAGCGGGTCATTTTCTTGCTTTGTAAGATTATGAAAATTATGATGTGGTTATGAAATAATCTTCATTTATTTTAAGACAGTAAAGGGAAGGTATATCCAATTATTAACTTTTTAAGTTCAAATTTGTAATTCTCAGATACTGCATACACATTTTTTTCTGAATCTTCTGGTATGGTTTATATTTTGGCACTTCTTTTAGTTTTCTCTAAAATTTAAGGTTGTACTTGAGTTTTATCAGTAACA
Organism: Lathamus discolor; assembly: GCF_037157495.1. Taxonomy (NCBI): domain Eukaryota; kingdom Metazoa; phylum Chordata; class Aves; order Psittaciformes; family Psittacidae; genus Lathamus; species Lathamus discolor. Next base: position 91,856,949 of record NC_088886.1, on the reverse strand, counting down.
GCAATCTTTATGTTCCCTTATAAGTGAGAAAGGGGTTTTATCTCTGTGCTAGTGATGGCACATTTTTGTCTTCAGGCTATGCTTCTCCTAAGAGGAGAACAGCTAAAAGAACAATATGGTTCCAGATCCTCTAGTCTACACATAAGCCTCTGAGGCAGCCTATCAAAACATGAAAGGAAGGGCATGAAGTCTAGGGCTAGAGGTAGGGCTATGCTGTGTGTGGTTGACCAGTGAATGTAGTCTGAACAACATTCTCAAGGTCTCCCTCAAAAGACAGAATGTTTATACCCTTGGATGTTAATATGAACCTGTACATTTACCTGTCTGGTTTTATTCCCATTTGTTGATAGAGATATTACTTCATTGAATCTTATTTGTTATGTTAACATTATAGGAGTTACAGTGTTTTTGTGGAAAAGCCATAAGAAAAATAATTTTTGGTCCCTTTAAAAAGAGGCTTCTTGCATTTTTATTTCTTAGCATAATCAAAAGTGGGAAAGAAGAAAAAGGTAAATAACTGTAATGAAATAAAACAGCAAGCATTACAACAAATATTATATGCAAAAAAATTGGGTGTCTCAGTATTTTACTTGCTGAGAATATGGTGGGTTTTTTGATAGTTCAAAAAGAAGAATTAATTCCATCTATTAAACCAGGTTCTCAAGAAATTCTCAACCCTTCCTCACCTTGGTTGTCAGGCTTCATAGAATAAAAATATATTGCCTTTGTCTGAGACAGGAAGCCTGGAGAAGTTTAACACTGAATTTGTATAACGATACCAAATTCTGCAGTGTGTTTTGTCTCATATTGATTGAATTTTTTTTATGCTCTGCATACAAGAACTTTCAGTGATAATAAGCTAAAAAGCAACACTACATTTGGATTTTATATGTCATATAATTATATTAAATTTAATAGTTTTGCTGTTATAGACATAGTTTTGCAGAAATAAGTATTCAGAGAGTGGGAGCAAGAGCTGTATTTTGACTTGCAGTCTTCTAGAGTTATATAAAATGTAATGAGATCTTGAAATAATAGAACCAGAACAAAGCAATAAAAGGACTTTAGTAGACAGAATTTTAGAAGATAGATTTACCTGAAGAAGAGCCACTCGAAAGGTTGTTACCATCTGAAATACAATTAAACTAGATTTACAAAAAGCTTTAGCTTAAAAAGACACAGATTCAAAAAATAAACAGACTATTAAGAAAAGTTGGTAGAATATAAAATTTCCACACATTTTAGAAGCAAATTCAGGTAGCTTGAATTCATATACAATGTATGTGATCTGCAGAAGGATTGTTCTAAAAGTACATTGCCTTTTTATTTGGCAAATTTAATAACTATTCCATTAAGAAGTATACTTTTATAATTACCAAGTTTGTTGCATAGATCAATATATGTTTCCAATTACTGAATTTTAAAGTTGGCTAATGTTTCAGGCAGAAAACTAAAGAAGGTGTATCCAGACTAACATGCTATTTCTCATGAAATGGAACCTCTTCCAATTTCTTACTGATAATTTCTTTGCTAGGAAATGCCAATTTTGTTTGGAAGAAACTTATTGAAAAGTTGAAGAATTCATAATCTCCTTAAGAAGAACAGACTATTCACTGACACTTGTTCAGAGTATGACATTAGAGAAGTTCCATGTTCCTGATAAGGCTCACTTATTTCATGAGCTTATGGGAAGAACTCAGACTATACATCTCTGCCGATTGCTTTCAGGTCTTTGAAATGGTCACGTTGCCTGAGTGTTATGCTTTTTAATATAATCAAGTAATAATGGTAGGAATCTATGCCTGAGAAATGAGATGGAGTGGTAGTAAATCCCCTTATTTTTATTTATAGATCGATTTTGTTTGCTTGCCTTAAAATAATGTCTACTCCCTGTTCAGTAATATAAATAACAAAATATGATCCTTATGACTAGTGTCCATCTGCTTAAATCCATTTAATTATTTTTTTCTGCTTCCTATTAGAGTCCTCTTTGTCTAAGCTTGAGATAGCTTGATTGTTTTGATTTCTCCCTCTTCAAGGTTAAAATCCCTAACTCAATTTCAGAAGCGCACAAATGTGTTAAGTTCTCTGTGCTAGTCCTTATTATGAATAATAGAGACATATGTCTCTCTCCTCTGTCAGAGAATGATGTAAAGCTCACTGCCTTTATACTTTCCTGAGGGCATGTATTATAATGCGGGATGACTTTTCAAAATCATTATCCTAGCCTTCAAGCTACCTTACAGAACACACCTGTTTTAAATGTCCTGAAAGGAACACGTGGATAGGAGACCTCTTAAAAATTAATAAAAATATAGGACTGGAAGAAATCTTCTGTATCTAGTTCAATCTAAGACTCTTTATCATACTCACTTTTCATACTTGCTATGTATTTATTTAAACAGGAAAAGGCTCTGCATAGCCAAAGTATTGTCAGTTTGTGTTCCTTATCCTGCTCAATGTGCACAAATCAGCTCCACTGAATATGACTGAAAGCTCGGTCAATTCCTCTTGGGTTTGTGATCTCTTTAGGCAGAGATTGCCTTTTTTACTGAATGTTTGTACAAGATATAGTGCAGTAGCTCTGTGATCCTGGCTAGGAGAGGTTGTAATGCAAACAGCTAATTACAGGGGTTGAACAGAATCCAGGGAGGCTTCCTTTCTAATCTGACTCCCAACAGTAACCATCATGAGGAAACAGAAATATAGCCACTTGTATTTCTGTCTGTAAACTACGACTAATAGAATTCATTTATCTTAATGGCTGTTCTGTTAGTTAGGCTGTTAGGTATTTGTGGAGCACTGAAGGTGAGACAGAAGCTCTTCTGTCTTTTATTGGTAATTGTTTTTTGGTTATTTTCCTTTGCTAGGAGTTCAACACAGTCTCAGTTTACCTAGCATTCACTGTAATTTACCTTGCAGACAAATACACATATTGACACTAGGGTTGTCAGAACTATTCTTCTGGTTGGCTAGATAGAAATCTTTGTCCTCCTGGACACAATTTTTCTTGACTAGCTCTCACTTATGATGATTTTTCTCCCTGTGGTGCAACTAAAAATAAGACTTTGAACAAATTCCTCATTACATTTTGGGCAAAGTCAGGGGATTACTATTGCTTATACATTCCATGTTCTATGTGGCAAACTTGTATGCCTCAAATGATATACAGTATTTCATGACAACATTGTCTTCCAGATGTGTTTAGAAAATATATGCTTGCCTCTCGCTAAAGTGCTATGCTTACTTATATGGCAAAATGCTCTGCACAGAGGAAAACAAACACTGTTTATTGAGTTAACTCTTTGGATTAAAGGCCCGATTTTCATTTCAGATGTACTTGTTTTATTTGTAACTTCAGTGTATTCAGTGATCTCTAATCCTAAAGTATAAATCCATTTATAGGACCAGGAGAGAGGCAAACTTGTTAAAGTGTAAGCACCTTAAAAAATCTTACTGCTTGGAAGGTTTTTAGCTATTTTAAGAATATTATTAGCCTGCTCATTTTGTTTGAACCTTAACCAAAAAGTACATGTTTATTGGATGTATAACATCCTTTCATTTCCTTTAAAGGAAGAAACCTGAGAAATTATTCCAGGGTGTCTTTAATAGTCTCATAGATTTTTGAAGTGAGAAAATAAGACAATCCTCAAATATCCCTCTCTGGCAGAATGCAATTATATGCTTAATCAAATAACTTTTGTGCTTTCTCCCGTGAGATAATGAACACTGAGTTTGGGAATCAGTATTAGCTTATAGGTTAGTACTTCTAGCTAGTCATAATGTTTTGAAGTTAATTGAATAAAACCTTTGATAAAGTTGCCTCATCTGACTTTAGCTATTTTAAGCCTACATATTAATAGGAGTTTTGCTTCAGAGAGGACTAGAGTAAATGCTAGAAAAAGCACAGTAGTCTTTGAAGACAAATCAGAATTAAAGTTCTGAGAGATTCTTATCTTCTGCATGTGTACATTAGAACCCTACAAATGGTCTACTTTTGACTAGGAAATTTGCAGTTATGTTCATCATATTGAAGTCAGTGTCCTCAAATCTATGACTGTCAGTGTAAAATGGCTGCTTATTTTCTCTGTGTTCATTCTGTGTTATGATTAATGTTGATATTTTACAGTTACTAGTTTTACAGGCACAAAGTATTTGACAGCTCTGAAGAAGAGAATCAGGTGCCAATAGCAAATATTAATTCATACCACTCATTCTGTAAATATATGTAAAAATTCCTCATCAAATTAGTTGAGTAGATGAACATGTCAGATTGGAATGCTTGACAGATTTGGGAATAAAACTGGACATTTACATTCCCTTTCCTCAATAGATAATTTAAAAGCCATATTTATATGCAGAAGTTATAGTAGCTTAACATTTTATAATAAAGAGTTTAATGAAGTCTGTACAACACATTGTACAGTCTTATTTTGGTTGGCAACTGTTATTATATACAAATTTAAATCATAATTCAGTAGTGTTTACATAGTTTTTTTGCTAAACCAGTATAAAATCACATCTCTTCTTAATTTAGTATTTTTCAGTGAGTCTAACAGGAAGGAGTTCTCTTTTTGTCTTGCTAGACATATTTATGTGTTATTTCAGTTGGCGTTAAACATTTTATACAACTTTGGCAAACTATTAGATTCATGAAAATTTATGAACAACAATTTTGGGTATAATTTTTTATCATCATAGTGACAATCAAGCAAATGTTAGTATCTTATCAGATGTGGCAGAGAACAGTCCATAAGAACTGCTACAATATGAGTAAAATCCATTTTTAGGGCTTATGTAGGTTAAAGCTTTTGATTTAAACACTTTAATATGCTAAACAAAAATCATTCCACTTGAAAAACCAGTATTTCTCTCTTTAAGCATTTCACAGATGAGGTGAGGTAAAGTTATTAAGTGTTTTCATCTTTGAGTACAGAAGTTAATTTCTGGAATTACAAAACATTTACATAATCTGAGAAAAGGCAGTGTAAAAAGTTAACTTATTAGAAAAACTTAAGACTGAATAGAATTCTCTTATCTGGAAATTAGACAAAATTTAGAAAGAGTGATTGGATGATGAATGGACACCTGTAGCAGAAATTTCTTTCTATAAATCTCACTTTAACTGCACATTGTACAAACACATCCTCATTGGAGAAGATGATGTTATCTAGCCATGGAGTAAGTGCTTACAGAAGACATTTCCTCATCTCTGAATATAAAGATGGACGAGGCATAATATTAAATAGATTTAGTTAGAAGTTTAAATGAAAAGATACTACAAATGTCTGGGGATCTTTTTCCCCCAAAAAGAGTCATATTTGAACAAATGCTTCCTTTGTTTTACTAGTAAAATGGCATACATTAAAAATTAGAATTGTGGCAAATCACAAAAGCAGTGAAACAGAAAAGAGTGAAAAATCAGTTGGCTGTGACTTAGTAGTTCTTTACAGATTTGGTGCATGCTAGGATTTTCCAAAATTTAGCTATTTAATTATAGTCAAACTAGTCAGACTGCCATAGAGAACTGATGATAAATTCTTTCAGGGAAGAATAAATGGAACAAAAGGAGCAACTGAAAGGATTTTTACACGGCTATTATGAAGCCGGTATCTTCACTTTTCACATTACTGCCTATTCAGCTTTTTGGTGTGTGTAAGATAGGAGCTCTTAAGCACCAGACTAGAAAGAACTGTATTTATACTCAAATGTGGTCATTAAACTCCTGGCAGTGTACTGTTGGTTTTTTTTTTAATAACCTATTATTATCATAATCTGCCAAGTCCAATGCAGAATCAAAACCTAGCTGTGTTAGCCATCATAATGGCACATAAAAAGAAGGCAGTCTTCCTGTCCTAAAGAGCTTACAAGCACTGTTTAAAGATCTGTCAGTATTCAGCTGGTAACTTTTTAATTTTCTGCCTATCCAGAACTAAATGTAGTCTCTGAGCATAACTTAGCAAATTTCAGTTGCCTTCTGTAGGTCTTTAATTTCTTCAGAGGGCCCTCAGACTTTTTACAGTTTGGAATCCCTCTTGTCTGCTTAGAATGCTATGTACAGCATGAAATGCTTCTTTTCTTACACTGTGTTAGATTTCAGTCATGAGGAACACTGTGGTAAGCAATCTTATTCAAAACTGTTTGCTACAGCTAGGAGTACAGCTGTTTTTAAAAAAAAGGAAAGTTTTTTCAAAGTTACACTTGATAAATTTGATGTCAGGTCTTAATAAATCAATTAGAGGAAGAATGACACAATGGAAGTGTTATCTTATTTTCTAGGGTCAGGGAAATAACTGTAATCTTTTTGTTTCAGATTCACTTTTTGGTCTTCTCCCCTGCAACCTGACTCAGACATTTTTATTTGCTCTCATGTTGAAAACACTCTTTAATATGAGAAAACTCCATCTGAGGAGCTCTGGAAGAAATTTCTCTTGATCTGTGTACTTTGGGGTAGTAGACGGTAATGCAATCTGAAATCTTTTGTCTTTTGTCATTAGCTATTTCTTGGTTGTTTATCAGAGATGTATTGCATTTGCTATATGGCTGGTTCTCCCTATTTTTATCCATTAAATTGGTGCTGGATTTGAAGGCATTTTGTTTCTTTGCTTCTCCCCGACTTCTCCCATGAACCAGTCCCCATCACTGTCCATTTTGTGTGTGATCCAATGAAAAAAGATCACCTGCTTTACCTGCTGACGTATGTTCCACATAAAGTAAGATGAAGAAAAACTAACTTCCTCCTAGATGATCTGCTATTTGCCTTGTGGTGAAAGCATGATTTAAAAAACATGGTTTTGCTGGTAAACAATATGCCTTTTTTGTTACTTCTGTTGCTTATTGGTCTCTCTCTGGCTTTTCTAAATTTCAAGGCTTTTGTTTGTTTGTTTGGTTGGTTGGGTTGTTTTTGTAATTCAAATCTACCATTGGACTGTGTGCAATATCTTGCAGTTATTTCTGCATTTTTGCACAGGTTGTCCTCTTTCTTGAGAATTCTCTCTGCCAAGAAGAATTCTGGGGTTTGCAGCATATTTTGTATCACCATTCTTCCCATCCTGCCCACACGACAGTCTGCTCTGAAGCCATAAGCAACTAGGTAGGAGTAAGAGCAGCCATTTGCCTGCTCTAGTTTCTGCCAGTTTCTGGCATCTGGCTGTACCCACTAGGAGGAAAATGGTTCAAGTCACCTCTTTTTGCCTCCTTTTGCACCTTGATCCTTCTCTATTATGCACTGAGCTTCGAGCCCCAGCTATTCATTTTTCAAGAACTCTCAGCAAGGAAATCCTCTGTCTATGTCAGGCGTAAATACTGTAAACCAAGAGAGGATGCTCTAAGTGCTTTTTTTTTGCAGATGTCCTCTCTAGTGGCTTTTCACTTTAAAATATGGCAAGCGACAACACTTGAAAATGTACAGTGATGTTTCACATATAGCAGCTCTTTTTCAGGACACAAAGCTCTTCTCCCCCCATTTGATATTTTACCTTCTACTTTGTCAATAATAAAATAAACAATATTAAGCACGGAACAGTTGAACAATTTATATTTTTTTTTTAAACTAGGAAGTAAAATGTTCAAAATTCACAAAATCATGGCATCCTGAAATAGAGTATGAGTGGGGTTTATTTGATATATATTTTATAAATTTCTTTTCTGATACAATTTTATTATTTTTCTGATAATCCTTAGTGGAATTTTTTCCAATAATTTTACTAGAAAAATAAAAATGTTTTCTTTATATCTCAAGAAAAATAAAAAATACTGCTGTATTGGTTATTAAAAAAACACAATAAAAAAAAACCCAAACAAACCAACACCCCCACCCCCACCCCCCCGCAAAACAGAATAAGAAAATGAAGCATAAAAGCACGAGATTTTCAATACATATTGTAAAGAATATTTGCAAAGGCTCTTTGAAATCATGTGATATTTGGTGAACAATAATTATATGCAGACTGCTAGTTTCCAGTAATGGGAATTTTCTTTTCCACAGTTTTGTATTGACTGCCATTGTAGGGTTATACAGACATAAGTGGAAGGACTTTGGCCCATCTGGAGTGATTCAGTCAGAACTCTCTCTCCATGCTTAATGAAAACAATATTTTTTAGTATGCCAATTAGTCATAGAAATAAATTGCAACTTTTTAAAAATGTGAATGATGGGGGGACTTTATATATTTTTTTCAAAAGTCACAGAGCTTTGAGTGAGGTCCTGTGCATTTTGTCCAGAAGATATAGTGCAGAATATCCAGATTATGAACAATGGCAAAGACTGCTTTCATCAGAAGGAACCTGGTAGTGGTGTTATATGCACAGCTACAGGCTTCCTCCTTATAGTCTTCTCAACATAACTAGCAGGAAAAATAATATAGCATGTCATCACTTCAGGTAGCACAGCGCTTACATTGGGAAAATTCTCCCCTTGCTTCTTGCAGTGAAGATCATACTGGTCTTTGTCTCCTATCTAGGGAAAGCTAAGTGTTGATATAACAATCAGCAAGTTAGGTTTCAGGTCCCTTTATCGTACTAACATTAAAGATTATTACATTGTGAAAAGGCATTTTCCAACTGATGCTGAGCCAGCCAGGGGAGAGTGTTAATGCTCACCATAAGAGCATTCTGTGCTTTACTAAGAGCTTGTACAAATGGGGGTATGTCCTGGGAAATCTTGTAGTGGTTAGCAATTACGTGAGTGCAGATGCAAAGCAGAAGGAACATGTGCTGTTTCTGCGCAAAGTGAAGGTCAGGAAAAGAGCACACATTCTGCAGATAGTGTGACAGAAAGCTGCACAGTGTATCTGTGTAAGAAGTCAACTTTGTTTTGTCCAGAGTTTTCTGATTTTGACAATACTTAATGTTCCATAGTAGAACTGAAACAAAAGACTTTTCTGTATAACCGAAAACCCCCACATCCTTCAAGCCAATTTAAATACTTCAATTTGGTAAAATCAGAATGTTTAATTATGTTTTAACTTGGTTTTCCACATGATTTATATTTTCTAGTCTTATTTTATCACACACTCCACCAACTATTTTTAATCAGAAAGGAAGATAGAAATATTCAATTCTGAATAAGCTAAGGTGAAATATTTGGCCAGTATCATAATGATTTTTTTTTTTTTAAATTTCCATTCATAATAATTTTTGTCAAGGGTAATGTATTTCTGTGAAATGTTTTAATGATTTTACATTTCCTAGTAGTACTCACAAGATCTGTGCTGTTAGCTCTACCAAAGATTTGATAGATTATCTTGCCAACATTACATCAGGTTTACTATATTTAACTGATTATTGTTTTGAATTCTATCTTAAATGAATCAGGCAATGTGAACTGCATAATTTCTCTGGTATCATTATTGCCTAGGTTAATTACTGTCCCAGCTAAGAGTAGAGGTAAGCAGAGAACTGAGAACTTTTAAAAACTTACGATTTACAAGTTTGGATGGCAATATTGGCTTGCACTTCTCAGGAGATACTACATTCTCTTCATCTGTAACATACTCAAAGTTAATAATAAACATCATTGCTACTCCCTCTTGATTTTTCACTGGAATTATGTGGGTGTTGCAAATGAAGGTAGATCCTGCAAATGGAGAAAAAAAAAAAACCGTAAATGAAAGAAAACGTCACTATTTTTTTTCACTCCAGTAATTCCATTTACACCAACAGATAGTGAATAATATTTCTTTACATTTATTAATTGAACATGACACAGACTATTAATTTAAACAGAAATATTTTTATAGAAAGAAATATATCTGGTGATAATTTATTAGATTATTAGCTCTTCTAAAAGATTTCTCCTTTAAAATGTCAATTTTATTTTTTGTTTTTTATTCACTGGGATTATCTAGATAGATAGACACATTTGTGATCTGAGACATTTAGCACCAAAAGTAGCAATGCAAACACTGTTCCAAACACAACACTAGTGAAGAAAGCAGAACCCCATTCTTCTAAATGTCACACATTCTTCAAGCTTTTTATTCTATTACAACAGGATGAATCATGCATTAAATATTTATGGGTGTAAATATATCACTATCCTTATTTTAACTCTCAAAGCTATTCTCTTTCAGGGGCTGTATAATGTTGTTTAGGTTTTTGTTAAAAGCTGTATTTCTTACCTGATCCTGTGGGCTTTTATATTCTCTCACAAAAGACTTCTACACTGTGGTAACAATTTTCAATAATCTCCAGAAGTATTTGACTTAACTGCTATACACAATTTGAAGTATGTATTTAAAGGTACCCTAATTTTCATATATATGGAGCATACCCAACTTACACTGAAATGAACAAAAAGTGTAATTTCTCAACACCTCTGTACTCAGGGTGTTCTTGTTCAAATGCATAATTAGAGATTTAAAAAAATTCTTTGTGTTAATTCTTCCAGTATAACTCTTAAGAAGTTTAATTTGACAGAGTCATTAGTTTTGATTTAATTCCTTTATTAACCTAACAGAATGTAGTGGTTCCAAAAATAATGTGAATGCTGTAAGCAATACAATAATGTGCTAAAAGCTTCATGCAAACATAACTGTGAGATACTGTATTTCCATGATAACTAGGGACTGGTTTAATGCACATCATCTGCAATTTATCCGTTCAAATGCAGTAATCACTGAAACTTGACAGGCTGTGCAATTTGACAAAAACAGATCCTGATCTGGGTTACACAAGAATATTTTTTTTCTCTTTTTTTCTTTTCTTTTTTTTTCCTGTTGAGGGGAGAGATAGTAAAGATTTATATCATTATAACCAAGATCGGATTCTGGCTCCTCATATTTAATACAGTGCTTGCTATAATGTAGTATATATGCCACTTTGAGCTATGTATAAAATTGACATGCTAGCCTTTCAAGTTTTGCAGCTGTACCTTCAATCCATTTAATAAAACAGTTAAGCTGTGGCACTTGCCACAGTTGCCATGGTTACAAGCTCAATGACTTTAGTAAACAGAAAATAAGCAATTTAAGACTGTTCCATTAGAGCTAAAAATAGAAGTGCTGCAGGCCAAGCATTGCAACATAGACTGCTTAAACAGAGGGTCTGAAAAGAATTTAGAAATATTTGTTGTTTTAGCTAACTTACAAAAATACATTTTGAGTTTAAACAGTCAAAATTATATTTATTGATTTGTTTGGAAGGAAATACTATTTTATGATATAGGCTATGTTTTGAAATGCAGATTTATAGGTTGAGGAGATAACCCTCAAACACAAAGGACTGGAAGTGGAGCTACACTGAGGCACACCTTGCTTTGAAGAACATTGGACTCCAGCAGATCAAATATTTATTTGTTTTTGCATATGAGGATGACAAGGGCTTCGTTAAAAACTTTCCTGCTTTTTTTCAGCTTTGGAAATGTTTCCCACAGTGCTAAGTAATGACACTATCTCCCGTTTATGTAGAACATTCCGCCCTCAAGTATTTACAAACCTCTTTTGTACTGGAGCTACGGATTCACATCTCTGGGGAGATGCAGAAGCTGTTTGTCAGTCTACAGCTTAAGAACAGGGCAAAAAGAGCACAGGGTTAAAAATTTAAGCCGGATATAGAAATATTTTGGGAACAAAAAATGGGGAAGATTCATATCTGGTATAATTCACCAGAGTTCCTTTGGAGACCAATTACACCAGCATGCTAATGAACGAGTCCAGTCTAGTTCGTTAATCTGAAATTTTTCCAAGACATCTAGACTTTTTAAGAGGCATAGAATATTTACTTTGTGTGAATTACTGGAATTGGAATTCCACAAGTAACCAAATATATGCCTGTTGTAGTCACTGTTGGTGTTTGTCTTCAGTATAGAAACTGTTATCTGCTATCCATTTATCTGTATCTATCTATCTCTATAGACATGGGAATAAAGAAACACAAAATACAAAATAATAAGGAAGATCTTAGGCTGACTGAAAAATAAGATTTGGATGCAAAGAAAGAATACTAGCAAATTCAAAAGATAAGCTCAGAGTTGTAGTTGATGGCAATAAAGAAATATTAAGAAGTAGGTGGTTTATAAATAATCTTATCTGGTATTTACACTCTGGCATTCCACTGGTCTTCACTGCACACAGAATATTTTCCCTGTTCTGTCTCTACGCTGAGTATTGCAAGAGTAAGAAATGCTTCTGATGAGCAATGAAAATTGTAATGATGTTTCTGTAATTTGCATTTCTCATGTAATGGAACAGGGCAAGTAGATGATATAAACAGAATAAGTATGCCTTCATAATCAATAGATTCAATATCCAGGAATATATCTGGATTTTCTAAAGACTGCCATTGAGAAGTAATATTGAAATACACCTGTTGTGCTCTCTTGTTATCATCATTGGAAATGATAAAGAGAAAAGCTGGATATTTTCTTGTCAGCTTGAATTCCGTGGTTATAAGAGATTGTTTCCTTTTGTCTCTGGCATTTTAAAGCCTACTATTTCATCTAGTTAAATAAGTGGCAAAGCATCCATATGTGAAGAAAAGATTCTGGCCCCCTAAATGCTGTGCAGTCATGATGTATGATTCTATAGCTAGGAATGCAACAGTGTGATTTTCACAAGACCAGACAGTCTGGTGTGAAACAAATAACCACCAAAATGCATCCATAAGTGTCAATAAATATTTAAGAAATAGATTCAAGATATGTTAGTGTTATATAAGGATATATTGCACCATTTTGCAATTCTGGTGAAGGAAAGCCTATTTAAATATCTGTCTGCATAGTGTTTAAAGTTGACTTGCTTCATGAAACCAGTACAAAGTAGGCACATCAAACCAATCAATCTGGTTCATTCTGGTTCTATTCACCTTTCCAGTGATTTTTTATAGAAGATTTTAGGAAAGATTTTTATTAGGCTGTATCTTCTAGATACAACTTTAGTCATTTATTTGAATTGTAATAGCTTCCTTTATAAGCAATTTGGAGAGGGCAATACAATTAATACAACAGTAAAGGCATTCCAAATTAAAGATCCTCCATTCCTGTATAAAAAATTCTGACAAGAAAACTTTGAGAAATGACACATCCCAAGCAACTATTTTGATTCAGCTTTCCTGGGAACAAAATTTTCACAGGCCATTACATATGCCAAGCTCAAAGGATCTCTGAAAATGAGACAGTGTGGCATTTAGGCAATTGTCCTAATTCTGCAGAAGACCCATGTTTCACACAATAGAGAACCTTAAAAATCCACCATGTTTCTACAGGATGGCTCTGCAGCCCTGTTGCCCTGAATGAGTCTGACACTTACCATCTGCATTTCACAATTAAAAGATTCAGACTTCCCTACCTTAGTCCAAATTTAAGGACTGCCTTCACTGGGACTGAGACTGGTTCCAACATATTTTGGAGCCAATCTTGGCTCCCTGCACCAAAGCATTTATGAATTCTCAGCTGCTTTTTGTTACCAGAGCTGCTGTGGACAACTGACTAAGGCTATATAAAGATGATGAGTATGTCCTCTGTGTGCATATATAAATTTCTGGACAGGTTGACTTTATGCTAGAGTTTTCTAGGATTATGATGATTTTTTACTGCTGCAACCTACAAATAGAACAGTGTAGGTATCTTTACAATCCATAGGCACTTTTGCTTGTATAAGATTTGAGGGTGAGAAGGAAAAAACCAAAACAGAACAAAAAGAAGAGCCAACAACAGCTTGCCTACTAGAACAAGACCAAAGACAGTTAAAAATTAGAGGCAGAGGTGCTGTACCTGTTTCCAGAGCCAAGCAATCCTGTTCTGTCTAAATTCAGATCTGAATGAGACACTTCTGCAATATGACAACTTTATGATAATACAGGGGCAAGAGAAGGAAGCTGGGTGTTCTTTGCACTTTTATTAAACAATCAGCATGTTTGTTCTGGAAATAATTACCCTCCACTTCCCCCAGTATAATTCACATTTTGCCATCAAAATGAATGCTCAAAATCCCTTCTCTCAGAGGCATAGACTTAGAACATATTAATCACAAACACAGAGCTTATACCTTACATTTTAAATTAAAATCTTAAACTATTAATTATATTAGAAATGCAACTAAATACATTTCATATTAAATTGTGTACTAAGCTTAGTATTCCATCAGCATTTTACTGAAACGGAGCACAGAGAAGTCTGCATAGTTCACATTTTTTTAGTAATGCAAAATATATATTGTTTTCATAGATTATTTTTTTATTAGTTACTCTGACATTATTATAGTCTGATCCGTTATATTAAGTAGAAACTTAACATTACTCTGTTAAGAAAGAGCTGACTTCCATAAATACAAAGAACATCATGTAATAAAATGTAACCAATGAAATTTTCTTACTATCTTGTGTTCATATTTACAACTTTATTTGTCCTTTCATCACAGCACAGCTCAAGGGGATTTCCCAATGTTAATAAGAAGCTCTTTGGGGAAAGCAAAGAGAGATAATGTGAGGGAGGATTAATGTAGAACGTCAGAAGACCTTCTCTGACTTTGCCCATTCTTCATGGAGTCTTTGTCTTTGGGATGAAAAGCGAAGGCATGGCTTTCTACTAACTCCTTAACTCCCCAAATTCAATATTTCTCCCTAATGGACAAAAAAGGCATCTCTCTGTACTACTTCCAGACTG